>NC_046160.1:72217699-72540199 GCF_011064425.1 Rattus rattus
CCAACAGGATGGTACATTGGGTAGAGCGAATGTTTCCTGCCAATATCGCTCATTTGATGTATATCCTGGAAGACTCTATTGTGGAGTCACAGAATCACATAATCACAGTCACGTGAGACTTCACACACACCCAGCTGACGGTGTGCAGGAACGATGTGTTCCCTGTGTGAGCTCTTGACAATAGCCGCTGACCCGAAGCCCACAGGAAGCCTCAGGCTCCTCCAGCTTACGGGGCATCTCCCGAGCTGTGCAGGAATTTGGTCTGCCCATTTCAAAAGCAATGTGGCCAGACAATGAAGAGTTTCGAGTACATCTTGGCAAAGCTACAAGGCGGGACTCTTTCCAGTAAACTTCTTGAGACAGCAAAGGAAGCCAAAAAATGAAGGAATGAACCTGTTGGGTGTGGAGGAGGGCCTGACGGACAAGGCTGACATCAAGCAGCCTCAGCACCAATACCAGTTTGTGGAACCCACTGGCCAGGGCAACTCACTGCACGCTCCCGTTTTCCCATTACACTTTATTACTAAACGCCCACTTCCAGCCCTTTCTGCTGCCTGAACGCAGGGTTGGAGCAGGAGATCTGTTCGCCATCTGTAGTGTACCAGGTTCAGTGTCCACTCTGATCCTAGCCTCACCCATTGGGCAGCTGGTGACAGGTGCAGAAGGCTGTAGTGACTTTCCCAAGGTCACAAGCAGTACACAGAGCTCCTTGCTTTAATCTCTGATATGTCCCAAGTACGTAGAACAATATTTAGCTCATAGCATGTTTCTCCAGGAAAATTTAGAAAATCATATAGATCATGCTCACTAGGTGGTGAAATCACCAAGCACCACCATGGAGGTCTTTTGCACTGACGAAGGCGGAGAGGTTCTGCTGACATGTTCCCAGCATCTGCCTGAGTTTACTAGATTGTTTCCTGCATATCCCTGAACGTTACTGGACACCATTACCCTTACTCAAAACAAAGCAAGTAGGCAATGCTTTGGCAACCTCTGGCCAGCCTCATCCTATGTATGTATCATTGGTGTGGATATCAGTGAGACACACACCAACATTTGTATTGTTGTGAGTGTCCTGAGGCCAACTTGGAAACTTTCTCTCTATTTAATATGCTCAGTGAACAGATGTCTGAGTCCTGTAAGAGGTCAGACAGTGTAGAAAAGGAAGAACTGAATAAAGAGGGGATGAGTGGGGAATGTGGAGGTGAGGGAACACCCTTATAGAAGAAGGGGAGGAGGATGGGATAGGGGACTTATGGCTGAGAAACCAGGAAAGGGGATAACATTTGAAATGTAATAAAACAATGTTCAATTAAAAAAAGAAAAAAGAAACTGAAAGAAAAAAAGAGGAGATGAGTGGTCCAGGCAGAAGTCACCTGTCCCTGTGTCATTAGGAGGACCTTTGCCTCCACCCTCTCAGCCATGTACAGCCAACCGAGTCTCACCTCTCTTAATCCTAATCCATTCCATCACAGAAGCACTACTCATAATTTTAAATGGTAGTTTATAATTCAGCCCAAATTACTAATCTTGAAAAAATTAATCCCTTGTTTATTTTCAAGAAAAAAAGTGACAACTTTTTATTATATGGTGACTAGGTAAGTGACTGCCAGTGTACCAATACCAGATGTTCTCATGGAAAATGCATTTTTACAAACATTCGTTAGTGGAGTTGGTAGTATAAATGTCAGATAAATACAGTATAAATGGCAGTCAACAGGCCTATTGGGCTGGACTAAGGGCTTTATGGTTAAGAGCAGTTGATGCTCTTGCAGAAGACCTGGGTTTGGTTCCCAGCAGCCACATGTTAGCTCACAATTGTCTGTAACAGACACACACACACACACACACACACACACACACACACACACACAAATAAATCTACAAGTTTTTAAAAAGAGCAATGGTATTGCTATGACCTTTAAGATAAATTAGATTTTGTTTCACTTTGAAATTTCTCTTTAAAGTCTCTAGAATCTTCTGATTAAAGTGCCCAAGTTAATACATTTTTTTTCATTGAAATATATGTTCTGGCCTTTTGATGCTTTTGCAACAAAACAAAACCGTGTCTTTTGCATAGTATAATTCTTTGGAGTGTTTACTGAACTAATATATCTTGAGATAAAATGAAAACATAGCTAAGCACTAGATTTGGTTGACTGGAACAATTATATTTACAGTATCATAATATAGGATTGCTGAAATTGCATGTTGGAGGAGGCAATCATTTATTTATAAACATTGTAAACACAAAATACTTCAGAGGTTTAAACAGTTAACGCAAGAAAAATACTGACAGTTCATAACACTAAAAATCAACTGTTTCTGATAGAAGGTGTCTTAAATAGCAAACTAAGATGAATTCCCTTACAACTTTTGGCATCTATATAAGTCTTTTTCCTATTTGTGTTAGTTCTATTTTATTCTTTTGATATACATGTCTGGGCCAGTAAAGTGACTTTCGAAACGCTATGACAATCTGCAGTTTTTGAGATGATGTTGATGTCTGTGAAACCCAGTCATATCTTCAAGAGACTGACTGACTTCTTCAGCTTCCCTCTCTCCTTAAGGTAGGCGAATGCCATGTGACCTTCACCCCATACTTCTCAAGGATGTCCTTAACCACAACAGGCCCTAGCTCTGTGCTGTTGGGAGGTCTAAGGCCAAGGATGCAGCCGGGGTTGGGGGTGCTGCTTTCCCTCTGGTCTGGAGAAATGAGATCTTCTCTCGCAGATGGTCCCGGGAGGTCTGGATATCAGGGGCCGTGAACGCATATGATGAGCTCTGAAGCGCATGCGCCGACAGTTCTCCAAAACTCTGGGACTGAAAAGTACTACAGGCCTTCTAGAAATGTCCTTTCCCGACACTTCCGTTTAAGGATATCACCAGTGTCTCTAACCCGGAAGACTGGACTTTCGAAGGTTAGCCAAGGAATCTTGCCAGGAGATTTTCTAGTAAGGGTCTTGGTCGTGCATGGTCTCAGTGACGATGTTTCCTGTGTGCTAGAACCGCTTTGTGCTGCTGTATCAAACTGAGGTGATAACCCAGCAGTGATTTTACCCCATCAATGGGTTTGTGGGACATTTCTAGAGTGTAGGTCATGGGCTGCTGTAAAGATTCAGAATGGACACACCCGCGGATCCCGGCCCGCAGCAGCTCTCTGCTCCCAGAACCCGTGGGAGAGATACCTTACCGCCTGGTCAGGTGGGCACTCCTGAGGCTGCAGAGCGGAAGAGACCACCAACACTGCCCACCCCTGCCCACATCCCTGACCCAAGAGGAAACTGTACAAGGCCTCTGGGTTCCTGTGGGGGAGGGCCCAGGAGCAGCAGGAGCCCTGCCTGAGACACCGCCAGAACCTGAAGGAAACAGACCGGATAAACAGTTCTCTGCACCCAAATCCCGTGGGAGGGAGAGCTAAACCTTCAGAGAGGCAGACACGCCTGCGAAACCAGAAGAGACTGCTCTCTACACACATTACTGATTCCAGAGGAAAACACCAGAGGCCATCTGGAACCCTGGTGCACGGAGGCTCCCGGAAGAGGTGGCGCAGATCTTCCTGGTTGCTGCCACCGCGGAGAGCCCGTGGGCAGAACCCCGCGAGCGAACTTGAGCCTCGGGACCACAGGTAAGACTAACTTATCTGCTGCAAGTGACTTGCCTGGTGGAATCGGGACAACAGAGGCAGAATCCCTCTAGGACCAGGCACGCCCTGTGTTTGGAAGTCCCACACCCCGCGGATCCCGGCCCGCAGCAGCTCTCTGCTCCCAGAACCCGTGGGGAGATACCTTACCACCTGGTCAGGTGGGCACTCCTGAGGCTGCAGAGCGGAAGAGACCACCAACACTGCCCACCCTGCCCACATCCCTGACCCAAGAGAAACTGTACAAGGCCTCTGGGTTCCTGTGGGGAGGGCCCAGGAGCAGCAGGAGCCCTGCCTGAGACACCACGGAACCTGAAGGAAACAGACTGGATAAAGCAGTTCTCTGCACCCAAATCCCGTGGGAGGAGAGCTAAACCTTCAGAGAGGCAGACGCCATGGCGAAACCAGAAGAGACTGCTCTCTCACACATTACTGATTCAGAGGAAATCACCAGAATCCATCTGGAACCCTGGTGTACTGAGGCTCCGGAAGAGGCGGCGCAGATCTTCCTGGTTGCTGCCACATGGAGAGCCCGTCACGCAGCACCCCAGCGAACTTGAGCCTCGGGACCACAGGTAAGACCAACTTTTCTGCTGCAAGTGACCTGCCTGGTGAACTCAAGGCACAGGTCCACAGGAACAGCTGAAGACCCGTGAAAGGAAAAACTACTGCGCCCGAAAGCAGAACACTCTGTCCCCATAACTGACTGAAAGAGAGGAAAACAGGTCTACAGCACTCCTGACACACAGGCCTATAGGACAGTTTAGCCACTGTCAGAAATAGCAGAACAAAGTAACACTAGAGATAATTTGATGGCGAGAGGCAAGCGCAGGAACCCAAGCAACAGAAACCAAGACTACATGGCACCATCAGAGCCCAATTCTCCCATCAAAACAAACATGGAATATCCAAACACACCAGAAAAGCAAGATCTAGTTTCAAAATCATATTTGATCATGATGTTGGAGGACTTCAAGAAAGACATGAAGAACTCCCTTAGAGAAACACAGGAAAACATAAATAAACAAGTAGAAGCCTACAGAGAGGAATCACAAAAAAATTCCTAAAAAAAGAATTCCAGGAAAATATAAATAAACAAGTAGAAGCCCATAGAGAGGAGTCACAAAATCCCTAAAAGAATTCAGGAAAACATAAATAAACAAGTAGAAGCCCATAGAGAGAGTCACAAAAAATCCTGAAAGAATTCCAGGAAAACACAATCAAACAGTTGAAGGAATTAAAAATGGAAATAGAAGCAATCAAGAAAGAACACATGGAAACAACCCTGGATATAGAAAACCAAAAAGAAGAGACAAGGAGCTGTAGATACAAGCTTCACCAACAGAATACAAGAGATGGAAGAGAGAATCTCAGGAGCAGAAGATTCCATAGAAATCATTGACTCAACTGTCAAAGATAATGTAAAGCGGAAAAAGCTACTGGTCCAAAACATACAGGAAATCCAGGACTCAATGAGAAGATCAAACCTAAGGATAATAGGTATAGAAGAGAGTGAAGACTCCCAGCTCAAAGGACCAGTAAATATCTTCAACAAAATCATAGAAGAAAACTTCCCTAACCTAAAAAAAGAGATACCCATAGGCATACAAGAAGCCTACAGAACTCCAAATAGATTGGACCAGAAAAGAAACACCTCCCGTCACATAATAGTCAAAACACCAAACACACAAAATAAAGAAAGAATATTAAAAAGCAGTAAGGAAAAAGGTCAAGTAACATATAAAGGCAGACCTATCAGAATCACACCAGACTTTTCGCCAGAAACTATGAAGGCCAGAAGATCCTGGACTGATGTCATACAGACCCTAAGAGAACACAAATGCCAGCCCAGGCTACTGTATCCTGCAAAACTCTCAATTAACATAGATGGAGAAACCAAGATATTCCATGACAAAACCAAATTTACACAATATCTTTCTACAAATCCAGGCTACAAAGGATAATAAATGGTAAAAGCCCAACATAAGGAGGCAAGCTATACCCAAGAAGAGGCAAGAAACTAATCGTCTTAGCAACAAAACAAAGAGAAGAAAAGCACACAAACATAACACATCCAAGTATGAATATAACAGGAAGCAATAATCACTATTCCTTAACATCTCTCAACATCAATGGCCTCAACTCCCCAATAAAAAGACATAGATTAACAAACTGGATACGCAACGAGGACCCTGCATTCTGCTGCCTACAGGAAACACACCTCAGAGACAAAGACAGACACTACCTCAGAGTGAAAGGCTGGAAAACAACTTTCCAGGCAAATGGTCGGAAGAAGCAAGCTGGAGTAGCCATTCTAATATCAAATAAAATCAATTTTCAACTAAAAGTTATCAAAAAAGATAAGGAAGGACACTTTATATTTATCAAAGGAAAAATCCACCAAGATGAACTCTCAATCCTAAATATCTATGCCCCAAATACAAGGGCACCTACATACGTAAAAGAAACCTTACTAAAGCTCAAAACATATATTGCACCTCACACAATAATAGTAGGAGACTTCAACACCCCACTCTCATCAATGGACAGATCATGGAAACAGAAATTAAACAGAGACGTAGACAGACTAAGAGAAGTCATGAGCCAAATGGACTTAACGGATATTTATAGAACGTTCTACCCTAATGCAAAAGGATATACCTTCTTCTCAGCTGCTCATGGTACTTTCTCCAAAATTGACCATATAATTGGTCAAAAAACAGGCCTCGGGGCTGGGGATTTAGCTCAGCGGTAGAGCGCTTACCTAGGAAGCGCAAGGCCCTGGGTTCGGTCCCCAGCTCCGAAAAAAAGAACCAAAAAAAAAAAAAAAAAAACAGGCCTCAACAGGTACAGAAAAGATAGAAATAATCCATCGTGCTATCGGACCACCACGGCCTAAAGCTGGTCTTCAATAACAATAAAGGGAAGAATGCCCACATATCGTGGAAATTGAACAATGCTCTACTCAATGATAACCTGGTCAAGGAAGAAATAAAGAAAAGAAATTAAAAACTTTTTAGAATTTAATGAAAATGAAGGTACAACATACCCAAACTTATGGGACACGATGAAAGCTGTGCTAAGAGGAAAACTCATAGCGCTGAGTGCCTGCAAGAAAGAAACAGGAAAGAGCATATGTCAGCAGCTTGACAGCACACCTAAAAAGCTCTAGAACAAAAAAGAAGCAAATACACCCAGGAGGAGTAGAAGGCAGGAAATAATCAAACTCAGAGCTGAAATCAACCAAGTAGAAACAAAAAAGGACCATAGAAAGAATCAACAGAACCAAAGTTGGTTCTTTGAGAAAATCAATAAGATAGATAAACCCTTAGCCAGACTAACGAGAGGACACAGAGAGTGTGTCCAAATTAACAAAATCAGAAATGAACAGGGAGACATAACTACAGATTCAGAGGAAATTCAAAAAATCATCAGATCTTACTATAAAAGCCTATACTCAACAAAACTTGAAAATCTTCAGGAAATGGACAATTTCCTAGACAGATACCAGGTACCGAAGTTAAATCAGGAACAGATAAACCAGTTAAACAACCCCATAACTCCTAAGGAAATAGAAGCAGTCATTAAAGGTCTCCCAACCAAAAAGAGCCCAGGTCCAGACGGGTTTAGTGCAGAATTCTATCAGACCTTCATAGATGACCTCA
This sequence comes from Rattus rattus, assembly GCF_011064425.1. Lineage (NCBI taxonomy): Eukaryota > Metazoa > Chordata > Mammalia > Rodentia > Muridae > Rattus > Rattus rattus. The sequence continues at coordinate 72,225,008 of NC_046160.1, forward strand.
TACCAATATTATTCAAACTATTCCACAAAATTGAAACAGATGGAGCACTACCGAACTCCTTCTATGAAGCCATAATTACTCTTATACCTAAACCACACAAAGACCCAACAAAGAAAGAGAACTTCAGACCAATTTCCCTTATGAACATCGACGCAAAAATACTCAACAAAATTCTGGCAAACCGAATCCAAGAGCACATCAAAACAATCATCCACCATGATCAAGTAGGCTTCATACCAGGCATGCAGGGATGGTTTAATATACGGAAAACCATCAACGTGATCCATTATATAAACAAACTGAAAGAACAAAACCACATGATCATTTCATTAGATGCTGAGAAAGCATTTGACAAAATTCAACACCCCTTCATGATAAAAGTCCTGGAAAGAATAGGAATTCAAGGACCATACCTAAACATAGTAAAAGCCATATACAGCAAACCAGTGGCTAACATTAAACTAAATGGAGAGAAACTTGAAGCAATCCCACTAAAATCAGGGACTAGACAAGGCTGCCCACTCTCTCCCTACTTCTTCAATATAGTTCTTGAAGTTCTAGCCAGAGCAATCAGACAACAAAAAAGGAGGTCAAGGGGATACAGATCGGAAAAGAAGAAGTCAAAATATCACTATTTGCAGATGATATGATAGTATATTTAAGTGATCCCAAAAAGTTCCAAGAGAACTACTAAAGCTGATAAACAACTTCAGCAAAGTGGCTGGGTATAAAATTAACTCAAATAAATCAGTAGCCTTCCTCTACACAAAAGAAACAAGCCGAGAAAAGAAATTAGGAAACGACACCCTTCATAATAGACCCAAATAATATAAAAAAGTACCTCGGTGTGACTTTAACCAAGCAAGTAAAAGATTTGTACAACAAGAACTTTCAAGACTCTGAAGAAAGAAATTGAAGAAGACCTCAGAAGATGGAAAGATCTCCCATGCTCATGGATTGGCAGGATTAATATAGTAAAAAATGGCCATTTTACCAAAAGCGATCTACAGATTCAATGCAATCCCCATCAAAATACCGATCTAGTTCTTCAAAGAGTTAGACAGAACAATTTGCAAATTCATCTGGAATAACAAAAAACCCAGGATAGCTAAAACTATCCTCAACAATAAAAGGACTTCAGGGGGAATCGCTATCCCTGAACTCAAGCAGTATTACAGAGCAATAGTGATAAAAACTGCATGGTATTGGTACAGAGACAGACAGATAGACCAATGGAACAGAATTGAAGACCCAGAAATGAACCCCCACACCTATGGTCACTTGATTTTTGACAAAGGCCAAATCCATCCAATGGAAAAAAAGATAGCATTTTCAGCAAATGGTGCTGGTTCAACTGGAGGTCAACATGTAGAAGAATGCAGATCGATCCATGCTTATCACCCTGTACAAAGCTTAAGTCCAAGTGGATCAAGGACCTCCACATCAAACCAGACACACTCAAACTAATAGAAGAAAAACTAGGAAGCATCTGGAACACATGGGCACTGGAAAAAATTTCCTGAACAAAACACCAATGGCTTATGCTCTAAGATCAAGAATCGACAAATGGGATCTCATAAAACTACAAAGCTTCTGTAAGGCAAAGGACACTGTGGTCAGGACAAAACGGCAACCAACAGATTGGGAAAAGATCTTTACCAATCCTACAACAGATAGAGGCCTTATATCCAAAATATACAAAGAACTCAAAAAGTTAGACCGCAGGGAGACAAATAACCCTATTAAAAAATGGGGTTCAGAGCTAAACAAAGAATTCACAGCTGAGGAATGCCGAATGGCTGAGAAACACCTAAAGAAATGTTCAACATCTTTAGTCATCAGGGAAATGCAAATCAAAACAACCCTGAGATTTCACCTCACACCAGTGAGAATGGCTAAGATCAAAAACTCAGGTGACAGCAAATGCTGGCGAGGATGCGGAGAAAGAGGAACACTCCTCCATTGTTGGTGGGGTTGCAGACTGGTACAACCATTCTGGAAATCAGTCTGGAGGTTTCTCAGAAAATTGGACATTGAACTGCCTGAGGATCCAGCTATACCTCTCTTGGGCATATACCCAAAAGATGCCCCAACATATAAAAAAGACACGTGCTCCACTATGTTCATCGCAGCCTTATTTATAATAGCCAGAAGCTGGAAAGAACCCAGATGCCCTTCAACAGAGGAATGGATACAGAAAATGTGGTACATCTACACAATGGAATATTACTCAGCTATCAAAAACAACGAGTTTATGAAATTCGTAGGCAAATGGTTGGAACTGGAAAATATCATCCTGAGTGAGCTAACCCAATCACAGAAAGACATACATGGTATGCACTCACTGATAAGTGGCTATTAGCCCAAATGCTTGAATTATCCTAGTTGCCTAGAACAAATGAAACTCAAGACGGATGATCAAAATGTGAAGGCTTCACTCCTTCTTTAAAAGGGGAACAAGAATACCCTTGGCAGGGAAGAGAGAGGCAAAGATTAAAAAAGAGACTGAAGGAACACCCATTCAGAGCCTGCCTACATGTGGCCCCATACATATAGAGCCACCCAATTAGACAAGATGGATAAACAAAGAAGTGCAGACCGACAGGAGCGGATGTAGATCGATCCTGAGAGACACAGCCAGAATACAGCAAATACAGAGGCGAATGCCAGCAGCAAACCACTGAACTGAGAACGGGACCCCGTTGAAGGAATCAGAGAATGAACTGGAAGAGCTTGAAGGGGCTTGAGACCCCATATGTACAACGATGCCAAGCAACCAGAGCTTCCAGGGACTAAGCCACGACCTAAAGACTATACATGGACTGACCCTGGACTCTGACCTCGTAGGTAGCAATGAATATCCTAGTAAGAGCACCAGTGGAAGGGGAAGCCCTGGGTCCTGCTAAGACTGAACCCCCCAGTGAACTAGACTGTCGGGGGGAGGGCGGCAATGGGGGGAGGGTGGGGAGGGGATCACCCATAAGGAAGGGGGGGGCTAGGGGGATGTTGGCCCAGAAACCAGGAAAGGGAATAACACTCGAAATGTACATAAGAAATACTCAAGTTAATAAAAAAAAAAAAAAAAAAAAAAAAAAAAAAAAGATTCAGAATGGTGTCTGGAGCCCTCCAGTGGCTATTGGTGAAATAGCAATGGGGCTTTCAGGAACTGTTGCAGTCTCTTCTGGAGCATCTACAGGTAGTAAACGTGGTACAAGTTGCCTTCCTGGTCTGGGTCAGGCTCCAGTTGCAAACAATGCCTGGAGATAAAAAACAAAAAAGTATACAGTCCTTTGTGTTGACAGCGGGAGCTTGAAGGTATCTAAGAAGCAGGAAGATGCTGAAATTATAGTTTTTGAAATGTGCTGTCCCTGAGTATTTTACTTCAGAAATAATCTGAACCAACCTCATGACATTAATACACATAAGTATGCTTGTTTTCTATTAATACATTGTTATTATATTAATATAATGTCTTAGCTTTGAACAAACTAATTTCATCACCAACACCCCCCCATTAAAAATGACTTGTATTTGCTCATGAAATAGTATAACTGCAATACTAGTATTAAAGCTGAAAACAGAAACTAAATTCAAAACTACCTTAAAATCATTCCCTTAAAGTAAAATTAAAAGGCAAAGGGATAGGCAGGCAGTGGTGGCACGCACCTTTAATCCCAGTATTCAGGAGGCAGAGGCAGGTGGATCTCGGTACATTCAAGGCCAGCCTGGACTACAGAGTTCCAGTACAGCCAGGGCTGAAACCCTGTCTGGAAAAAACAAAACAACCCAAAAAAAGGTCAAGGGATGGGGGTGTGGATCAGTGGAAGAGTTTGTTAACATGTACAAAGCCCTCAGTCCAGTTCTCAGCACCAGAAGATAGATGTTAGATCGATAGATAGATAGATAGATAGATAGATAGATAGATAGATAGATAGATAGATAGATGGATGGATGGATGGATGGATGGATGGATGGATGGATGGATGGATGGATGGATGGATGGATAGATAGAGATAGATAGATAGATAGATAGATAGATAGACAGACAGACAGACAGACAGACAGACAGACAGATGGGTGGGTTGGTGGAGGGAGGGATGGATCCAGGGTGTCACATCCACCAGTGACACATGCACTTGCCCTAACATTTGGAGATGATGGCAGGAAGACCAGAAGTTAAAAGTCATCATTCCTACATTGGAAGTACACATCCAACTTGAATGACATGAGACCCTGTCTCAAGGAGAGGAAGGAGGAGAGAAGCCAACTGAGAAGACATTAAGTAAGGCTGAGATTATTGTGGACAGAACAGGGAATTCTACCTTATTCCCAGTGGGGGAAAGTATATAGGTGCTGAGGTTAGCCATTCCCACCACATTTTTAAAAATAAAAATGTAAATGTTCAGAAAGACAGAAAGGGCATTCTCCTGGAGCATACACAAGCTGTGCCCTGGGCTCTGGGAATCTCACAAACAATAAAACACATATGCTGCCCTCTCTCCTGGAAGTTACCGTGAGGGAAGGACAGGGGTTGAGGAAACCCCGCATCACATGCAACAGTGAAGCAGCACCAGTCAGAGGCGAACAGCGCTGAGGGCTGTGCCTCTGTTAGGATGTACTCTGGTCCCTGCAGCTGGCATGCAGAGGTTTGCTGTAAGAGTTTTACTGCAGAGTGTGACAAAAATAAACGACACTACAAACGTTTAAGAAACCTACGTAAGTCAGGGCTGTAGTCCTGATTTTTCTTTTCCCTCAAGCCATAATGAAGTCACACACAAGCACACACATACAGGGGAGAGAGGGGGAGGGGAAGGAAGAGGGGGAGAGAGAGGAAGAAGGAGAGAGGGAGGGAGAGGGAGGGAGAGGGATCCTCTGTTCAGCCAGCATGGAAAATGAAGGGGCATCAGCAGCGTGCTCACAGGACTCAATCTGGTCTTTAATCTCAGGGTCAGCTCCGTGAGGTCCACTCAGTGGGGACTGCTGTTGGTCATGAAGAAAGCTGAAGCAAAGGGTTGACTATGAGCACTTCTCACTGTCCCGTTGGGTCCTCAAGGACAGCTTTGTTCTGTAAATCTCCATTAGGCAACAGAGTTGTGCTTCAGAGGGAACCTTTCTAGGTGACCTTGAGGGAAGAGAGGGTGTTAAAGGATTCGGTTAGTTACTCTCACAAAGTAAATACACCATCCTGAAACAATGATAATGTGAGGGAAAGGCCCAGGTAAGATGAATGTGAGGTTATGGATCAGGACTAATCTGATAAGGTACTGAAACGCCAAGTGTGGGTGCATGAGACGAATACAATGAAGTCCTAGCAGGGATTTCTGCTTAAACTTCTCTCTTGGGGCAGAAGGAAGCTGTTGGGGACTGGGAGGAACCATCAGGAAGTGACTAAGGAAGAGTGGCAGGAGACACAGGGGTAGCACAGTCATAATTGGTGGGAAGGAGAGGCAGCTGAGGTCACTCCTCAGCGTGGGCTCATGTCACTGAAAGAATTCCCTGAGAATCAAGCAACAAGAATAGCCAGTTAGGAACAAGCAAAGGAAGCAGGGCGTAAAATTAGGTCGAAGCGTCAGGCATCTTCCAAATGAGGAGCCTGACTGAAGTGCAGAGAGGTTAGCGAAGATGTCCCTGGGTGTAGCTCGGTGGTACAGTGCTTGTCCAGTATCCATGAGAACAGATTCTTTCACAGCACTATGTTCAGTGGACTGAAAGGGAGAGAGAAAGGAAAAAGGAAGAAAGAAAAGAGGGAGGGAAGGAAGGAGGGAGGGAGGGAAGAAGGGAGAGGAAAAGGGACATACCCAGGCTCACCCAGCTGGAAAACTGCCAAGCATTCCTTACATTCAGATCAGTTTGACTCAAGTTTATATTCCTAGCCTCTCCACCACAGCATCTCCTCCTAAATCCTTTAGTGTTTAAGTCCCTAGGGTGTTTGGTAGCCCTCAGATCGCTGCCTTAGTCAAAAACTTCAGAATCAGTCTCTCATAAAGGCAAATCAAGTCCCACTAGGGACGGCACATTCAGCTTAGTAATCTTATTTTGAGAAACAGGCTGGATTGGTCCTTCATTCTGGGAGGATCTATGTCAAAAATAATGTGTCTACCTTGCATAAGAACATGCAAAACTTGGCAGGAACTGCAGCAGAGACAGCGTCTGTGGGTTTATGGCCATCATCCTGTGAATTTTATTTGACTGCCACAAATGAGTTATTCTCATGAAGTATGTGATTACCACATTATGAAACTCTGATTGTTTTTTTCCTATCCTGTATGACCTGCCGGGCAGATGAGCTGCAAATTAACACAATAATATGATTGTAGCTGCTCTCGCCCTATTCGAAAGTATGTTTCCTTTCCATCAGACTCGGGTAAGTGACCCTTATTTTGTTTAATTTACAACATCCACTCTAGTCCTGGAACCAAGAAAGACCACAAACAGCCAAAGCAATCCCAGAGAGTAAGAACAGTATCACAGTTCCCAAATGCAAGTTAAACTATGAGGGTATGAGGGTTGGAAAAACCAGCCTGGGACTGGCATATAACAGGCAACTAGACAGCAGAAGACAGGACCCAGAAATAAACCAATAGAGCTATGGCCACAAACTTGACTTCAATTGGGAAAACATCCACACCAGATTGGCCTCTGAGCAATCCTTTGGTGTGTGTGTTTTTTTGTTTTTGTTTTTGTTTTTTGTTTTGTTTTGTTTTGTTTTGTTTTGTTTTTTGATTGACTGATGTTTGATGATAGGGCCAGTTCACAGTGAGCAGTACCACCCCCTGGGCTGATGATTCTATGAGATAGCAGGCTGAGTAAGTCATGGGGAGCAAGTCAGTAAGCAGCACTCCTCCATAGCCTCTGCATCAGCCCCTGCCTCCAAGTTCCTGCCCCGTATGAGTTTCTGCCCCTTATGAATTCCTGCCCTGACTTTCTGCAGTCATGGACTTTAATGAGAAACTATGAGCTGAAATAAACCTTTTCCTACCTAAGTCGCTTTTGGTTATGGTGCTTTGCCACAACAATAGAAACCTAACTAAGGCGCCCATCTAATTTTTAACAAAAGTGCAGGAGGAAAGAGATAGCCTATTCAACAAATGATGCTGGTGAAACTGGCCATCCACGGACATCCACCTGCAGAATAAAATTAGATTCATATCTTCTCCTTTGTGCAAAAAAATGAATTCAAAAATACATCAAAGCCCTTAATTTAAAACATGAAATGCTGAAGCTCCTAGACAAAAGCATATGAAATAGACTTCAAGACATTGGGGTCAGCAAAAGCTTTCTGAATAGAAAGAATTTCAATAGCACAGGAACCAGCCCCAAGGATCAACAGATGGGACATGAAATTAAAGTTTCCGCACAGCAAAGAAAAATATCAGGAGAAGCACATGGACAGCCCACAGAATGGGAGAAAAGCTTTGCCAACTACATTTCAGACAATTTGGAATTTATAAATTTAAAAATAATTCAATGCAAAGGGGATAAAGCCGTCAATCAACAAATTCAATAATTAGTTGGACAGATAACTTGCAAAAGAAGAACCACAAATGGCCAACAACTATCTTTTAAATGTGCTCAACATCCCTAATCCTCCGGTAATCACAAATTAAAACGACTCTGAGACACTTCTTTACTCTATCAGAATGACGTTCATAAAGAAATCTGACAACCAATGTTAGGGAGGATGTGGGGGACGCAGCTCATGACTCAGTGCACACTCGGTGCAAATGAATCAGTGCAGCCGTTGTGGAAATCAGCTTAGTGGTTCGCCAAAAAAACTAAAAATAATTTTTCTTCAAATGACCGAGCGATTTTAGTCCTGAGCACAAACCCAGCACAGAGACGTTCACACATGCAGGTTGATGGCTGCTCTATTCACTAGAGCAAGGAAATGGAATCAACTAGATGGCGGTCGGTAGGTGAATGAGTAATGGAAATCCGCTACGTATGTGAAAGGGAATAGATTGAGCTGTAAGGAAAGCCGAAATCATAACGTTTGCAGGAAAATTGATGGGGTTAGAATATATATTGAGGGAGTTCACCCAAACTCCGAAAGATAAAAAAATTTCTCCCTCATGTGAAGATTGTGGCTTATAATACAAACATGTGTATGTATAAACAGCTGTAAGTGTGGTGTGGACTAACACCTAGACAGGAGACCCAGATGACCAATGAGGGTGTCACAAGTCATGAATGATGATATAGAGCTAATTGCTTTTCCACTTTCAACTCTGTCACGTTTGTCTTTTCCTATGGTAGATAAGCGCATAAAAATGCAATCGTAGTGAAAATATAAAACCTAATTAGAGTGCCTCCGCTTCAGCTGTGCAGCGGCCGTGCCCTCTCCGGAAGACACTGTCTTATAGCTCTTCTCCCTGTCCTCCGGCTCTCATGTTCTTTCTGTATCTGACGCTTGTGGAAGGGAGATGATGCAGATGTCCCAGTGAAGGCTGAGCCTCCACAGTCACCATTCACATTTGACCAGTTGTGATTCTCTGCTCACTACTAAAAGAAGCTTCTGAAGAAGGCCGAGAGCAGCATTATTATATAGGTGTGAAAATAAATATTTAGAATGCAGTTTGCCATGTCCACTTCACAAAACAAAAATAACACTGGTAGGTTTTTCCTCAGAATCTATGACCAGGCTTACAGTACCAGACAGGCATGAATTCCCTTTGTGGCAAGGTCCCCAACTCCAGTCAGAAAGTTGTTGGTCACCCTCATGAGTAGTCATGCCACTATTGTGTCAGTAGAAACATGTTAATTAGCAGGCCAATCATCTTTCTAAATAATCACCTTATAATTGGGCTTGACGGCACAGTTCTCTAATCCCAGCTACTGAAGGGGCTGAGGCAAGTTCAAGACCTGCCTGGGCTACAGAATGAGTTCTAGTCAGCCTTGGTAACTGAATGAGGCCTTGTCTCAAAACAAAAAATATTAAAAGGGTGGTAGTGTGCTTACCTAGTAAGACATGAGATTCTGAGGGGGGAAAAAGATCCTCTTAAGAAGCCAAATACCTAATCTATGACGACATTCTTCTATCAGTGAATTTTCTTTAAAGCACTAGAAGTCAAATCCTGTTTAAAAATGAGTCATCATGGAAGAATGGCATTTATCAGATTGAGGTACGTGAAACACCAGAGCTTCACTCTGCCCTCACAGCCTCTCAGAGGGAGCGAATGGCCTGAAGCCTTTGTTCCTTTACTGACAGCTTAAAGCTGGCTCACTCTATTCTCTAATGAGAAAAAGTGATGTGTCTGGTGAAAGGAGGAGGGTGGTTGAGATTTGGACAGCAGTGAAAGAAGGACAGAAAGGAGGACAGGGGGAGGAGGGGTGGAGGAGAGAGGAGGAAGGCAGGGAGGAGGGGAGGAGGAAGAGGGAGGAGAAATGGAGGAGGGAGGAAGGAGGAGGAAGGGAAGGAGGAAGAAGGGAAGAAGGAGGGAGAGAGAAAGCAGGCACTTATGGTATAGACCTATAATTATGGATATAAAAACTTGTTACGTGAGAAAATCAAGATTCAGAACTATAAGTATAACATTATCTCGTTTTTAAACCACATGAGTGTTTTGCCTTCATATATGACTCTGGACCTTGTGCCCGCGGTTCCCTCAGAAGCCAGCAAAGGATGACAGACACAGATTATGTGCGTTATGTATAGACAGAGAAGGAGAGAAAGCAACAAAGAAGCAGAGACAGGAAAGGAAAAGTAATCATTAAACATCAAGAGCTGAGTATTTCTGTGAGCTGAAAAATTATGGCTCCATTTCCTCGTTTGCTTTTGATATATCCTAATTTTTCCTACAAGGAATACTTTACTAGTGCAAAGGTAGGGGGGTTTTGTTTGTTTGTTTGTTTGTTTTACTTTTTTTAAAAGTGGTCAGAAGGAAAACTGAATGGCTGTGGCTAAAGTTGGTTACCAGGTAATTGCTCAGTGTTTTCTGAGTTCTTTTAGCAGTAAGCAATATGGATACTGTGACGAAGATAATACAGAAGTCTCTGGACTCCATGCCTAGAGTTCTGAAAATCATTAGACTCAGGCTTGGGGGTGCTGTTCACTGGGTAAGAGCACCTGTTGTGAAAGCAGGAAGGCCTGAGTTCAAATCCTGTGGAACACACATGGAAGTCCACGGGTGCCTGTAACCCCAGAGTTGTGGAGCCAAAGACAGCAGGATCGTTCCCTGCAGCTTTCTGGCTGCCAGCCTGGCCCCAGGTGCAGTAAATATCCCTGTCTCAAGGGGAAAAGGTGGAGTTTAATAGAGCAGGGCTCCTGGGGTCCTTTTCTGCTCCCTGTGTGTGTGCATATGTGCACTACACGCGTGACTGGTGCTGGAGGTCAGAAGATGGATTCTGATGCCCTGGAACGGGAGTTACATTGGTTGTGAGGTGCCCTGTGGGTGCTGGGATCCGAACCTGGGTCATTCGCAAGAGCAACAAGTGTTCTTAAGCCCTGAGATGTCTTTCCACTCACATCTTTTTTAAACTCTAGACTCTGCATATGAAAGAAAGCATGAGATGTCTTTCTGGATCTGGTTTGTCTGTCTTATCACCATTGAAAGACCCCAGCTTAGCAGCAGTAACGCCATTTTGCAAGGCTGTACTTAGATGACTGGTTCAGGGAAAGGTTAGAACACTGAGTACACAGCGGCTGCCAAGCAAGATGTGTGTGGTTGAAGGCCTGGCAACAGGACGACTGCGGTTGAGCGCCTGACAATGAGAAAAGCCCCAGGAGAGGTCCCACACCCTGGTGGGGGGGGCCAAGTCAGCCGTTATGTTTCAGGAAGGTAGCTAGGAACTTGCCCCGGGCTGAACCCTTGCCACATTAGAATCCACCAATTATATCCCTGTAACCATGCATCTGCTTCTGTATGCTTGCTTCTGCTCCCCAGAATCCTATAAAAAGCCCATCCTTGGTTCCGTGGGGTGCGCCAGTCCCCCGAGTGACTGAAGCGCCCACAGGTGCCTGTGCCTGTGTATCCCGACAATAAACCAAATCCTCTTGCTGATTACATCCTGTGGTCTCGGTCTGGTCATTGAGTTGGAGGGTCTCCATCCCGAGGGAAAGTTCTCCCTGAGAACTTTTCACCATGATCGTCAACCCCATCTACTTTCCTTCAAATAACATGATTCTGTTCTTTATAGCTGAACAACACTCTATTGTGTTTGTGCACTTTTTTTACCATCCGTCTGGTGACAGACATGAAAGGTCACTCTGTGACTGGCTGCTGTGAGAAGTGCTGCAGTTGGCATGGCTGCCTCTGCAATATGCTTCCTAAGATTCCTTCAGGAAAATACTCAGAATTGGTAAAGCTGGATCACACAGTAGGTCTACATTTCGTTTACGAAAACTTCACTCTGATTTCCACGTGTGTTCACCAACTCACTGTTCCACCAACGGTGTAAAAGGACTTCTTTTTCCAGCACCCTTGCCAACATAAGCTGGTTTTTGTTTTCTTGATGATAGCCATTCTAACCAAAGTGTAATGTAATCTCAAAGTTATTTTGATTGGCTAAGGATGTTGAGCTTTCGAATTACCCAAGGTGCAATCCACAGACCACTTAAAGCTCAAGAAGAAGGAAGGCCAAAGTGTGGATGCTTCAGTCCTTCTTAAAAGGGGGAACAAAAATATTCATAGGAGGAGATATGGAGACAAAGTTTGGAGCAGAGACTGAAGGAATGGCTGTTCAGAGCCTGCCCCACCTGGGGATCCAGCCCATATACATACAGCCACCAAACCCAGACAATATTGCTGAAGCCAAGAAGTGCATGCTGACAGGAGCCTGATATAGCTGTCTCCTGAGAGGCACAGCCAAAGCCTGACAAATACAGAGGCGAACGAATGCTAGCAGCCTATCATTGAACTAAGAATGGGGTCCCCATTAGAGGAGTTAGAGAAAGGATTGAAGGAGCTGAAGGGGCTTGCAACCCCATAAGAACAACAATACCAACCAACCGGAGCTCCCAGGGACTAAACCACTACCCAAAGAGTACACATGGACAGATCCATGGCTCCAGCTGCATAGGTAGCAGAGGATGGCCTTGTTGGGCACCAATGGGAGGAGAAACCCTTGGTCCTGCTAAGACTGGACCCCCCCTCCCCACTGTGTAGGGGAATGTCAGGGTGGGGTGGCAGAAAGGGGTGTGTGGTTGGGGATGGGGGACACCCTTATACGTGAAGGGGGAGGGGAATGGGATAGGGAGTTTATGGACAGGAAACCTGGAAAGGGAATAACATTTGAAATGTAAATTTTAAAAATCCAATTAAAAAATGATTTAAAAAAACAGGATGTTGAGCTTTTTTTTCTTGTATTTTAGAGACATTTGAAAAGTTCAATTGTCCATATATCCATTGGATTATCTGCTCTTTTGGCATTTGGTTTTTTAGTTCTTTATATATGTGGCTATTAATCCCATGTCTGATGAATACCCGACAAGGATATTTGCCCATTCTGTACACTGTCTCTTCATGTTGGCAATTAATTATTTCACTGTATGGAAGCTTTCGGTGTGACCCAACTCCACTTGTCAGTCCTAAGTCAGAAAAGCAAACCCAGAACACCCTCAAAAGTACCCTTGTATTAAACCTCCTTATAATTTTTGATAATCAAAATTTGTAAATATATCTCTCAACCTAAAACCAATTTGTTAATTTGTCCTTTTGTGCTTACTTCTGACTAATTTATTCCCCTCCCCCAAAACTCCCTGTACATGTAATTGTGATTAATTCTTTGATTTTTGTCTTGATTCTTACTGGTGATATTTAAATGTCTACATGCACATTTTTATGTAACTTTTCTACTTGGGCTTTCTGAAAATGCTAAAGGTAATGTGGCTCGGATAGAAGGGGACAGGTTCCGAGCCCTAACTGGAGTGGTGACCATTTTCACCCTATCCTTCTGTATGGTAGTTAACCAAGAAGGTCAAGGAGAAAATGAGTCACGGTTGAGTTTGTTGCTAACGGGAGGCACACAACCTTGTTCATTATTCTGCTTGGATTCAATATTAGCATGTCTTGGATCAGAATGCTTCCTTTACTGTTTCCACCACAACCTGGTTCACCCAATGGGAACACCAGCCCAACACTAATGAGCTATTCACAGGAGAAGCAAGAGCAGGGTTCCAGGAGCCAAGGTAAAACAATTAGAGGCAAAGGGGGATGGTTGGCTCCTGACCTAAATTGAATTGCTTTTAAGAGACAGAAACAGATTTTTAATTATGTAATCTCTTTGTTTCTCATTTCCTTTAAAATGTAAAGGTCAAATTCCCCTTGCAAATGCCAAGAGCCAGATTCGATATTTATCGTCTGTGATGACTGAGTTGACTAAAACCAGAAGTGCCCCATTTAGCCAGAGGCAGCAAAGCTTGTTTTGTTGTTGTTATTTCCTTTTTTGTTATCATCCAAGTGCTATTTAGAATAATTAATAACTGGTGTCTTTCTCTTTTTACATCTCATTTCTCTTTCCAAATACCATTCTAGCAGAGAACATAGATCAGCAGAAGAGCATTTGCTTAGCATGTGTGAAGTTCAGGGTTCCATACCCAATACAGAAAAAAACAATTAATTACACAAATAAATCAAAATACTGTTCTAAGAGATATATTCTGCCTTCTCTAAATAAGGGAATTGCTTAAAGACATGAGGATTTAAAATAAGCAGAAGTAGAACTTCTACTTTTGCAAGTCTACGCTGTACTTCACTGATTGCTTTAAGCTACTCTTCTCAGGCTAGCAAGATGGCTCAGTGGGTAAAGGCACTTGACTCCTAATCCAATGACCTGAGTTCAATCCTCAAGATATACATAATGGATAAATAGAACAAACTCAGGCTGGAGAGATGGCTCAGCAGTTAAGAACTCTGACTGCTCTTTCAGAGGTCCTGAATTCAATTCCCAGCAACCAGGACCATCTGTAATGGGATCAGATGCCCTCTTCTGGTGTATCTGAAAACAGCTACAATGTACTCTTATAAAGAGAACAAACTCCCACAGATTGCCGTCTGATCTCTGAACATGGGTTATGACATGTGCACACAAATAAATAGATAAATAGATGCAATTTAACAATGCAGTTTTAAAGCCACTCTTTCCTTGCTCACATCTCATTAAATTTTCCTTTCAGTAAACGAAAAGAATGTTCTTCTCGCACCTGGTTAGCAGCCCTTTGCTGCTCTCCCTCTGTCCCCACCTAATCTTCTCCCTCCGTCCTTGGAAGCCGTGAAGATAACCTCTTTAGCTGCAACCTCCCCGGTTGCATCAGCTCCCGTCTTGCTTATCTACACATTCCTGTGCACACTGTCCTTTCTGGCACTTTAGCTCACATTGCTTCATCTTCCGTTGACAAGAAAGATAGCAAGTGAGCTGCATTTGGTCATCCAACAGAACAGGAAAAGTGTGAAGGGGCGGGTATACCCAGAACTCAGATTCCTGACATCAGACTCTTCCTCCATTTCTTGACTCTGTTTTCCTCTCTGCAGTTTCTTTCTCATTTGAGCTCCCCCACAAAGGAGCTTATAACTACCACATAGAGACCCCAAGAAGAAAGGGGCACCATCCTGCAGAAGATATGGAGATGTGTCCCCTACCGTAGGCAAGCCTGAAACATCAGACAGACTCATTCTTGTCTTGACTTTGCCAAGCTTTCTCTTGTCATGTATATTTCTTTTCCTAATGCCCTAACTTCTACCTAATAAATTAGAATCCATCTAGGGAATGGTGAGGGCCTAGCAAACCTCTAAAACACAGCTATTCGGAGGGAACATTAGTCATCAGGGGTGTGGGGCATGAACTATTGCAGTTTGGGTAACCTTGGAAGCACACAGTTAACTGTCTCCCTCTTAGCAACATCTACAAGACAGGCTCATTCACTGCTGGGTACTAATTCTCCTCTGAGACAAACATTCCATCTTAGAGGAAGGCTTCTATCTCATCTACTTGTCATTTCACCTTGGGGCCAGCCTCAGTCACAAAATGCAGTAGAAAGATACTGTGTGAGTTCCAGGTCTTGGGAAGGTCTGGGACTTCTGCATTTGAGCCCATGAAGATTCTGAAACACTTCAAAGAGGCCCCAATCATTCCAGTGTCCAAATATATATAACCCAATCTCTCAATGACCTAAAAGCCAAATGAGTGACAGTAGTGGTCACTCGTGAATCTACACAGCTATCTAGTTATATCCATACTGAAAAACTCTAAATAGATACATATACATTTATTTTATATATATTTAATATATATTTATATAAGTTTATATATAAATATATATGCCTCTAAATTTTGGGTTTAGTGTACAATGAAAAACAAGCCCCAACAAATACATGAAAGTCAAACAGTATAAAGGTAGAATATTAAAATGTGTTTTCAAAACAAATCTTTGACAAACAATGCCCATGCCTCATAGGCACTTATGTGTAACCACCATCTCTAGATTCACCACACAGAGTGTGCCCCCAATCAATGGCCCCGCTTTTATATGCATGTCTGAGCTGAACGATGGTGGTACATACCTGGAATCCCAGACTTGGAAGGGGAAGGAAGGAGAATTGGAGAATAAGATTGTCCTCAGCTACGAGGTAGATCTCACTACATGAGACACTGTCTTTTAAGAAGAAAGGCAGGGGGGTCGGGGATTTGGCTCAGTGGTAGAGCGCTTGCCTAGCAAGCGCAAGGCCCTGGGTTCGGTCCCCAGCTCTGAAAAAAAGAAAAAAAAAGCAGACTAATTGGCTAAATGTATAATCATATCCTGGCTAAATAATTCTGGGTGTGACTACAAATAAATATTCACTTTTATTAGAGCTCAGTTAATTATGATGCACAGCCAAGTTTGAAAATCATTATGCTAGTCCATTTAAAAATACACTTAATTCAAGTAAACTATTAGTATTTACTTCTCAGGGCATATATAATACTGATGGTATGTGAACAATAATGTGGCTTTTAATTATATGGCTTGTCTTTCTTGGCATCTTTAATTCTCTTTATGTTATCAACCATATTTTCTTTATTTTTTCTTATCTATGTATTTGGCCTAGGTAATTGTTTCTCCAGGGGCTAGTCAAAGCCTACAGAATAGAGCAAAGAACAAAACAGGAAATTCTCTGACCTCATAACATTCACATTTGGAGAATATGATATCAACCAGAAACTTAAATAAATAAATGAATAAATAAACACAAATGATGTTTTGCATTTTAAGTGTGAATAAAATATGAAAAGTCAAGGTCATTGTTGCAAGTGAGCTGATAATAAAAGTCGCAGAATAATTCCCTGTTTTGTTCCTAATTTCAAAAATTAGTCTCACCCTGTAGAATGACTGCTGTTTCTTTTTTTCATTTTTTTTATTAGATATATTTCTTCACTTACATTTCAAATGTTTTCCCCTTCCTGGTTTCCTGTACATAAACCCTCATCCCCTCACCTCCCCCTCCCCCATACAGGTATTCCCCCCATACATCCCCCTTACTGCCCTCCCATATTCCCCTGAATATGGGGTCCAACCTTGGCAGGACCAAGAACTTCCCCTTCCCTGGTGCCCCAACAAGGCTATTCTCTGCTACATATGCAGTTGGAGCCCTGGGTCAATCCATGTGTAGTCTTTCAGTAGTGGTTTAGTTCCTGGAAGCTCTGGTTGGTTGCCATTGTTGTTTTTATGGGCTTGCAAGCTCCTTCAACTCTTTCAACACTTCCTCTAATTCCCCCCAAGGGGGTCCTGTTCTCGGTTCAGTGGTTTGCTGCTAGCATTGACCTCTGTATTGGACATGCTCTGGATGTGTCTCTCAGGAGAGATCTATATCCAGTCACTTTCCGCATGCATTTTCTAGCTTCATCAATCTTATCTAGTTTTGGTGGCTGTATATATATATGGACCACATGTGAGGCAGGCTCTGAATGGCTGTTCCTTGAGTCGCTGATCAAAACTTTGCTCCCATATCCCCTGCTATGGATATTTTTCCCCTTTTAAGAAGGAGTGGGAGCATCTGCATTTTGGTCATCCTTCTTCTCGAGCTTCCTGTGGTCTGTGGATTGCATCTTGGGTAATTCAAGCTTTTTGACTAATATCCACTTATCAATGAATGCATACCATGTGTGTTTTTCTGTGATTGAATTACCTCACTCAGAATGATACTTTCTAGTTCATTCCATTTGCCTATGAATTTCATGAAGTCATTGTTTTTGATAGCTGAGTAGTACTCCATTGTGTAGATGTACCACATTTTTTTAATCCATTCCTCTGTTGAAGGGCATCTGGGTTCTTTCCAGCTTCTGGCTATTATAAATAAGGCTGCTATGAACATAGTGGAGCATGTGTCTTTGTTATATGCCCAGGAGAGGTATAGCTGGACCCTCGGGTAGTCCAATGTTCAATTTTCTGAGGAACCTCCAGACTGATTTCCAGAGTGGTTCTACCAGTTTGCAATCCCACCAACAATGGAGGAGTGTTCCTCTTTCTCCACATCCTCGCCAGCATCTGCTGTCACCCAAGTTTTTTATCTTAGCCATTCTGACTGGTGTGAGGTGGAATCTCAGGGTTGTTTTGATTTGCATTTGCCTGAAGACTAAGGAGGTTGAACATTTCTTTAGGTGCTTTTTGGCCATTCAATAGTCCTCAGCTGAGAATGTTTTGTTTAGCTCTGTATCCCATTTTTTAATAAAGTTATTTGGCTCTCTGGAGTCTAACTTCTTGAGTTCTTTGTATATTTTGGATATTAGCCCTCTATCAGATGTAGGATTGGTAAAGATCTTTTCCCAATCTTTTGGTTGCCATTTTGTCCTAATGACAGTGTCTTTTGCCTTACAGAAGCTTTGCAGTTTTATGAGGTCTCATTTGTCAATTCTTAATCTTAGATCATAAGTCATTGGTGTTTTGTTCAGGAAATTTTCCCCTGTGCCCATGAGATCGAGACTCTTCCCCACTTTTTCTTCTATTAGTTTGAGTGTATCTGGTTTATGTGGATGTCCTTGATCCACTTGGACTTAAGCTTTGTACATGGTGATAAGAATGGATTGATTTGCATTCTTCTACATGCTGACCTCCAGTTGAATCAGCACCATTTGTTGAAAATGCTATCTTTCTTCAACCATACTTTCTAATGATGATTTGTTTCCTAATGTAATATCTGAAAGAATGGGTTCTTAAAACTACAGTTATCATCCCAAAACTGGAACCCTTAGTCTATAAAATAACAAAAAAAATTTAGGTTTTCTTCTTTGAACAATTGCTAATGTATCTTTACTATAATGTTTTAGCTATTATTATTCATGTATATAACATAAGGATACTTCAGTCAACATCATACCCCATAAATATGGGTATATACTATTTAGCCTAGGTGCATAGCAAGGAACATTAACTAGGTTTGTACAAGCATACTTTGATGTTTCTGCAACTACAGTCTTATAACAATGGACTTACAGAACACGGCTCCATCGCTAAACAACATACCCCTCTCGCTCAGTAAATATACTTTAAATATATTTTAAAATATATGCTTGTTTTCATGTTTCCCTCTTTACTAACTAAACATTATAACATTTAAATAAAACTTATTCTAGTTTAAATTCTCCAAACATTCTCTCCTATATTTGCATAAAAGTATCTATGGAAATCATGCACAAGGGACCATTGAGATGGTTTACTGGTTAAAGGTACTTGACACCAAGCCTGATGAACTAAACTTCTTCCCTTGATCCCCAAAATCTACATAGTAGAAGGATAGCATTGATTTCTGCAAATTGACCTCCATATGTGCAATGTGGCCTGTATGTGTGCATAGGTAGGTAGGGAAGGAAGGAGGGAGGGAGAAAGAGAGAGAGAGAGAGAGAGAGAGAGAGAGAGAGAGAGAGAGAGAGAGAGAGGCAGGTAGGTAAATTGTGCGTGTGACCAAAGTGACCATACCCCCTGAGTGATGAACAACCTCCTGCAGAGCTCCATAAATGACAAGCTTAAATATGAGGAAAATGGGGGTTGGGGATTTAGCTCAGTGGTAGAGCGCTTGCCTAGCAAGCGCCAAGGCCCTGGGTTCAGTCCCCAGCTCCGGAAAAAAAAAAAAGAAAGAAAAAAAATATGCAAATATGAGGAAAATGGTTTGACAAAGCAATATCAAAATATTATTGATTTATTTCTTCATTTTTACGTTGATTTGCATCTTAAAACACAGAATATGTTAACAAAGACTGGGTGGGTAAAAAACAGTGAGAAATTAGAAATTGAAGAGCAAACCAATCAGTGGGGACTGCTATTGGTCATAAGTAAGCTAATCAAAGATGTGGCTTTTACTTCTCAACAATTAGAGAAATACAAGTGAAGGGATGCTCTGGAAAACAAAAGCTTAGAAAGATGGAGCCATATTAGAACAAGGTATAAGGTCGTGGGGGGGGAGCGAGTTTAAATAAAGATGAAAGCAAAAGAAAATAGCATCTGTATTTCAAAACAATGGAAATGTGAGCTATGAAACATGAAACAAGACAAGAGAGACTAAATGTGCGAAAGTCAAAGGGCATCAGACTGAATGCAAAGCTGCTGCTCTAAAGAGATCTGTAGAATATAAAGTGGCATCATAAGATAAAAGGAAACTAGAAGGGGAATGTAGGAGGGGCGGGGCAGAGAAGCAGTAGTGGAAATACAAGCATCAAATGAAGGACATTTACTACCAAGGCATCACATAAGGCCAACAGGATTGCTATACAGTTCTAGTAAACATGTTCCTTAGGACCACATTAGTAGTCACAAATGTAAATGCTGGCCAGAACAGCTCTGAAATACATGGGAGAGGTATTTTTAAAGACCATGGTACATTTTCAGCAATAGTTAGAGACTAGCACAGCCTCCATTTTGACAAATCAAGAGGCAAAATATGTCAGGACAATGCTTTAAAAAATTCTTAATAAAACCAATCTAATGGTAATTAGATTGATGTCAATTCCAAAATGCACCCCACAAACAAAACATTACCTCTAGAAATCTTCTAGCCACTCACTTTAGGAAGAAATAAAACTATCACTAGAAATAATTGAGAAATATCAAAATGAAAACATGACTTATAAAAGGATATATCAATGAAGCACTGAAAGAAAATATTCATAACCACTTTAAATAGCAACAATAAAGTATCAAAATTAATTAAGTGAGCACCTATAAAAATAAACAATAAAGCAAGTTAAGGGTAAGCAGGAGGAAAAGCTAAAAAAAGAAGAGCTATAAGAAAGCTGAAAAGATTAACGTTAATAAGTAACACCCAAAGCATGGCTTTCTGAATGAACCGATAAAATAGCTTTTTTGTTCTTTAAAATTTTCATACATGCATACAATGCTTTTAGAACATAGCCATCCCTACTACTCCCTCCAACTCCTCTGGATCCTTACACGTACTTCAATGTTATGTCCTTTTTTAAAAAAAAAATAATACATGGAATGCAATTAATGTTACCTGTATATCATGGGTTCAGGGCCATCTACTAGAATTTCAGCAACCTACTGTGGGCCAAAGAAAATTTGCTCTAAAGAATACTGATTCTCCCCACCCTCCCTCCCCAACCACCCCCACCCCCCAGCAGTTCCTCAAAGGAATGGGACTTTATGAGCTCCTTCTCAGTCCATGCTGGGACGTACTGGCTTGACCTTGTGTACAGCTTGTGCAGACACTGTGAGAGCATGAGCGCAGTGCTGCATCCTGTCCAAAAGACACTATTGTGAGCAGCAGCAGTAGCCCTGTCTGACCAAGGGCTCTTATAATCTTTCCAGTCTCTCATCACCACACAGGCTTCCATGGGGAGCAGGGAGGGGGGTTGCAGGGGGAGGAGGGATTCTGGCATTCTATTTAGGACTTAAACATTCCTCAGTTACTATATTTCTACACTTTGACAAATTAGGAGTCCCTTTAATAATTACATTCAACTATTAAAAGAGGCTTCTTTGATAAGGAGTGAGAACAGCATTATCTGTGGATATCAGGAAAAATAGAAGGTAATCTGATGCTGTGTCCATTTAGCAAAATGGTAGTAGCAAGTTCTCCCCTTATGATCGCTCCAACCACAGATTCTTGGTCAGGTTTGCAATGCCAGGCATGAATTCCCTCTTATGGAATGGGTCTTGATTCAATTAGAAAGCTGTTGGTTACTCCCATAACATAGTGCATTCCACTATATACTCATGCACAGGTATATCTTGCTAGACTTGTTAGTAGAGCTCACAGGAGCCACAGCTGAGTAAGACTAACTTGTATAGGACCTGTCCAGACAATGAAAGTTAAGCAAAGAAAGGAATTCAATAGTAAAAACCTAAACAACTGACAGAATTACAACTGTTGAGTAGAAGCAAATGCTACAAAGCCTTACAAGAGTGAACTCTAGGAACTGATACCATCCCACAGCTCCCTGCACCCAAATCCCACGGGAAAGAGAGCTGAACACCAGAAGTGTGGACTATCCTGAGACCCCAGTACAGACTGCCACTTCTGTCCACCTTTGCCCGCATACCTGGTCCAAGAGGAAACTGCATAGTGCACAGGAATATAGGAATAGTCAGCTGCAGGTACCAGCAGTTCTGGTCTGTGCCCAGAACTGAACTGAACTGGTCAAACAGCTCCCTGTACCCAAATCCCGTGGGGGAGAGAGCTGAACCCTCAGAAGTGCAGACACTCCTGAGAAATCAGAAGAGACTACCCTCTGCCCACATCCCTGACCTAAGAGGCAGAGACAACCCTGGCCTAGTGCCAGCTGTGCCCCCTGCACTAAGGCCGTAAAAGCAGTCAGGAGCAAGACCTGTCTGATTCCTGCCTGCACCAAGAGCTGAAAAACAGTCACCAGAAGAGCCTACACACCTGAGAGCAGAGCACCTGTTTCCAGAAACAGCTGAAAGAAAACAGGAAAACAGCTCTACAGGAGTGCTGACACAGAGGCCTACAGGAGGGTCAAGTCACTCTCAGAAACAGCAAGACAAACTAACACCAGAAACAACCCGATGGTGCAGGAACCTAAGCAACAGAAACCAAGACTACTTGGCATCATCAGAGCACAGTTCTCCCACCAAAGAAAACACTGACTATCCAAACACATCAGAAAAGCAAGATTTAGATTTAAAAATCACATTTTATGATAATGGTGGAGAGCTTTTAAAAGGACATAAATAACTCTCTTAAAGAAATGCAGGACAACACAAGTAAACGAGTAGAAGTACAAGTTTCCTTAAAGAGGAAACACAAAAATCCGTGAAAGAACTCCAGGAAAACACAAGCAGACAGGAGAAGGAAATAAACAAAACCATCCAAGAGTTAAAAATGGAAATAGAGGGGTTGGGGATTTAGCTCAGTGGTAGAGCGCTTGCCTAGCAAGAGCAAGGCCCTGGCAAGGCCCTGGGTTCGGTCCCCAGCTCCGAGAAAAAAAAAGAAAGAAAGAGAAAAAATGGAAATAGAAACAAGCACAAAGGGAGACAACCCTGGAGATAGAAAACCTAGGGAAGAGATCAGGAGCATCAACAACAGAATACAAGAGATAGAAGAGAGAATCTCAGGAGCAGAAGATACCATAGAAAACATCAACACAACTATCAAAGATTATGTAAAATGGAAAAAGCTCCTAGCCCAAAACATATAAGAAATCCAGGACACAATGAGAAGATCAAACCTAAGGATAATAGGTATAGAAGAAAGTGAAGACTCCCAACTTAAAGGGTTAGTAAATATATTCAATAAAATCATAGAAGAAAACTTCCCTAACCTAAAGAAAGAGATGCCCATAAACATACAAGAAGCCTACAGAACTCCAAATAGATTGAACCAGAAGAGAAATTCCTCCTGTCACATAATAGTCAAAACACCAAATGCACAAAACAAAGAAAGAATACTAAAAGCAGTAATGGAAAAAAGTCAAGTGACATATAAAGGCAGACTTGTAAGAATTACACCAGACTTCTCACTAGAGATTATGAAAGCCAGAAGATCCTGGACAGATGTCATACAGACCCTAAGAGAACACAAATGCCAGTCCAGGTTACTGTATCCAGCAAATTCTCAATTGACATAGATGGAGAAACCAAGATATTCCATGACAAAACCAAATTTACACAATATCTTTCTACAAATCCAGCCCTACAAAGGATAATAGATGGAAAACTCCAACACAAGGAGAGAAGCTATGCCACACAAAAAGCAAGAATGTAATCACCTTGCAATGAAACCAAAAGAAGAGAGACTCACAAACATAATACCACCTCTAACAAATGAAAATAGTAGGAAGCGACAATCACTATTCCTTAATATCTCTCAACATCAACAAACTCAATTCCCCAATAAAAAGACATAGACTAACAGACTGGATACATAAAGAGGACCCAGCATTTTGCTGCCTACAGGAAACACACCTCAGAGACAAAGACACTACTTCAGAGTAAACGGCTGGAAAACAACTTTCCAAACAAATGGCCCGAAGAAACAAGCTGGAGAAGTCATTCTAATATCAAATAAAATTGACTTTCAACCAAAAGACATTTAAAAAGATATGGAAGGACACTTCATATTCATCAAAGGAAAAATCTACCAAGATGAACTCTCTAAATATCTATGCTCCAAATGCAAGGGCACCTACATTCATAAAAGAAACCTTACTTAAGCTCAAAACATACATTGCACCTCACACAATAGTAGGAGATTTCAACACCCCTCTCAAGAATGGACAGATCATGGAAACAGAAATGAAACCAAGACACAGAGAAACTAACAGAAGTTATGAACCAAATGGATTTAGCATTGCATCCAATAGAAGGATTAACCCTTGATCCGGCCAAGGTTAGATCCCCAGTACAGAGGAATGTCAGGGGAGTTGTAAGGGGGGGGTTGAATGAGGAGTGAAGTCTTATGGGTGAGAGGGAGGGGATGTGGGCTTATGTACAGGATACCTGGAAAGGGAATAACATTTGCAATGTAAATAAAGAAATATACCCAATTTTTAAAAAAAAAAAGAAAAAGAAAAATTATTTCTTTTCTTTTCTGAGATTGCAGTATTCCATCACTCCTTGCTTCCCTTTCCCACTCCATACACCTCTGTACCACATCCCTGCCCGGTGTAAACCCACCCCTGAACTCTACTGTGAGAGGGTGGGTGGGGAGAGGAATTTGTGGCTGTGATCCTACTCCATCAATCTTTGCCATCCCTCCAGTCCTAACCAGCCATCTCTCTCCTTCTAACGACTTCATATAATTGTCTTCCTTGGGATACACTTTTAGTAACAACTACTTTTCCTGGCTTAAAAAAAAAATTTGTCTTAAGAAATTGACTTCATGGGGTTGGGGATTTAGCTCAGTGGTAGAGCGCTTGCCTAGGAAGCGCAAGGCCCTGGGTTCGGTCCCCAACTCCGAAAAAAAAAAAAAAAAAAAAAAAAAAAAAAAAGAAATTGACTTCATTTCACTTACAATATTGTTCTATTAAATGAAATGAAGTTAAAAAAAACACTTTAACTTAAAAATAAGATCAAATTTGTGCAGAATCTAATCAGGAAACAAGAGCAGAAAGATAAATGCAAAGAACTAGGCACTCAGGTAGGAAAGTATTTTAAAATAAAAGATTGAAACACAGGGTGGAGAAATAGCTCAATAGGTAAATCGGTTTTACCTTGCAAGCACAAGAACTTGAGTTCAATCCCAAGGATGCACCAAAAATAGAAGGGAAGGAAAAAAGCACTGAGCAGGGTGAGTTATGTTTACAATTCAAGTTCTGGAGGAAGAGTGTATCTTTGGGGTTTAACTACCAAGCTATCCTAACCTACATGGCACAGTAAGAGGCCCTCTCAAAAAAAAGAGAGAGAGAGAAAGAGAGAGAGAGAGAGAGAGAGAGAGAGAAGAAAGGAAGAAAGGAAGGAAGGAAAAGGAAAGGAAGGAAGGAAAAGAAGGAAGAATCTTTACAAATTTACAAAAGAATCTTTTGAAAGGTCTTTTTAAAAAAAGACACAATACCTCATACACATAAACCAAATTACTTTGCAAAATTCTAGCTACCACTGCCTGGATATACTGAATTTGTTCCTAAAAAACTGCTTTGGATTTTAGGAGAGGTAAGAAAAGAGATTAAGGAATTCAAGGTTGTTCTCCAAGAGCAGCAAATAGAAAGTGCAAAAGATGTCTGCCTAGGAGGCACCAGGTGGGAGCAGGTGGTCCTCTATAACTGTGCTTGTATTTTACTGTGGCACACTTCAGTCTCTGTCCACCACAGTTAGAGAAGCATAGAATGGAAGGCCCCCTTGCTTTTATCCCCAAACACACTAAAAGCTGGAAAAACAGCTCAAACTCTACCAGTCGATGTGGATCACTGTTCTGGCTCTAGGGCTGTGCCTTTATGTGCACTGCAAGATCTAGGCGTTCTATTTGTCCTACTCAGGGGACTTCACGAAAAGGCATGGCCATCATCTTTCACAGAACAATAACTACAACACTCATTTTTAATTTATTCATTCCACTCATTCAAAAAAAAGAATCACCAGGCTTTTAGATGATAAACATTGTAATAAACTCTAAAAATTCAAGAATTAGGAGTAAGAATTCTTGCTCTTAATGGGAGCAGTGAATTTTCATGGGAAAAAAATAGACACAATGGGAAAATAAATAGGTCATAATATTGACTATATGTGGGAAGCTATGAAAGCAGGATATGGAGATCGCAAACTTCACTGAGATGGTATCTAAGAATGAATGGTGGGACCAGCAAGTCAGCTCAATAGGAAAAGGCATTTTCCACAAACTCTGATAACCTGAGTTCAACCTGAGATTGAACCCTGAAACCTACGTGATGTAAAGAAAAATTCAGCTTCCAAAAGTTGTCATCTGATCTCTACATGTATACACACCTGTGTCAGGAGCCAACAAGTAGAAGCTAAAATTAGCAGGTGATCTTCCTGAGATGGGTCCACCTTGGATTAAAATCTACAATAGATTTTCTTGGGTAGGGAAGGCCCAGTAGAAATTCATTTTAGGGAAGATTCCTGCTATTATTAAATATGTATCAAAATCACTAGGTATTAGCCCACCCTTTTGAGTAGAGCTCTGCAGAACAACGAAGATGTACTGTCTTGTAGTGATGTTATATAAACAAAAAGATGATTTTTAATCATTAAAGATTATCCTAAAAGAATTCCTAAAATTATAGTAATTATTAAGCTCTTTTATAATACACTGCTATTAAATCCTTTCTGACAGTCAAAACTGCAATGAGAACCAGTCTTTAATGTTATGAGTTAATTGCTTCTGAAATAGCAAGTAGACATCTGCTACTCAGAGCACATTCTAAGAGGTTGTAAAACCATTAACCAAAGGTCATAAAAAGGGAACTAACAATTTACTATAGGTGCTAGGATAGAAGATAAAATATTTACTAAGTTTATCTATACAAAATTCACTAATACCTTGGTCACAAAATTATGGTTCTTAACTCTCCATGAACCAGTGACAGGTGATATAGGTTTAGCCAGATAATTACTCCTAATGAATATGCATGCAAATATTCTGTTGTAAACTTATTTAATTTATGATCTGAATTTATATGTAAACTCGTGATGAACTTTTGACCATATGATCATCTATTCTAAAGATGTATACGTGCTGAGAACAAAGAGAAGAGAGCATACTCCTTATCCTTTTTTTCCTTAGCTTGATCCCCTTAACCGGCTATTCCCCTTTTTTCTTAAACCCCTTATCCTCCTTTCCTTACAAGCCCTTTTTCCTTTTTTTCTTACAGAGCTTTCATAGGAAACATCTTAAAACTTAGATAAATACTGAAATCACTTTTCGAAGTGTTTCTTTTTTTTCCCATGACTTCAGTTAGCAGGCTGAAAGTTAGAGCTGCACAGTTCTTGAATAGAACCAAGGCCACATTATTTAATCCCCAGCAGCTTTTAATCCTCAGAAAGAGCTAGAAAGATTTTAGGACTTTTTAAAGGATATCAGCAAGCATTTAGAATAGTTAGAGAACTAGAAAGTCCGGAGACCATCAGTCTTTAAAGCCACATTGGTGTCCAATTCTATGTCTCATTTTAACCCACTCCAGGCTGGGAGACTCTCAGCACACCTGTATACAGAGACACAAAATTAATAAATAAAATGCAAAAACAACAAATGTTTTTAAGAATTAGTGTGTTAAAGGTAGTGACACTTTTATCTCAGGTGTAACCAGCTGCTGTCTAGTTAAGGCCCACTCAAAAAGGAATTGATACCTGTTAATGTAGATGTAGCCTGTTACCCATAGCTGGAGAAGTCATAGGCTCAAGAGGAGGACATACTTCTGCCAGTTCCCTCATCTAATATAATTTGTTTCCTAAATTCTCATCCTTATACCCACATAATTATAGCTCTCACCCCACCCCCATCATAGAAGGCTTTTTTTTTTCCAGTCTGTGAAGGCCATTACAGAGATCCACAACTGGTCAAAATACAAAGAATAAGTGATTGCCATGTGTCCAGCTCCAACTGATACATCTGCAATTAAACCTACACCTGAAGCTCAGGGGAAATCACAGAACAGAGAGAGAAAAGATTGTTAAGAACCTGAGGCTCGGGATGCCTGTGGACAAATTGCACACTCTAAACATGGCAGAAAAAAATGCAGAAACTATGAGAAAGCTCAAAAGCAACGCACTGGACTGGAGGGGCAGTGAGCAGTCGTGGTGGAAAAAGCTATAGATCAGGAAAGTTATGAAGGCCAACAGCTAGGTAAAAGACAAGGGACCTGGTCACCAGGACATCTGAGCTGATGTCTCCTGGGATGTCTTTGAAAGAAAATCCCTGAAGTATGGGGTGACAGTAGGGTAATGGCAGCCACCCAGAGACCAAATGCAATGGCCTCCTAGGCAGAAGCTGCAAAAGACCCAATGTCAGTGAAGATAAACACAAGCAACAGGAATCATGGTCATTGTCAGGGGAAGGAGGAGGGGAAGAGCACATGTTCCAGGGCAAACATCCTGCTGACGGCTCAGGCCATTCACAGAGGAACGATACGGTACCTATCTCAAGGCACTGCTGGGCACACAGACTGCACTACATGCAGTGATGCTCCTTCCACACTGTCAGTCACTGCTAAAGACATTATCAGTTTGCCCTTCGTAGTGCATCTCTGTGAACCTCTTGTCCACAGTGTAGTCTGTGGATATTACTGTTTGCCAGTCATGAAACTGTTCTTAAGACCCTTAAACCTTTATTTCCTTCTCTGTAAAAGGCAGGAGGCAATGCAGTGTAGCTCACACACAATAAAGACCCGGAACAAGGCTCCTGTGACAATGAGGACAGATAGTATTTATAGAGCATTTACTACGTGCCAGTCAGTGTTCTGCTATAACAGCACTCAGCCATTCAAGTCTCACCCACCTTCCGTATAAACCTGCTGTTTTCCCCACCATACCTGCACAGAAGCAGACCCAGAGACGTTAAGGAACCTGCCCAGGCTTACGTAGAGGCAAACGGCAAAGCTGAGCCTTAGACCCACTTGGTGTTCCAGAGTCTCTGCTATACATTGTCACTTTACACTGTGTAAAATTAACATGAATGGGATTTCTCCATAAACTGTTTCCCCTCTTTGCTGAGTAAAGATACATTTGACAATGCTTTTTTTTCATGTTTAAAGGTTGTAATGCATCTTATTGTAAAATACTCAGTGGATGCGACATACAAGAGCCTATGAACTTTATTGAATATGGTAAAAGAGGATAATATAGAGCAGAAGAGGAATTTCTGATCCCAGAACCACTAAGACAGACCTGATCCTAATATAGATGTGGTCTATTCCCGTTGGAATTAGCTCTTTATCTTTTAAATATCCTGCATATACATTGAAATGCATGACCACCGACACTCTAGAAGAGCTGTTACACTTATTATTGCCTTTGAGAATAATCACTAAATAGCATGACCGGTTCGCATAACATGGAGAGAGGAAGGGAGAGAAAGGTGGGGGAGGGGAGAGAGGAAGTTTCATGGCAAAGAACCAGGTTTGTTTGTTTGTTTGTTTGTTTTTCAAAAAATTAACCCCAAATGAGAGGGAGGCAGGGGGCACTGTGTGTGTGGGTTTTTTGTTTGTTTGTTTGTTTGTTTGTTTTTTCTTTCAGGAACAGGTTTTCTACTTAGCATATTTGTCTTGGTAAAGGTCATTTCTTAAATGGTGTTTATATGATTGGACAATTAAAATGACCTCCCACACGTGAGGTATTTGTTATTTGCTTGCTGACAAGGCAAGTGTCAAAGGGAAGAATTAACTCTTCATTACTGAGAGAGAAAAACAAACCAAAAAACAAGCAAAAACATTGACTTTCAAAATCCAGACAATTTTCTGGGTGATTCTGGTTTTAATATTTCATTTTGCAATTATAAGAAAGACGAAAGGCTACTATTATCCCCAACCCTGGTATCATATTTCTAAGATTTATTCTTTTATTTTATGCATATGAGTATTCTGCCTGCACGTATGTGTGCCTGGTGCCTGCAGATGCTGTAAGGTAACATTGGATCCCCTTGAACTGGAATTACAGTTTTTAGCCGCTGTGTGGATGCTGGGAATTGAACCCAGGTCTTTGCAAGAGAAGCAAATATTCTTAAGTATTAAGGCATCTCTCCAAGCCTCTGGAGATACTTTTTAAAAATACTAAGGACTGAAGATGTAGGTAAGTTGATAAATTGTTTACCTAGCATGTGTGAAATACTGGGTTCAGTTTCTAGCACTATATAAACCCACTGCAGCCACACACACACACACACACACACACACACACACACACACACACACCCCACACTTCAGAGGTTAAGGTGGGTAGATCAAAAGTTCAAAGTTATCCTTAGCAACATAGGGAATTGAGGTCACTCCAGACTACTTGAGACCTTGTCTTTAAAAAACAGTTCTGAGGTCTGGAGGGTTCAGCAGTTTAAAGTATTTGCTGCTCTTACAGAAGACCTGGATTCAGTTTCCAGAACCCTACATAGGATGGCTCACAATCACCTGTGACCCCAGCTCTGCTGGATCTGATGCTGCTAGCCTGTGTGGGCGCTTGCACTTGTATACCTGGATACATATAATTGATAATAAAATAAATCCTTTCAAAATGTCTTCTATATAAACTGTTATCCAAACTGGGTCTAATCAATACTTAGAAACTGCTGATTAGAAACAGCTAAGATTCCCAACATTTACCTGAGTTGCGTTTCTGTGTAGAGGACCTCCACTCACATGGCAAGCGATTGGTGCAAGAATGAGAACTAAGCAGGAAGGAGTTTTGAACTATAAAACCGACCACTAAATATAACTTTCGGACATGAAAGTCACGACATGACAGTCTCCCTGCTTTTGTGGCTGGCTTTTGCTGGATTAAGAGTAGCCTCATACCTTGAATGTATATTCAGGCTGTAAGGAAAATGGAAATGTAGCAAATATGTTAGACATTCTACGTGAAGAGGTAGGTCAAACCTGTGGTCACATCTAGAGATGCGAAACCACACAGGCCTCCACAGACTGCGGGCTCACAATCGCCACTTTTAAATGAGTTGAGTCGCAGAGAATATTAAAGGCGTTATGAATTTACCATTTTCCTTTGGGAACATAGACTTTGAAAGCTTTTCATTTACGATAGAGAGCTAAAGTGTTTTCCCATTATGTACCCTTTCAGGAAATTGTGTTTTACTTTGAGTCCAATTATTCCAGACAGAAACAGATATTAGCTTTCAAAAATCAAAGATTAGCAAAGCATGAATGTTGGTGAGGAGAAAAATCACAAAAGGTATTAGGAAAAAAATCGATATTTAAAGTACAAAAGGAGTCCGGAGTTTTCTGTTGTGTGGTAGCTACTGCCGCCTGGTGGAGTAAAGGTGCTAGTGCGGCCAAGCTGCATTTGATGCTTAATGG
Source organism: Rattus rattus (assembly GCF_011064425.1). Taxonomy (NCBI): domain Eukaryota; kingdom Metazoa; phylum Chordata; class Mammalia; order Rodentia; family Muridae; genus Rattus; species Rattus rattus. The sequence continues at coordinate 72,255,860 of NC_046160.1, forward strand.
ACACGCCATTCTGAAGGGTTATCCAGTTTACTTTCAACGTATCTTTTCTTATTTCATTTCTTTAGTAATTGCATCTCTTCATTGCTGAATGTTTCATAAGGAGTCAGGGTGAATTTAAATGTTCACTCAACCCAAGAGCTATGGGAGCAATTCTCCAAATCAGTGGACGACACAACACAGAGAAACATGACACATCTCCCAACAGAACAAAACACGCAGAATAATTTTCATCTCTTGATGAGGTTTGGTCCCCGACCCCTCTAAAGTTTAACAATAAAGAATGCTTGGGGGCTGGAGAGATGGCTCAGCGGTTAAGAGCACCCGACTGCTCTTCCAGAGGTCATGAGTTCAATTCCCAGCAACCACATGGTGGCTCACAACCATCTGTAAAGAGATCTGGTGCCCTCTTCTGGTGTATCTGAAGACAGCTACAGTGTACTTATATATAATAAATGAATAAATCTTAAAAAAATAAAAGAATGCTTGGCTAGAAATAAAACTGCATCACTAATTCTGTGAAATCACAGGATTCAGAAATAAAGGACAAATTCCAATGCCTGAGTCACCTAGCGCATGAAAAAAAAAATCTTCCACTGATCATTTGGAATGAGATCATGATTTTCCTCCCAGAGAGTTTTGAGGAGGACAAATGATTAAATGCTGTATGCCTCCCTGCCTGCAGATATATGGCTGGTAGGTTATTTCTATTTCTAACTTTCTTGAATCATCAGCAACTGGTATTTTTAGCACAGGGCTCTGCTCTATAAACCATTTCACCTCCAGTTTATCTGCACTTGTATCACCTACATACATTGCACAGAAGATGACTGAATGCTAGCATCTCTGAGCTGACATTTACCAGGGTTATGCAAGGCAGAATAGTGTTATATGAGAATATAAACTCCAAGTAAGGAAGGACTCTCCTCACTAAATACCGTTCTTACCCATGGTTCCAGTCTACAAAGGATACCTCTCCACAGAACAAAGCCAAGGGGCAGAAACCCTAGAAACATGACAGCCACAAGACATTGTAACCTCAAGTCACCATTTTCACTAAGAGCAGGCAGGGGCTCTTCCAAAGCAGCTTGAAGACACAAATAGGTTTTCTAATTATTTATTACACTTATATTGTGTGGTACCATACATGTCTATGTGCATTTTTACATATGTCTGCATATGCATGTATGTACAGGTCTGCATATGTGTGGAGGCTCAAGGTTGACAATAGGTGTCTTGGTTGACCATTCTCCACCTTATACAATGAGGTAGAGTCTCTTGCTGAACCTCTGCATTGCCAGTCCCTCTAGTCTATTTAGCTTGCCCCACGGACTCCCTGTCTCTGCCTCCTGAGAACTGGGAGCCAGCATTTACATGGTTCTCCCACTTGTGTGACAAGTGTTCTCACCACACCCGAAGCACAGATTTTCATCAAAATTTCTTGACATCCAATTCTTGCCATTGTACCCATGAATGAAAAAATCATACTATATTCCACAACTATATGTACTCATTATATGTCTATGTTTAGAAAAAAACAGCTCTTAAGATTGGAGGGGAGCAATTTATAAGCAAAATCAGTAAGAATAAGAATATTGTTTAAAAGTTGTATGTTCAAGAGAAATCGTTCCGGGGCCAAGGGCTGGACGGATGAGTCTCAGTAGAAATCTCCACGTGCCAAATGAAGAGTACATAGAGCAGAGCCATTCCAAAGGAGCTAATTAGGAAACATCCCAGGAACCAGAATGTCATTTATAGTCTTCTGGTGCATAAATGTATAGCAAATGGGTTGGACTAATGTCAAGATAATATAGTAGACCCTGTGAGCTCTAAGCTAAACCATCACATGAATATAGACAAATGATCTCTTAACCCAACACAAGATGAGGTGAGGCCATTGTTATGTGGGGCTGTCTGTAATCAAGGGGCTTTCAAGTGACGCAAAAATCAGCAGCCTGGAAGCCCCCAAATATAGCTCAGATGTCCCACATGCTAAGCAAGTGTAAAGGGACAGATGAAGACAAAAATAAAGTAGCTTTTTTGGATAGGGCCTGGTGGTGTGATTCAGTGGTGGTGTGTGCTTAGCATGCATAAGAATGCTGGAGCATCAATGCCCCAGAGTAGGGGAATGCCAGGGCGGGGAGGCAGGGAGACAGGAAGGTGGGTGGCTGGGTGGGTGGGTGAGCATCCTCATAGAAGCAGGGGAGAGGGGGATGGGATGGGGGGTTTCTGGTGGGGAAACTGGGAAAAGGGATAACATTTAAAATGTAAATAAAGAAAATATCCAATAACAAAAAAGAGAAGTCGAGCATAAGCTCCGACATTACACACTCACACACACCATTCATTACACACTCACACTCACACACGGTTCATCATGACACACTCACACACACCATTCATTACACACTCACACTCACACACGGTTCATCATGACACACTCACACACACCATTCATTACACACTCACACTCACACACGGTTCATCATGACACACTCGCACACACCATTCATTACACACTCACATTCACACCATTCATCGTTACACACTCATACACACCGTTCATTACACACTCACATTCACACCATTCATCGTTACACACTCATACACACCGTTCATTACACACTCACACTCACACATAATTCATCATTGCACACACACACACACACACCGTTCAGAGTCAGGTGTGGTGGTGCACGCCTTTAATCCCAGCATCAAGAGGCAGAGGCACTCGGGTCTCTTCAAATTCAAGTCAAGCTTAGTATACAGTGAATTACAGGCCAGCCATGGCTACGGAGTGAGATCCCGCCTCAGAAATAAAAGTCTACCTTCCAATAATTATTTGGCCCTTGTTTATTTGGTGCGCTGGTCCTAAAGGTCTGTGTAGAATCTTTTGCATTTCCCATGACTGCCCATGGAGACCGTACTGTCTGTTGTTGAAGGCGCGATGACTTCAAAGGTAAAGGTGTTTGCTACCAAGCCTGATGACCTAAGCTCAATCCCTGCAACCCACACGGTTGAGGGAAAATTAGATCCCACAAGGTGTCCTCTGATCTCCACACATAGCCGTGCATGCAAATAAATAAATAAAGTAACTTTAAAAATTTAAGTCCTGGTTTATTTGGAACACTGTAAATATTAATTCTGCTGGATATTGTTAAGTAAGATACCTCCACTGTGTGAAATTTACCTTTTCTAAGCAAACAGGTAAGATAAAAAGGCATCTCCTGGCACTCTGTCCCAATACTGCCACAATAGTTCACTTGTGGCTTGGTTGGGGAATACTGACTCCCTATTCATTCCAATGCAGTCAGGCCAGAGGGTAGATCATTAGTCATCAGGACCTTTGTTGCACAGGTAAGTTTAACTTATCTCATATGATGAGTAGTTATTTCAACAGTGAACACATTTAGAAAGATTTTGCAGAAGAATGGAGATTTTTCAATCCAGTAGTCAGTTTCCTTCAGCAGACTCAGGAAGATTCTTCAATGTTACAGACATCTAATAACATAGATTTCTACCTAAAAGGTGCTGATGGAGAAGCAGATGTAGCTGTCACCGTATAAGCTGAGTGAGCATAGCAGCTGTGCTCGCCTTTCTTGGCAAAGAACCCATAGTAATAAAGCAAGAGCTCCCGGAGAGTGTGCTAGACTGTAGGCTCCCAGTGGGAGCTACCCATCAGAGCCCTTCACTGTGAGCGTGTGTCGGGTGTGCACGGCACTCAGTAAACAAATGGAATGGAAACGGCCCTTTCAAAGGAGAGAAGCACTGCACAGCAGAAATCTCTGGTCAGCTCACAGTGAATGCAAGTGTGAGCTCACAGCTCACACTAAAATATAAGTGAAACATGGCCAGCTAGCGACATGTCTATGCGCCCTGTAGTAGTTAACAAACCAATTTCTAAGCATGCCCAAGCAGGAGTATTTCATAATGTGCATTGTCATTCTTCTACACAGCCCTAATAAGTGAGACCTATCTTTTTTTTTTTTTTTTTTTTAAAGATTTATTTATTTATTATATATAAGTACACTGTAGCCGTCTTCAGATACACCAGAAGAGGGCATCGGATCTCTTTACAGATGGTTGTGAGCCACCATGTGGTTGCTGGGAATTGAACTCAGGACCTCTGGAAGAGTAGTCGGGTGCTCTTAACCGCTGAGCCATCTCTCCAGCCCAAGTGAGACCTATCTTAATTAAAACAATTTTCTTTCTTAATTAAAAACAACTATGAATTAAGACATTTCAAAATTTATTACACAGGATCTTATTTTCTCAACATCCCTCTTAAAATAAAGAACATAATTCTGGGTATTATAACCCAGGATTCAACGAAAACATTCTCTTCAGTTAAATGATATTGTACTACCATTAATATTTCAGCAACTTGATAGCTTTTTTAATAGAAATACTTTCTTGCTGAAAAATATATATTTGATAAATCAGTGGGCTTAATGTTCTCATTAAAAATAGAGTTTTAGAATTAAACGTCGTAAGAACCCATGTGTGACAACATAATCCAAGCCCAAAAGAGGAAGACTGTGTCTGACATTTTGCTCCCTACATACCTTGTTAGTCCTAATAAATAATTAAAGGGCCATCTGCAACTCATCTACTTGCATAACTCAAGCTACCAGTTCCATGCCTGTGATCCCCAACTCCAAGTCTCAAGATTCCAAAATCCACATTACCCACTGTCTGTCTTCCTGTGAAAGTCCTGAACCAGCCATGACACATTAGACACCCACGGTGGCAGCACTGATACTCCTTGGTGCTGTTAAAGCTGCAAACTCTCTGACAGCACAGATAGCAGTATTTTACACACACACACACACACACGCACACGCACACGCACACACACTCAGTGTTTCTGTGCACGTTCAAGCTGAAGCAGCACTAAGCTGGGTGCTTGTTTCTGTTGAATTTTACCTCTTCACAAATGTTCCCAAACATTTAACCTATCAGTATCACATGAGGATTTCACAAAGATTAATTTTTAAATCTCTAGATTAAGCTATTTTTAAATTGCCTTGAAGAGGGGCTGGGGATTTAGCTCAGCGGTAGAGCGCTTACCTAGGAAGCGCAAGGCCCTGGGTTCGGTCCCCAGCTCCGGAAAAAAAAGAACCAAAAAAAAAAAAAATTGCCTTGAAGAAGCTTGGAGGGTCTTAGTAGAGGTGTCACTCTGAAGTGACATCTTTACTCATAAGTAATGTCTACTCATAATTAATCTACATTCGTTATTCTTTTTTAAGATTTATGTATATGAGTGCTCTATTTTCATGCACACCATAAGAGAGAATCAGATCTATTACAGACGGTTGTGAGCCACCATGTGGTTGCTGGGAATTGAACTCAGGACCTCTGGAAGAGCAGCCATCTATCTCTCTAGCCCCGGACTTCTTAAGAAAAGGTTCTAATCCCTATGACAGTTTATTTTAATGGGTTTCTTGATTTAGCTGAAGCAAAATGTAGTCCCCAAAACAGGTTACATGTGCACATAGAAGCAGTGTGTGGACGCGTCCCCCAAAAGGCAGATGAACACAGATCAGAAAAATTGTGGGACAAGGGAGATGGCTCAGTGGTTAAGACTACTTGCTGCTCTTGCAGAGGACGTGGGTTCAGTTCCAAGGACCCACACACACAGGATGGCTTCCAACCATTCATAAGTCCCATGCACTCATAGATGTGCATTCATATACACAAATCTTTAATTTTAAGGCCATGCAGAAGTTAATCACAGCACTTGGAAGTCAGAGGTAGGAGGAACTCTGGTTACCTAGAAAGTTCCAGAAAAGCCAGGCTATATAGAAAGACCTGCTCTCAAAAAAAGCAAAGGAGGAGGAGGAGGAGGAGGAGGAGGAGGAGGAGGAGGAGGAGGAGGAGGAGGAGGGAAGATGTAGAGACAGAAGGAAGACAAGACTTGTAAAGTCCTGGTCAAAGGTCACTTGAGGATGCAATATTGGAATCCTACTCAACACATTGTTTTCTGGTCTAAAAGTTGGCAACTTGGTGTCTTATTTATTATGTATCAGACTGGAGGAAACAACCACCACCTTTGCAGTTGACAAAGGTGCTCTTTTTAACTATGGCTATGTTGTATCAGTTTTTATAGTCTGGTGACGTTTGCAAGAAGCTGAGCAAAGGTCATCTATACTACTATCGCCGTCACTGTGACAGGCTAAAAGTCACCTTGTGCAGTCTCATAAAACACTCTAAAAGCCTGTTTTGTTTCTTTTAATTTACCACACTTTCCCTTTGCTATCCTTTCATCTTGATAAAAATCACGTTCATCCTCAATTTTCCTCTTCTGGTTTGTAGGTTGTGTCTAGTTTTGGATCTGCCTCGTCTTTCTTTCCTTTCTGCATGTCTGCATTAACTTCTTTTGTCATTGCTGTGACCAAGACAACTGACAAAAAACAACTTAAGGTTGGGTGGACTGAGTCTGGCTCATGGTTTGGAGAAGCAGTGCCTTATGGCAGGAAGGCCCTGTGGAAGCCGCCCTCCGGCTCTGCGCCTCATGGCGGGCACCCTGGGAAAGGCCCTCAGCTTCGGCTGTGGGAATGCATATGACTGCTTGTTCACACCTGCAGATCAGAAAGCAGAGAAAAGGGTGCCAAGCTTTCCCTTTCCCCACGTTCCAGTGGACCTCGCCTCCTGGTCAGTCCTCACTGGAAACAGCCTTGTGAACATACCCAAGGATGTCTCTTGTGTGATTCTAAATTTAGCCAAACTGGCAGTGAAGATTAACTATCAAATACTAAAATTATTGTTAGTTGTTGGAGGGGAGATGATATAGAAATAAAAATTTAAAGACACAGAAAGAAGAATGAGTTGAATTTTTAAAATTAGATGGTTAAAACAGATATAAGAAATAATGAATTAAGTGTACTGTTCTAGTCAAGATGACGGTCTGTTTTTAATGTTTTTGTTGCCATTCACAGTGTCATGACCAAGGCAGAGTGATATGAAACGTTTGGAAGTGAACAAATGAAAGATAACATCTGGTCACTAGCAAGCAAGCTGTTATGGTTGTATTGACAGTAGTGGCATAAAGCACTCTACAGGACGGAGCAATCACTATCCAACTGTTAATTTATGATGTTAGGGGAAATAGTAAAATCAAAGAAAGTGTGGCAAAGCATAATGTACGAAGGAAATGTGAATGAATGATACAGACACAACCAAATACAAAAACACACGCATATGCACTGCAGACACAGAGCATAGAAACCAAAGATCTCAAAACTGGGGCAAGAGAAAAAACAGGAATAAGGTGCAAAGGACATGTGTGCTGATGCCATAATGAAGCACATTACTTTGTATACTGACTTAATACAAACTTCGCACACATGCACACACACACAGAACTGGAGGTCATTATGTTAAGTAAACCAAACATAGGAAAAATATGCTCTTCCATATATGAAAACTTTTAAAGCCAGGCATGATGTAACATTTGCTTAATCCCAGCACTGAGGGTGGAGAATCATGGATCCCTGAGTTCAAGGCCTGCCTAGTCTACAGAAAAAGTCTCAGGACAACCAGGGCTACACAGAGAAACCCTGTCTCAAAAACCTGTAAAGTTATTTTCACAATAGAACAATGGCTGCAGAGGTTGGTGGTTGCAGGTACCAAAGAACAGGTCCAATGCTAGATTCTAGAGCAGCTATGCTTTAAAAGAACCATCAACATGTTTTTAAGAACTAGCAGGAGCTCAAAAGTTAATACAAAAAAAAAAAAAAAGGAGATGTGCTGATAACCCTGACCACTGCATGTTACAAGCATGTATTAGATCACAATGTACACCCAAGTATGTATAACTATCTCTACTAAAAGGAAAAATAAAATATAAATTTGGTTTTGTTACTACACAGATTTTAAATACCAAACCTAAAGTTAACACTTAGATCAAATTAGACACTCAACTCTACCCTATTTTGTCAACCATGTGTTTAGCACCATTTCCTAGGGTAAGGGCTAGGGTCTGGCAAACATTACATAAAGTGATTAGGCTAAAATGTCTGGACCTTGTTGTAAGGGCAGAGAGAAATGGCAGGGTCCAATTTCTGTTTCAGAAACAGCACTTTTGTCCATCAAGGTGTCTCAGTGAATAAAAGCACTCAATACAAAAGCCATCAATCTGCACTCAATCCCACCACCCATGTAAAAAGCTGATGCAGTGAGCACACTTCTACAGTCCCAGCACTCCTCCAGAGAGATGCAAGGTGGGGAGACAGGAGAATCATCTGGAGGCTCGAAAGGCCAACCACCCTGGAGTTGCATCATGGCAGAAGCAAAAGAGACTGTGCCTTGAGGTACAAGTTGAAAACTGACTTTCAAAAGTCGTCCTCATGGATGAGATGGCTCAGGGGTTAAGAGCACTGACTGCTCTTCCAGAGGACCTGAGTTCAAATCCCAGCAACCACATGGTGTCTCACAACCATCTGTAATGGGATCTGGCACCCTCTTCTGGTGTGTCTGAAGACAGCTACAGTGAACTCATATATGTAAAATAAATTAAAAAAAAAAAAAGTCATCCTCAGACCTCTACTGGGGGGTGTATGGTGGCACTCATACAGCAGAATCCACATATATGTCACACACACACACACACACACTTTCATACTAAAGTAGTATAGTAATCATTGGAAACTGTTATGTAATAGGTACCAAAGTACAACTAAACAAAGTCCCAGTGTTCTTTAGCACAGTTGACTGATGGCAGTCTACAACAGTTTATTGCACATTTTTCATAAGAATTAGGAGAGAAAAGTCTGAAGGCTTCCAACACAAAGAATTGCTGTTTAGAAGAAATGAAAATGCTAATTAAGGTGGTCTGATCCTTACTGTTCATAGGTGCTGAATCATCACATTGTACTCACATTTGTACAGCTGTGTGCCGATCAAAAAATTTAGGCCCAGTGCATGGCACAGCCGTTAGTCCCAGCACTTGGGAGGCAGAGGCACCAGATCTCTGAGTGGGAGGCCGGCCTGGTCTAAGAACAGGTTCCAGGACAGCCTGAGTAGCATAATGAAGCCCTGTCCAAAATAACCTCTAATTTTACATTAAGTTTCCCAGGTTAAATAACTAAGAAAACAGAGAAAGGTATATTTTATTGGCATTTTAGCCCAGCACAGTTGAACTGAAAGAAAACAGAACAAAGCAACTCATTTAACCAGTTGAGTATAACAATTGCAAGTTCCTGCTTTGCCACGGTCTGATTGTGTCACGTGAGTGCATCACAGTCCCCGCCGCTGCCCAGGGAGCACCCCTCACGTGTGCAGCACTTGATACACAGATTTCATTGTCACACTTATCTGTTTCAGCAATGTAAACATTTGCTACAGGTAAACTTTAAAAGGTAAAAGTGGACGATACTAATCAATAAATCAAACAGAACTATTTCCACATGACATAATTAAACATTAATACTGTCTCAGTAAGAACCACAAATTAATAAATTCATAAAGAAACAGAAACAAAGAGTGAAGTAAAAACTCCTAAAATAGTGTTAAAATACTGAAGAACACAATGAAAATGTATCTAAGAAGGGGAACAATAAAATGATTTAACAAAAACAAAATATGTTTAGTAGCTATGCCAGTCTTATACTGCAAAGAATTTCTTTAATCACCATGACAATATGCTTTGTTTTTCTAGGTTCCTTCCTTTAAAAAGTTACTCGAGTTAGTAAGTGAGTCAGGTTCTCTGTGGGGATTTCACATTTGATGTCTGCTGTGGGGTTGTTACCTCACTCAAATTTTTTAGCTCAAAATAATTTTTGAAAATAACCAAAAACATTAAATTACCTTCACAAAAATTGCTACTATAAAGTCAAATAACTCCTAAATAAACCATAAAATAAGTCCAATTTAACAAAGTACAGAATAGCATATACAATGTATGTTAGAAAAAAAACCCAGAAAATGACTTCACAACAAAGCAAACTGTCCATACATCATCACTATTGATTTGTTCCTTTCTGGCTCTTAGTAAATAGACCCTACAAGGTCAGGGAGGACACCCAGTGCCACTCTGGATCTGTCTTCAGTATACAAATAAGTGGTATCTGTAATACAAAGCAAACCATTCTAACTCTTTCAACATAATTAAATCATAAAACTTCAAAGTTATAAAACCAGTTATAATACTGTAGCAGGCAAAACTTGTTCTCATTGCTCTCATTATATTTCAGCTTAATCTACAATCATCAACATTTTTCCATGTCACCTCATACCACACTGAAGCAAAACAGGTTTAGAGAGAGAGAGCTCTGTTGTTTCCACAGATAAATGAAAAAAGCAAGAGAAACTGAAGTAGTAATTCTTGAGTGTCTGACACATCTGGCATATCAAGCAGCACTTGACACAGCAAGTTTCTTCAAATGATCCATGAACACTTGTAAGCTAACATCATCTGTGAGGATCGGTGCTCCGGACTCCTGGAGGAAAAGAAAAGGATTTGTAATAAGAACACAGGTGGTACTGAAGATGTCCATGCAAGTCTCTAAAACAGACAAAAAAAAAATCATTTTAAACAGAGTAGTGGCCACCATAAGGACCCTGGTTCCTGAGAGCAAAACTTATCTAAATCCCTAGGATTTCCTAAGTAACAGAACTGACTTTGTAGTATGGGGACTGCTCAGAAGACCTAATACACTCAGAATGCCTGGGTTCCTGTGTCTCTATTGCTTCCTAGCCATGTGGCTCTCAGAGTCCCCGAATCTGTGTTTCTGCACCTACACAGTACCAAGACCTCCCTAACCCACCAGTGCTGTAAGGAGGACCTGAAGCGTAAAGCAATGGGACATCAGACACACTTAGTAAGCACATGTCAGTACTACATGTTTGGGAATCATCACTGTGACACGCAAACACTTGTCCTCATTCTGCACTGATGATTTTCTCAGGAGAGCTCAGATGTCACCAACAACAACCTAGTGGCTACTGATTGTACTCTCCCTGTAGCTGACCTTTTTTATTTTTATTTTTCATTTTACTTAGTTTACACTTCAACACATGGACTCCCAGATCTCTGTATCTCCTATGTTGTTAATTTCCACATATTATAGAGATATTATTTCAAATGTATAAAACACTAATGTTCAGTTCAATTCTATCAAAAAGCAGCAGGGAGTTGGCCTCTATTTTTCAAGTGAGCCTTTTCTGTTTAAAATATTCCAAAAGATAAATGTAAACAACCTAACCCACACCCTTTGGTCCACAACAGTGTCCTGCCTCAAAGATATGCAGGCGATGGTGGCACAAGACTTGTGGGAGTAAACAACTGATGTCTCAATTGACTTAAAGCCCACTCCATGAGATGGAACCCATCCCCAACACTGAGTAACCAAGAGACACCCAGGATAAAAGCAAATACTACTGTTCTGAAGACAACATAGCAACGAAATGATCCCTAATGACACTCTGCTATACGCATGGATCAGTGCCTTGGTCAGCCATCATCAGAGAAGCTTCCTCCTGCAGCAGGTGGGAACCAATAGAGCCACAGCCAGACCTAAACATATATCTCCATCAATTCCTTCCCTTCAGAGCTCAGGGGTCCCTGAGAAAGAGAGGCAGAAAGAGTGAAAGAGCTAGAGGGGATAGGAAAGAAAAACCACCAAGAAAACAAGACCCTGTTAAGGAGTGGCTCGCAACCTTCCTAATGCTTCAACCCTTGCTCACAGCCCCTCATGCTGTGGTGACCCCAACATAAAGTTATTTTCATTGCTACTTCATAACTGTAATTTTGCTACTGTTATAAATTGTAGTGTAAATATTTCTGGAAATAGAAGCTTGCCAAAAGGGTGACAACCTACTTGTTGAGAAACACTTCTCTAAATCAACATGATCAGAGCTCATATGAACTCACAGAGACTGGGGTAGCCTGCACAGCCTGTACAGATCTGTACCATACATTAGGGCTTCCAGTTTCATGTTTTTATGGGAGTCCTGAGTTGAGTGAGTTTCTGTTTCTTGTGCCTTCTCTTGGGTTCTTTTCCCTCTGTTTCATCCAATTCAATGTGTTAGCTTTTATTGTATATCATATCATACCATATCATACCATATCATATCATATCATATCATATCATATCATATCATATCACACTCCCTTAGAATTCCCTCCAAACAGTCCAGACAACAGCGGGCCCTTTCCATCGCCCACCTTCATCAGCCCAGAGCACATCCTACTCACATCTGTGAGTCTGACACTGATGTGACTGAACTTCCTCTAGAAACTTCCTTGGAAGCCCTTCACAATAACTGTGCATTCTTTCACAGTGATGTTGGTATTTTCTTGAAAGCTGACACCTGAATCCTAAGAATGGACTTCATCCTCTTAGTACATGAGGCAGAAAATATTTCTTTTTGAGACAGGGACATCCGATAATATCCCCAAACTGTAAGGCTGACCTTGAACTCCTAAACTTCATGACTCAACCTTTTAAGAGCTGGAGTCACAGAGATATGCTACCATACACAGCTATCACTGGGTTCTTGATTTCTAGTACTCAGATCAGATTCCATTAATTTTTAGCAAAATGTTCAGCTAATTAATTCCCAAATTAGAATCATTAAATTAACTTAAACTATAAATTCTGAATCTGAAGTTAGAGTGGCCTGGGTTAAAAACAGGACCCTGGGCCAGCAAGAAGGCTCATTGGGAAAAAGTATCCACCAGTAAGCTCGGTGGCCTGCGTTCAATCCCTAGGATCCATACAGTAGGAGAGAACAAACTCCCAAGTTGTCCTCTGACCTCTACATACACTCATGCCTGCATGCAAAATAAATAAATAAAATGTGCTTTAACGCCAATTTTCTCTTCTAATGGGGAGATTAATATATGCCTCATATAAACTTTAACAATTAAATGAAAGTGCATAAAAAAAATAGTATTGCTGTAAGAAGAACAGGCAAAATGGCTCATTGGATAAAAGTATTTGCCCAATGATGAATTCTGCTCCTGGAAACCACAGCTAGAAGGAAAGAATCAACTCTGGTAAGTTGCTCTCTGACTTCTGCACTCACTCAGCATAGTGGTATACACCACATTAAATAAATAGTGATTTTTAATCACACGTCAAGATCATAGGGCCAAGTGTGGTGGCATACAACTGTAATCCCAGCACTCAGAAGAATGAAGCAGAGGATCGTAATTTCTAAGCAAGGAACTGCCGTGCTGTCTGTGACAGCAGTGAGAGTGCCTGGCTTTGGCCAATGGCACGGAGGAGAGAGAATGGGTGAGTGGAAACAGACAGAATGGATATGAGTAGCCAGAGATGAGAAAGGGGACTGTAGCTTTGAGTCTTAGAAATAGAGACTAGAAAGGTGCTCTGTGGAAAGAAAACCAGGAATCACCAGATGACTATGGTACAGACTTTATTGCTTTTGTCCCCAGTGGATTGGTGCTAAACTCGGAATCTGAAGAGGTTTTATGTGACATAATCATCTTATTTTCCAAGGTAGCACCAAAAACTGGTGATATTTTCTACTCTTCCCTTATATTTTCTCACAGAAATCATCACTGAATATATAGGGGAAATGTACCTTTTACTACAATGGCTAAGAGCAGAAAAGGAAGCTGTTCCCCAGACTGCTATTCACACTTACCTGCCCCCAGGCATACATGTTATTATGAGTCTGTGAAGGGTTGACTTTTGAAAGGAGGAAACGTGCCTTAAAAGTAAAAATAAATAAACAGTCCTGGTCAGAAACAGACTTAGTAAGATAAGCTATAGACAATAATGCACCATCTAAACCAGCTGAACTGAGTACAATCCAGCATCTAAAACCATTAACTGAGTACAATCTCCCATCTAACCCAGCTGAACTGAGTACAATCCAGCATCTAAAACCATTAACTGAGTACAATCTCCCATCTAAACCAGCTGAACTGAATATATTGGTACATTTTGTTAAAGTGTAACACAAAGTTAAACTTTAAAATCCATCGACCACAATATAAATAATATACTCTTTCAATATTACATATTTGTAATAGTCATAAAATATGAACTACTAAATCCCAAACTCAGCACATAAAAGTGGTATGTACAGAACTAGAGAGATGGCTCAGCAGTTAAGAGCACTGATTGTTCTTCCAGAGGACCCACATGGATTGGATTCCCAGCACCCACATGGTGGGTGACTCACAACTATTTGTAACTACAACCTTTAACCTAGGGCATCTGATTCCCACTCCTGGCTTCTTTCAGCGCTGTATGAGTGTGTTGTGTAGACATAAATGCAGGCAAAGCACCAAAACACATGAAATAAAAACAAGTTTACAAACTTTTATTTGTAAACATAAAACTTAATTTTAAAATGAGTGTGAAAATATAATCTTACCAACTAGTCGGAAACAAAAGAAGTCTAAAACCTTGTAAAAATAATTTTAATCCACAGGTGATAACTTAGGCAATAGTTTATCTATCCTCTGTAACAATTAATCAATCAATCAATAAATGAATGAATAATTAAATAAGGAAAATAACAATATACATTAAGATACTGATGAATGAATTCATCAAAAATCTTAATTCATTCTAGAACAAAAGCAATCTAATCTTTTGAAATTTACAATCATACAAAAATCTTTCTCTATTCCCTAAGTGGCTCTAGAAGAAGCCTGGCATTCAACTATTGACTTGAGTTAGAGTCGGCAGGCCAGGCTTACAAATGTAATCTCAGTGTCCAGGAGGCGGAGGCAGAAGGAATACTCAACATCAGCCTGAGCTGACCATGTGTGCACGCACAGACCTATTCACTCCATCAAGTCTGTTTTAATACCACGATGCTTTACTGAACCTGACACGTTACTTTCTACAAAACTGACACAAATTAGAAAACTTCATAGGCCTTAGCATAACAGCTTTAAGAAAAGTGCAGTAAATTACTTTCCAAGCTGCCCTTGTGTTTTTGTAACCCACAGCTGGCACATTATCTGGATGGCATTAAGGCGGTTACAAGAGCCATTATGGAAGCAGAACTAGAGAAAACTGGCTGTTTAGGGCAAGTAGGCAATAACTGTACTGCTTTGCAGCCTCCCCTTCCTGCCTCCTTCCTTGCCCTCGGCCTATGGCATTATGGTACACAACTTTAATCCCAGATGGCTCATGGTACAATCAGAACCCAAGCAGGATCACCTCTCTGTGGCCCTGATATGGGACACAGGTTGTTCCTCACCTGGCTGCCACCATGCTCGGTGTCAATGTATCTCGGCATTGGGAATCTGGAGTGAAGAATCTCTTGTGCGTCATCTACCGGGGCTTGCAGGAGGTGCCGGAAATTTTCATATTCTGGCATGTCCTGGTATCCTGACTTCCGCCACTGTGCTATAGTCTAATTTTAAAACAAAGGAATTATTTTAAATTTCCTGGTGATCTAAAATTCTTGAGTAGATTTTTCTTCAAAGGAAGTTACTATCAGCTCAAGCTTGAGGTCAGCCTAGCCAGCTTACCAAGTCCCTGGCCAACCAGGGCTACAAAGCTAGACCCTGCTTCAAAAACTGAAAACAAAAGGAACATAAAGAAATAGAAAGTAAAACTATACTATTTTTAAAACTTAAAAGAAATAGGAACACCAGAAAAAATTACAACAATTTGGTATCAAATTAGTATCAACCAAAACATCTTTTCCTTTCTGTGAGGGGTTTTTATTGCAGATTTCCTAGAGAAAATTACGGACTTTCAAGAAGTCTTCACCAGTACAGTCATTCTTTTCTTTTTGTTTTTTTGATAGTCTCTCTAAATAGTCCTGAAACTCACTGTATAGACCAGATCAGAGTACAAATATTTCACATAGATAAATCTATCATCTTACCTCACCGTGATAAATCAGGATCTGGAAAAACGTGTCCATGAGGAGAATGCGATCTGCGAGAATGCTGCTGCTATCGAGAAGCACCGGCTGAAACGAAGCGGTGACAGGGTAAGGGTATCATCTTGGTCTTTCTCACTTATCTTACATCTGCATACAAGTAGTGGCTATCATAGCATTGCTAATAACACGTGCTTTTGTACCTCCTGCTTCCCCTTCATCTATCTCTGAAATTTTAAAGTTACCAAACATTTCCAGACATTGTGAATTCTCAATGTATTTTAATTTTCTAAGGAATCTAATACTGAAATAATTTTAAAAAGTCAATATGCCAGGCATTATGGTATACAACTTTAATCCCAGTACTTGTGAAGCAGAGGCAGGTGAATCTCTGTGAATTCCAAGCCAGCCTAATCTATAGAGCAAGTTCCAGGCCAGCCAAAGCTATATACAGATTGTCTCAAAAAAACAAAAACAAAACAAAATGAAAAACTTTTTTAAAGATTTAAGAAATCAAAGATGACCTCTAAGCCTGCTGACAGTAAACTGAGAGAGAGATAAATAAAAGGCCTGGGATATAAGGAATGCAGGGTGCATGAGGAAACAGCTCTGAATATGAAGTGGAGCAGCACGAATTAATTATAAGCTGGAGAAAGCCATGTGGAAAGATGGCAACTAAGGGGTTGGGGATTTGGCTCAGTGGTAGAGCACTTGCCTAGCAAGCGCAAGGTCCTGGGTTCGGTCCCCAGCTCCGAAAAAAAAAAAAGAAAAAAAAAAAAAAAAGAAAGATGGCAACTGAAGCGTCACTCAGAGAAGCTAAGGGTTAGACCTCGTCACTCAGAGAAGCTAAGGGTTAGACAGAGAAGCTAAGGGTTAGACCTCGTCACTCAGAGAAGCTAAGGGTTAGACCGCGTCACTCAGAGAAGCTAAGGGTTAGACCGCGTCACTCAGAGAAGCTAAGGGTTAGACCGCGTCACTCAGAGAAGCTAAGGGTTAGACCGCGTCACTCAGAGAAGCTAAGGGTTAGACCGCGTCACTCAGAGAAGCTAAGGGTTAGACCGCGTCACTCAGAGAAGCTAAGGCTTAGACCGCGTCACTCAGAGAAGCTAAGGGTTAACCGCGTCACTCCAGAGAAGCTAAGGGTTAGACGCGTCACTCCAGAGAAGCTAAAGGCTTTAGACCCGCGTCACTCAGAGAAGCTAAGGGTTAGACCGCGTCACTCAGAGAAGCTAAGGCTTAGACCGCGTCACTCAGAGAAGCTAAGGCTTAGACCGCGTCATTCAGAGAAGCTAAGGCTTAGACCGCGTCACTCAGAGAAGCTAAGGGTTAGACTGCGTCATTCAGAGAAGCTAAGGGTTAGACCGCGTCACTCAGAGAAGCTAAGGGTTAGACCGCGTCACTCAGAGAAGCTGAAGGTAAGGAAGATGAAAAGACCGAGCCCTTGCCAAGTGGAGAGGCTCATGCCTGTAATCGCAGCACTTGAGAGGCTGAGATCATTGAATTACAGGCCAGCCTGGGCTACAGAGTAAGACCCTCTCTCAAAAACTATTTACACCTTATCTTTTTTACGGACTTAGAAGTCTAAAAGGGGGAAACCAGGAAAATGAGACTAAAGAGCTTTCTGTGGGCAGAAAAAAACTGGGAAGGACTAGTCGTTACCAGAATGCCAGAACAGAATGAAATGATTGGAAGGAAAGAGCACTCTCCAGAAAAATGCTGTTGAGAGTTTGTTAAAGGATGCTGTCCAACATGGGTGACTTATATTATATTATGATATTATAATTACAATATTATATGATATAATGTCAGCGACAAATTTTGTTTCAAATAAGTTTGGAAGGAGGTCAAAAGTATAGACAACAGGGTTGGAAAGAGAACACAATGGTTAACCAGACTTGATGCTCTTCCGAATGTTCTGAGTTCAGTGTCCAGAATTCACATCAAGCAGCTCACAACCTCAGGTAATTCTGGCTAACGGGGACAGAGCAGTCTCTTCTGTCCTCCATGACCACACACATGCACGTGCACATACTAACACACATACACACATATAGGTAAAATTAAATGTTTTTTAAAGTATGGAGGCTGAAGGGATGGCACAGCGACCACATGGTGACACTGTAACGCTCGTTCCAGGGGACCCAACACCTCTTCTAGCCTTCTCAGACACCAAACTAGTTGCAGGCACACAAAACATTCAAATAAAAAAAATTAACTATGGACAACAAATAACTTTGAGTTTAACTGTGCCAGGAGGCCGAGAAATTAAGTGATAATCAGAGAAAATAAAGGAAACAGTAGGTCTTAATGATTTGCGTTTAAAAAAGAGTGCTATTAAAAGTTACTATGTTAATGAGAACGGCCCAGATTGGGGAAGAGGGCCAGGAACCAGGAGAGAAAGAGATAAGTCTAAATAAGGCAAGGCATTAGGCAGATGCAGTTACAGAATGGCTAGGATTGACCAAGGTCAGGAGCTCAAAGTGAAGGACTCCGTTCTCTTCTGAGCTCTTTTACAATTCTCAGGTGTCTACAACTTATACATGTTACTCTGAAATAATAAAGTTATTACAAAATTTACTTTTGTGATCCAAGGAACTGTAAGTCCAACAAGTTATTTTTTGGTTAAAAAAAAAGAAAGAAAGAAAAGGAGTAGCAGGCCAGGCATGGTGGCACATGCTTACAATCCCAGTACCAATGCCAGACTCGAAAGCAGGAAGAGTCTCTGAGTCTGAGTTCAGCCTGATCTACCTAGTGAGTTCCGGAATAGCCAAGACTACACAGAAAAACCTTGTGTCAAAAAGACACACACAAAAAAAAAAAGTAACAAAAGGCATCATTTTACCTGCAACTTTATAATACTTGAGGTAAAAAAAACAATCAATAGATATCATAAACACCCAGTTATAGTGACCTTTCCTAAAGTACTATTTCCAAACACAACTGCTCTATAGTTTTAAATTGTAAAATGAACAATTCAAACTATCAGAAGGAAAGCTATTTATTTGATAACAGATAAAAGTGTGTTGAACACTTTTCCAAAACACTTTTCCAAAACAGCCTAGAGAGTGGCTTTATCAATTGTATCTTATATTCTCAAAGGAATAAAGGGAAACGAGACATGTGAAGAGACTTAATTTTGATAGAATGGCTGTCAGACATTAAGCTATGAAATTAGCCATCTCTTCCAGAATCGTAATCATTTCTAAGCCTTGTTAAAGGAAGGCAAAGAGTAATCATTAACCCTAAGTAGCTTTATCAACCAAACACTACACACAATCACCCAAGAGTATCTTTTATAGTATTTGTATCATTTTAATACTTTTGTTTTACTTAATGATATAACCTACTTGATATGTAGTTAAACACTCAGAAATACCTTTGAGTATCCTGAGATAATAATTTAACAAACTCCAACTTCATTTCAAAACAGCAGTTATCGTCACTGTCTTAATGCCACACCTCACAGTAACAATCGCTCTCTCCCTTTCCTTACCTCTGGTGGGCCACTGAAGGAATAGGCATACAGAATGGGCTGGATCATGATTAGAGACTGTGTCAGATCCTGGCGCATGAAATGGTGGCGATAGTATGAACTCTCATCAGGACTGTTGTTAAAAACTTGCAAGAAGGGAGATCTTCTTAAATGAAACATAAACTACAAGATAAAGCAGGTGAAATTTTAAAAAAAGAGCTTTTACTGGTGTTACTATGGCAATAGCAGTTCTGTAACAACAAAATATTTGTTTGCATCATTGTTTCACATCAGCAACATGAAAACACACATTCTGTTAAGAATATACTAAAGTAGTACTGGAGGGATGGGTAAGCAGTTACTTATGGGGTTCACTTCTCCCTGTAACTTAATTTCAGAGTATCAGAAGCCCTGGTCTCTACAGGCATTTGCACATATATGGTACACATAAGTTTATACAGGGGCATACACAGACATATTAAATAAATAAATAAATAAATAAATAAATAAATAAATAAATAAATAAGTGCCTTTAAAAAAGAATAGCCTAAAGTATATCAGAAGAAAGCTTGTCCTGCTGCCTTGTATGGCCTCAGTGGGAGGGGATGGGCTTGGTCCTGTGGAGGCTTGATGCCCCAGAGAAGGGGGAGCAACCTCTGAAAGTCAAAGTGGGGGTCGTGGAGGGGGAACAAAAAAGGGGGATAAGATTTTAAATGTAAATAAATATTTTTCTAAGAAAAAGCCTTGTCCTGATGTTTATGAGTTACACTGTGCTAGTGAGATGGCCCCAAAGTTAAGAGAGCTTGCTAGGCCAGTGTGAGTTCTGCTCCACCACCCAAATAACAAGCTATACAGGAAAGTTAAGGCCTAGTTCAGCTGGAGGAAAACAAAAAAGGGCCAGGCAATGGTGGCACATGCCTTTAATCCCTCTGTGAGTTTGAGACCAGCCTAGTCTACATAGTGAGTTATAGGACACTCAGGGCTCTGTTACACAGAGAACCCCTATCTCAAAAAACAAACAAACAAACAAGAAAAACAAGAGGGAAAAAAAGGTTGAAGTTTCCGGACAAAGCTTTTATAGGCAAAAATGAACTTCACTGAAATACTGAAGGTGCAAATGCACAATCCCAGCAAGACTAAGACAAGAACATGACAAGTTCAAAGCTAACCCTGGCTACAGAACAAGACTCTCAAAAAAAGGAAGAAAAAAAAAAAAAAAAAAAAAAAACGAGACAGTCAAACACAGAGAGGTAAAGGTACTGTAAGGCAAGTTTAAGCTCACATTCCTTACCTGGTATGGCATTATAAAGTTGTTCACACTCATGTTTCTTACCCAGTTTGGCATTATAAAATTGTTCACATTATCTCATTGGTAAAATAACTTCACGTAAATTTATTTGGTATCACTGTAATTAGAACCTTTTCTCTTAGAGGGCAAGCTAATAGGGTTTAACCTTGCTTATACCCACAGTAAGTCTTCAAGCACCACAATAGGGTTTTTTTCCATTGACCACATGCATAAAATTAACTTCTAAGTTATCCCAACGTTTAGCTAACTAAAAGAATAATCCAGTAAAATACATTCATATGTGATTACTAAAAGACAAACAACAAAAAAGATGCAACTCAATGCTACTGGTAATAAGAGAAAAGAACATGGTCTTTGACCTACTTACCTGTGGATAAAGGGAAAATGTTTCTGAAAACCGGAAGGAATTTGGGTCATCTTTGTGATACTCTCCAAATTTCTGACACTAAATAAAATAAAATATTAGCAATTTGTTTCTGGCATAGTAACTAAAAATTCTGCCCACTAAAAGTCTATTTATAAAAAGTTGCTACTTTTAAGGAGACAGATATTCAACATAGGGTAAAGCTGGAATAATATGTATTGATTTAGCAAGGGACTGATTACAACCAAAAAAACTATGTGAATTTCAAAAATGCAGCAACCCGCCCTAAATGTTTAATTCGTTGTTATGAGCAAGTGTCTTTGGTAGCAAATAAAGAATGCACAGATGCCAATGGGAGGAGAGAGGACGCCAACAGAAACTCCCTAAGACACCACAGTCTCTTCTTCAATACTGCCCAAAGATAGAAAGGCGGGAAATCAACATCTACAACATCTACAAAAATAAATTCCTGGTACAAAGTATGCTATACTGAAAGTGCCCAAAAGAAAAAGAGTCAAAGGAAAACCAAGCCTAGTGAAGAAAAAGATTTACAGAAGCAGAAATTAGAATGAGATAAGGTCATGTCACAGACAACAGAAAAGCAGGTCATGTATGAGACCATGGCAAGAGGCATCCAGTTGCCTCGCACAAAGATGAGCTCCTACTGCAACAGTCATGACCTTAGCCACCAGCCTCGCTTTGTTAAGCAAAAAGTCTCTGCCCCAGAGACCAATGTATTGGAGGCTTGGTCACCAGCTCACAGCACCAGCAGGAGGAAGAGTGCCTAATGGGAGGTATTTTGGTCCATGGGGCATTCCTTGATGAGAACTATGGAATCAGTTTTTCTCACTGCTACATCACCACAGGCCTAAAACAACAAGCCAAAGATCATAAACCAAAACCTCTAAATCCATCAGCCAAAACAGACCTTTCTGTGTTGTGGTGAATGAAATGTGACTAATATTTGGATAATGCCATTCTCCGCTTTGGGCCTCATGCGACCAAGGCACATAAAACAAGCAATAGATGGTTCACAAAAAGTAGATACAGTCAAAAAAGACTATATCTGCCTTTCTCCCAAATTACCTCCACTGGTCTCCTCTTGATGTGACACAAGATCAAAGGAAACTTTTCATTACTTTATCAATAACCTGTCCTCTGGCTCAGCTGCTGTGTACATGTTGTAAAACGTTCATTGTGAGGCTAACAGCTCGCTATACATGGTGAGGAAACTTTAATTTTGTGCTTGATGCAATTGTCTCATTTGGTTACTCACTAGGTCCTAATGGCTTTTTTTAAAGATTAATTTATTTATATATAAGTACATTGTAGCTGTCTTCAGACACACCAGAAGAGGGCATCGGATCTCATTACAGATGGTTGTGAGCCACCATGTGGTTGCTGGGAATTGAACTCAGGACCTCAGCAGTCAGTGTTCTTAACCACTGAGCCATTTCTCCAGCCCCAGCCCTAATGATCTTTAATCAGTGTTTCTCTTTTAAAAATATATCAGACAATTACAGCAGTTTGTGAAGTTGAGGTGTGAGATAGAAGAGAAGCCTAAACTTGCTCTTTAAACATTGCAATCCTGAGTCTTTTGCAAAGAAAAAAGAAAAAAATCTTTTTTCCTTTTCTTTCTTTTTTTCAATATATAAGTCTTTTATTGTCCCCAAAGAGCCCACATTGTCCTTGTTTCTGGAGCCAGGAAATTGAGTCTCACTCATCAGCCTGCTGCACTGTTCCCTTCTCAGACACATAGATGCCATCCTGAAACTTCCGGATATCCTGTTTTTAACTGTTGTGGCTGAATCAGAGCCGCTGAATTGAAACAAGTTCAGTATCATTTCCTTCAAGGACTAATTCATCCTCCTGGGTGTGAGAGACAGAACAACCTATGTATGCAAGCGCTCTAGCAAGATGTGAAGAACACTGTACTACAGGTAAAGCTACTGCCCAAGTGCACACACTGGACACTTCAGCTTTTAGACCCTCAAAACAATAGAACAGTTATAAAGACAAAGTATTTTCTATGAAAATGCTCAAGAAGCAAGCTATTTCAGAGCACAACTTGTTAATCACATGGAAAGCTCACATGGTTGGTGACATCCTAGAAAACACCAACATGTAAAATTGCAGTCAGTAAAATGCTATGGCAAAATGCAACCCAGGAAATAGAAGCACTTCTATTTAGAGCACAGTAGGAGAGCGAAGGAGTCAGCGTGCTGGCTGGATAGAGCCTTGAGTACAATTCCCAACACAAGAAAGGTTTTTTTTCATCTTTACTAAATTGGGTATTTCTTATTTACATTTCAAATGTTATTCCCTTTCCCGGTTTCCTGCCAACATCCCCCTAACCCCTCCCCTCCCCTTCTACATGGGTGTTCCCCTCCCAATCCTCCCCCCATTACCACCCTCCCCCCAAGAATCCTGTTCACTGGGGGTCCAGCCTGGCAGGACCAAGGGCTTCCCCTTCCACTGGTGCCCTTACTAAGGAAAAGGATTTTTAGAGTTAAATTTAAAACAAAGTACTGGGGCTAGAGAGATGCCTCAGTGGTTAGGAACACTAGCTGTTCTTCCAGAATTCAATTCCCAGCAACATCACATGGTAGCTCACGACCATATATAAAGGGATCTGATGCCCTCTTCTGGCATGTTTGTGTACATGCAGATAAAGCACACTTACGTTAAAAAAAAAAAAAAAAAAAAAAAAAGTAAATAAATTTAAAAACTAAACAAGCAGAGCACTGAATCAAAGCACTGGGTACATGCTACCTGACGTTAAGAGGTCTGTGCAATAAACTGGAAATAGCTTCTTTGCTGGGTGGGAAGTTGAGATTGTGTCAGTCTTCTATTGATAGTGGTAATAGTTAAGAAAACTTTTTGGCTACAAGAGATTCTCCTGTTATTTTGAAGAAGCTCTGGTGAGATAAATATTTATCCCCATCTAGAATCAAACAACCCATGGAGGAGCTGTGCCAGCATTTGTATTGACAGTGTCCCATTACTGATGGACTATACAAGTTAAAGCTCATTTAATACAACTCTAATTCTTTCACAAAGACGTGTTGGGGAAAGGGAGTGCTCTAACAAGGGAAGAATCTAGACAGTACTACAAAAGTAGCTAACTTTAAACAGGTTCACTCGTGTCACCTGACAGACAGGGTAAAGGCACCTCTCTAGAGTTTAGTAGCTTAACAGAGAATTCTCAACAAGGTATTTAAGTTGAAGAGTAAATGAAAACGTACATGACGGAGTTTACAAAGAAAAAATGCAGTGTTAAGAGCTGCTTAAAGGGCTGGGGATTTAGCTCAGTGGTAGAGCGCTTACCTAGGAAGCGCAAGGCCCTGGGTTCGGTCCCCAGCTCCGGGGAAAAAAAAAAAAAAAAAAAAAAAGAGCTGCTTAAGCCTTTAGTCCCAAGACATGGGAGTAAATTTAAGACCAGCCTACACTATGCTGTTATATTCCACTGAAATTAAAACAGAAAATAAAAGCCTGAGTAAAGACTAAACACATGCCAAGCAGTAATAGCAAGTTCCAGATGAGCCAAGGCTACATACAAAGACCCTGTCTCAAAACAAAAAACTCATGGAATCAATAATATAGACTTCATTTCCACACTCACTTCATCCAAGCCAACATAGTAAGTTGCATATTTACCATTCATTTTAAGGAAGGGCTTTCTAATACATCGGAAGTGAGTGGAGGCTGCTATTCATTGCTAGTCCAGTACTTGGAATGAGGTCTTCTACAGCTCTCCCCACCCACTGTGAGTTCTGTAACAGACAAGCTGAGGAAAGCACAATGTTGGCTCTTACCAGTCGAATGAGCTGTCTGTCCAACCACCTAAGCACGTCTGGCCCTTCCTCTGTCTCCGCTCTGTATATTGCCAACCTAGCCATGAGAATGGCAGCTGCTTCCTGGTCAAAAGATGCAGCAATGTTTTGGATCTGAGTTTGAGCATCTGCCCAGCTAAAGAAATAAGGAAGCACAGAAACAAAATTGAATTATATCATAAAACCACAGTTGGTTACCACACACAGCTACACTTAGAGACTATAGAACGCCACCTCAGTACTTCAAGATTCTAATACCACACGCATTAATTAGCATTACCAAAGTACCATAAATAGCTGTTTATTACATTGATTTTCCTAAAAATAAAACCAAACCTTAAAACATTTTCTAAAATAACTCTAAAAGTACATATTCTTTAAGATAAGTCATTTTTTTATTAATCATTCCATTCATTTACAACTCAAATGATAACCCACTTCCCAGTTAACCCTCCACCAAACCCCCATCCCACGTCTGCCCTCCCCCTCCCCTTTGCCTGTTTGAGAGTGCTCTCCCACCCACTCTCCTGTGTGGCTTGGTTGGAAGAAGTATATCAATAGGGGTGGCTGCTGTCAAGTCAAACCAGTGGCTTTCACTTCCTGTTGCCTATGGGTCTGGATGTAGAACTCTCAGTCACTTCCCCAGCACCATGTCTGCCTGTGTGCTGCCATGCTCCCTGCCATGCTGACAGTGGACTACACCTCTGAACTGTAGTAAGCCCCAATTAAATGGTCATGGTGTCTCTTCACAGCAATAAAACAATGACTAAGCCCCTTACTCTATTTTTAATTTTCTTTCACTCAACAATTTTAAAATGCTTCCAGATAGTAAGAATAAAATATCTTCGTCTGGGGGCTGGAGAGATGGCTCAGTGGTTAAGAGCACTGACTGCTCTCCCAGAGGTCCTGAGTTCAAATCCCAGCAACCACATTGTGGCTCACGACCATCTGTAATGAGATCTGATGCCCTCTTCTGGTGTGTCTGAAGACAGCTGCAGTGTACTCACATATAATAAATATATATAAATAATATATAAATAAATCTTTTTTTAAAAAAAAAGATATCTTAGTCTGGTAAAATACTGTTTTTTTGAAGACAGGATTTCTCACTGACTATTTTACAAAACAAGCTAGGTTTAAAAGACATAAAACGCCCTTGATCACAAATGTTTATTTTCTAGTCATAAATGTAAACCCAGCTTGTGAGTATAACCAAAATAGTTTTAATATATAAATTACATCTCTGATAATAATAAAAGAAAAGGCTTACTTCCTAGCGATCGTGGTCACTCGGATGCGTCTCTGCCCGCTTGAGTGCTGATACTGCGTCACGAACTGGACTGCACCTCGCCCTCCTTGGGGAATTGGAGCATTATGCTGCATGTATAGAAAGAAGGAAGTAAGAACTAAGCAAACTCTACTATGGTGATGTCACATACTCTACCACTAAGAAAATCACTGCAGGGCAAGGAAAAGCCCAGGGCTGGAGACAACTCTGCAGTTAAGAGCACTGGCTGCTCTTCCAGAGGATGCAGGTTCAGTCTCCAGCACCCACACAGTGGCTCACAACCCTCAGCCGTCTAACACTCATCTGACCTCTGGAGGCGCCAGACACATACGGTGCACGTGCATACATGCAAGCAAAACATTCACACGTATAAAATAAATATAAAAACAAACTACAGGCCCAGTGTCAGACGCCTTCTCTACCGACCGAGCCCAGTAAATATTTGAAGAGCTATCAGAACATAGTCCACAGTCTCACAGTCTCGCAAAGCCATGTGAGGAAATTTCTGAGACCTTATGAGAAAACTGAGCAAACAAGACCTGAGTCTTATAATCTCTGCTCCTCCATCACCAGTTGTTCTTAGAATGGGTTTTCATGTGTGCTCTAGACGAGCGGATTACAGGTGGCTACTGTTTACATGCCTCTATGGGAAACATGTTTCACCACATGAAGCTTGTCCCTATGATTGACACTTTACTCAGGTGACTCTTCCAAACCCTCAGAGTATAAACTGATGCTCTGAATAATGTTGGTTACTCCATGAGACTTTATTCTACCTCATTTTTAGGACCCCTTCCTCCCATGCTTACATCACCAAGTAGAGTGGCAACAAATAATATTAATCTTTTCAGTGTGGATTCTTCCTATGGATTGGCTCAATATATGCGAATGAATAAATGATATGATAGCACAATATCATTACAATGAAAAACAAAAACCTCATCTCAATAGATGCAGAAAAGGCTTTTGGTAAAATTCATAATGGATCCCATTTACAATATCAATAAAACAAAACAAATATAAATAAATCCAAACAAAGGTGAAAGAAATCAAACAAAGATATAAACAAATGAAAAGATATCTTTGTTCACGGACAGGAAAAAAATCAGTATTGTTAAAATGTCCATACTAGGGGTTGGGGATTTAGCTCAGTGGTAGAGCGCTTGCCTAGGAAGCGCAAGGGCCTGGGTTCGGTCCCCAGCTCCGGAAAAAAAATATGTCCATACTACCCAATACAATCTTACAATTCATTGCCAACCTATTAAAATACCAATGACATGACTCACAGAACTAGAAAAGAAATCCTGCAAACTGGTAAATAAATGAAAGACTCGGCGTCTAAATTAAACATTTGTTTACCTTCCAGTATTAAAATGCAGTCAGCCAGACAAGGTAGTACCTTTAATCCCAGGATTTTGGAGGCAGAGACATCTCTGTGAGTTCGAGGCCAGCCTGAACTACATAGACTTACTTCCTAGCTACATAGACAGCCAGAACTATATACATTGTTTTAAAATACATACATACATACATACATAGATACATACATACATACATACATACATAAATTTTTTTAAAGATAAGCAGTCATACCTGATTAACAACTTCAAAATATATGGCTAAGGTTGTAGTGGGACTAAGTCCACATATCTTCCACTGACAAGTGCCACCTGTTCCAATCTCCTATAAAAATAAAGGACAGGCTGCTGGAAACCTGAAGAACCTTATTTATTAACATATAAGAAGAAAAGCAGGGGTAAGAAAAAACACACAGCTTTCATATTTATTCAGTAAATGTTAAAAGCTTGAAATTTTAATACCATATCACAAACACATGATTAAGTAAATTGAAGTGATTTTACATGGTAAAATATTAAGATTATTAAAAGGTTCACTAAGTAAATTAAAAGGATACAAGGTCCTTTGAAGCAAGCACTATTTAATGAAGGATCAACCAACCAACATCCTTACCTTTCCAACCCACTGTGCTGTCTGTATAAAGGACTCTACATGTGTGCATATGAACAGGCCCTCTGCACTCTAGGCATTCTAAGCACCAAGGAGACGTAGACACGGGTCTTTACCATACAGATGGAACTGGTTGGTTCTGTGTCTCTGTCACTCTGAGAGCTGGCTATCTGCTTTGTACTGTCCTTTCCTCTGGTCTCCAGCCCCATGACAGTGACTCTGGAATGTATTATATCTCTCACAGGCAGAGAAAAGAAAGGAGTTGAAACTTAAATCCCTCTGACTTGGTTGTTCTGTTGCTAATTCTGGTGACAAAAAGCATTTGGAATTAATTTTGCCTTTCGGAAACCTAAAAGTTAGGCTGGAGAGATGGCTCAGAGGTTAAGAGCACTGAGTACTCTTCCAGAGGTCCTGAGTTCAATTCTCAGCAACCACATGGTGGCTCACAAAATAGTGGGATCCGATGTCCTCTTCTGGTGTGTCTGAAGTCAGCAACAGTGTACTCATAAATAAATAAATAAATCTTTGAAAAAAAAAAAAAAGAAAGAAACCTAAAAATGTCTGAATGTATGTCAAAGCACACTAGGACAAAGACTCCCTTAGCCATGTGGAGTGGAGCACTGGTGAGTGTGGGAAGAGGTGCAGACGGAAGCGGTCCAATGGAAGATCAACCACACAACAATTCAAAGAATGGCAGAGGCTTCCATGACGGCTCTGTCTTTGGGCTAGCCTAGAAATTAACTATATTCTTTAGAACAAACATTACTTACATTTTCAGACACGCAAGGTCCTTTAGAATTAAGAGACACACAGGGTCCGATAGCTCCTGAAATCTTTATTTCCCTTGAGGTCTGAAAATAAGAACATGACATATTTGGTTCCCTCAAAGATGAAGTCAGGGCTGGCAAGATGGCTGAGTGAATAAAATACTTGCCACCAAGCCTGAGTTTGAGTCCCAGGAGCTACACAGTAGGAGGAAAGAGCGGGCTCCTCTAAGTGTCCTCACATCTCCACACAAGCATTGTAACATGGTACGTGGGCGAGGGTACGCATGTGTGCACACATATACAAATAAATGTAATAAAAATGTTAATAAGTTCAAATGTTTATAAGAATTTTAAAATATGGGGGCTGGAGAGATGGCTCAGTGGTTAAGAGCACTGACTGCTCTTCCAGAGGTCCTGAGTTCAAATCCCAGCAACCACATGGTGGCTCACAACCATCTGTAATGAGATCCGATGCCCTCTTCTGATGTGTCCGAAGACAGTTACAGTGTACTTATATATAATAAATAAATCTTTAAAAAAAAATGTAAAAAAAAAGAATTTTAAAATATAAGACATTCTTAATATTTAAAATTATTAAGTCCATGAAAAGTCAGGTGTGGTGGTAGAAACCTTTAATTCCAGCACCTAAAGCCAAAGGCAGGCAGGTGGACCTGTGTGAGGCTGAGGTCAGCTTCATCTACATAGCAAGTTCCAGGCCAGCCAGGTTATACAGAGAAATCTGGTTCTTCCTTAACCTAAAATGACAGATCTATGTATCTCCAATCTACAACAGCTCACATAATTAATACTATGGCTCTTATATTTCAGCTATTCACTCTCACAGGCATTCTTCTCAACTGTCAACATTTTGTCGGCCTCCTGAATAAAATTCATTTCCTCTCATCTTTCAGAAAATACAATAAGCCACACTCCCCTGGAACAAACTATATCCTGGATATACTCACTTCTCTTTTTTGTTTGTGAGGGGTTTGTTTGTTTGTTTGTTTGTCTTATTTTTGGAGACAAGGTTCCTCTATGTAGCCCTGGCTGTCCTAGAACTTACTCTGTAGACTAGGCTGGCTTCGAATTCAAGAGAACTACCTGTTTCTGCCTCCTGAATGCCGAGATTAGAGACATGAACCACTGTGCATGTTTCTCAATTCTCTTCTTTTTTTTAATTTTTTTTGTATTTTTTTCTTATTCACTTTACATCGTGGTCACTGCTCCCCCTGTCACCCTCTCCCACAATACTTTCCCCACTCCTCCTCCCCTCCTCCTCTGAGTGGGTGAGTATCCCCCATCGGTATCCCCCCCTCGGTATCCCCCACCCTTGGCACATCAAGTCTCTG
This sequence comes from Rattus rattus, assembly GCF_011064425.1. Taxonomy (NCBI): domain Eukaryota; kingdom Metazoa; phylum Chordata; class Mammalia; order Rodentia; family Muridae; genus Rattus; species Rattus rattus. The sequence goes on from NC_046160.1 coordinate 72,286,026, forward strand.
AGGCTAGGTGCATCCTCTCCCACTGAGGCCAGACAAGGTAGGCCACCTAGAATGTATCCCACATGCAGGCAACAGCTTTTAGGATAGTTCCCACTTCCAGCTGTGAGAAGCAGGCAGGAGAGGGAATGCGGAGAGGTGTGGTTGGGGAGTTCAGAATCAGGTGTGGGGAGGGACAGGAGAGACGGCCAGATAGCCAGGAGAATGAATGGAACCCTGCAACTGATAGGGGTGGGAAGGTAAGAGCATCTCCAGAAGAGACAGAGACCTAGGACAAGGGAGGCACCCAAGAATCAATGGGGGTGTCAATTCTCTTCTTAAACTTCTCCATCACTTTGTTTTCTACTGTTACTTTATTAAATAATATATATGACTTAATCTCTCAAAACAAAGTTTCCCTATAACAGGACCTTAGAAATCCAAGCACATCTCTACAATTTCCTATCTTCATGCTGACTACATGGTAAGCCGTCAATAAAATATCAATAAAAAATGTCTAATGGAAATTCAAAATCAATGGTTTTGTAATATACGTGTAATTAACAATAGGCCTTCCAAGTATTTTAAGTCAAAATTTGAAATTTATAATGGAACTGTACACCAAACACTAATCACAAAACAAAGAAATAATTTCTTCTCAAGTTAGATAATTTTCACCATTATAAAAAATTAACGGGGTTGGGGATTTAGCTCAGTGGTAGAGCGCTTGCCTGGGAAGCGGCCCTGGGTTCGGTCCCCAGCTCCAAAAAAAAAAAACAAAAAAAAAAAAAAAAAAAAAAAAAAAAAAAAAAAAATTAACATAGCCAGGCAGTGGTGGTGCAACATCTTTGATCCCAGGCAGGATCTCTGTAAGTTCCAGCCCAACCTGACCTACAGAGTGAGTTCCAGGACAGTCAAAGCTACATTGAGAAACCCTGTCTAAAAAACAATCTAACTTATGCTGGACATGGTAAAGCACACCTTTAATCTCAGACACTTGGGAGACAAAGGCAGATGAATATCTATGTTTAAGGCAAGTCTGATCTACAGAGTAAGTTCCAAGACAGCCAGAGCTACACAGAGAAACCCTGCCTCAAAAACAATACAAACAGATAAAGAAAGCTAACGTATAAATTTAATATAAAAATGTATAATATCTAGTGCCAGCCAGGGAGACCACAGTGCATCACAGCAACTGGAGAGCTGAGGTAGGAGGGTCAAGAGTTAGAAGGCAGACTGAATGAGACTTATCCCTAAGAGCAAAACGTCCAACAGAAGAAACTTTACTTAAATTACTTTACCGTCATTCAGAACTCTTGTACATTTTATGACAACACTCTTTCTGGGAAACAAAGTCTCTAACTCAAAGTTCTAAAGTAACCATTACTTTCTAAAGTTCCTCTGAGTTTGAGTAAAACTCAACCTACAAGGTTCTCGGTTGATAATCATATCACACATGTCCAGTCTGGGTTCTTACCTTTATCTCTAATGTGCCACCAAAGCCCATTTTAAACTGGCCATGTATATCTTTGGTGAAGACTCTTTGAAAAGTTTGCTTGAATAAGGAGGTATTGAAAGAGTCACCCATTACCATGTATCCTCTGCACAGAAAAGGCAAACATGACATACAAAACAAATTAACTGGGCTCTGTGTTACCAGAAAAAATAAATTACTTAGACTATGAACAAATAGTAAAGACATTCCCCAAAATAAATGTTATTAATATTATTTCTATTAACAATTTTTAATTACTCTTACCCACTGTGCATATGGGTGTGCGCATGACACAGTGTTTATCTGAAGGTGTGAAAACAACTTTCAAGCATCAGCTCTCTCCGACCACCTTGTGTGTCCCAAGCTCCAGCCATGCCTTCAGAGCCTTTACCCACTGAGCTGCCTAGCCAGTCCAGATTTTCTCCTTTCATATGCATCATCTGAGATTATTAATTTTATAATTGATGATGCATCATTCATTCAAGACTGCTCCTTTTCATAGTTAGTGTTTATAAAAGCTGTCTATATTTCTGCTTCTTAAAGTATGATCCAAACAAGAAACCCAAGTTACTGTGCAAGTTAATACCTGAGAAGCTCTTGTCCATATCAACTGCTTCCAAGTCTCTCTTCCTGTGGCCTTTCTAATTCACTCTCGGTCATGCAAATATTATAATTCAATCATAATAATGGCCTTGCGAACATACTACAAGCTCATCAGACATTTTAAATGGATAAATGTCATGGTTTGCCATCTCAAAACACTACTAAAACAACCTAGTAACTTTATAATAAACGTTTTCAAAAGAACTTGTACCTTTATAATCCTGTCTTTTCACAAGAAAGAAAGAAAGAAAGAAAGAAAGAAAGAAAGAAAGAAAGAAAGAAAGAAAGAAAGAAAGGAAGGAAGGAAGGAAGGAAGATGAGCTCCAAAGAAGACACAGCAGTGCTGTTAGCCAACATTGCCAAAAAGCTGTAAGACGAAGACCTTTCCATTTCCTAAGCTGCTGTCAGCGCTGCCTCATGGTGGTAAGCAGTCATTATTAGATACACACATACATACCCAGTAAGGTTAGGGCAGCACTTCATCTCCAAGAGACCTGTCTGATCTAATGCACAGGCGTAGATATCAATGACATGCCCTGTCGTAAGCAGCTTTCGATTAGCCAGTGCTTCAAAAATGCTACAAAAGATTTTTAATTAATATCAATTATATATATATATATATATAAAATATATATATATATTTTATATATATATAAAACCTAATCAAATATATAACCTAGCCATCCTATAAATCTTTTTTCTATTAACATGTCAAAGTAATTTAAGAGTAAAAGAATAATTCATCATAATTTACATATCATCTAGTCACATTTAATTTTCTATAGTTTGATAAAATTGATAACATAACTTCTAGAAATCTGACTTCCAGACAAGCATGCAACAGGCATGGGGAGGTTACAACAGGAGGATCATGAGTTGCACTGTCTCATAATAAATAAAGTCTCATATTTTAATATTCTTTGATGTAAAAGCCATTATTTTTAGACATGTCCCTAAGTGAAGCAAAACTAAACAGTGGTATAGAAAACATTCTCTACTTCAATATAAACATAAGAGAACAAAATAGAACTATAGAACTCTTTTTCTAGCTAAATCTACAGTCAAGAAACAAAACATCGGGTTGGGGATTTAGCTCAGTGGTAGAGCACTTGCCTAGGAAGGCAAAGGCCCTGGGTTCGGTCCCCAGCTCCGGAAAAAAAAAAAAGAAAAAGAAAAAAAAAAAAAAAAACCAAAAACATCTGAAAAGAAAAAAACAAAATCTAAAGCAGTTTTTACAGCTTTAACAAAACTCAGAAGTTCAAAAAGAAAACTAATCAGCAGACAAAAAGCACTCAGTGTTGAAAATTATGGCAATTACTATTAAAATGTAAACAATGACCATCAAAAATATCAAACACTATAGAGAATTAAACTAAAAGCCTGAACTAAAAACATTAAAAATAAAAAATTCTACTAACAGCAAGAGCATCAACAAGCAGTAACACCACCAAGGATTCAAGAATCACCAATAAATACTTTTGCAAACACCCCCAAAAATGTGAAGTTATACAAACAGAAAACACTCATGAGAAAACATGAATGAAGAATTACCTTGGTTCCCTTTTTAACATATTTGGCATTGTCCTTTTCAATGTCGTGCCAGGATCTTATAGGTGTCTTTAGCTCATCTCCAACCACCATCCCAGGCCCCTGGGTAGCAGGGCCACCAATGAACATCATGATCCGCGCGCCAGTGTTCGGGAACGTACACTGTTGGAAAGAAGGCTCTCACTCAAAAGTGGAAAAGAGAGCAAAACGCAGGTATATGCATTTCTGACAACACACTTTAATGCATTGCTCCTAGAAAGCAACATGTACTTGATAAGAAAAAAATTAAATGCTAAAAAGAAGACATTTGTTTAGATAGATTTCTTTTTAAATCCTAAACAGGGCTACATTCTTAATTTTAAAGCAATCTCTAAACTTACACCCTACAGCCAAGGTTGTTTCCTGCTTTGTAGCTGTAGAAGCAGATAAAAGGGAAGACACTGTCTTCTAGGTTTCATTCTTGTTTTCTGTATGTAAACTGGAAGTGTTGCTGGGGCTTAGGTAACAGCGCAGTTGCTAGAATGTTCACCTAGTATTCACAAAGCCCTGGCTTGGATCCCTAGCATCACGTGAAACCAGACAGTCTCCATGCCTGTAATCCAGCACTTAGGAAATGAAAGGAAGATCAGAAGTTCAAAATCAGCTTGGCTACATGGCAAGTTTGAGTCTAGCCTTGGCTATGAGAATCTGTATTAAAAAATATAAATAAAACATAAGCATTATTTATACTTCTAATTGAAACGAATGGATTAACTATTCCAATCTACTTTCTGTTTACCACCTGATGCCCATGGAATGGAGAAAGGGTACCTGCCCCTTTAAAAAATAGAGAAACAGGGCTGTAAGCAAAGCTCAGAAGGAAGCTCTTTCCCAGGACTCTCAAGGCCCAGGGTGAACCCAGCACCACACACAACGTCAAATAAGTAAATAAAATGGAAACATAAAAAAGAATGCTACTGACACACAAGAAACTGAGGAATTCAGACTAGTCTAGATTGAAATTTTTCTTAAAAGGAAAAAGTTAAAATCACAAATACATATACACGTGTGTATTAATACATGATAATGTTTGTGAATGTGACTCCATATTAAACACAGCAGCAAAGGAGAAAGAAGATACAGTCTGCAGAAACAACGGTTGCAGCTAAGGCACGTCAACTCACTCTGCCGAAAGCACATCAGCTCCTGCGGAGGGTGGCATGCACACTGAGAGCTGAGAATACCGACGAGCACGTCACGTTAGCATCACAGAAAACACAGTAACTGTCTAAATGCTGGGAGTAAGAGAACTGAGAAAGCTTAAAAGAATGAAGGGGCTGAAGAAACATGCCTGACAACTGAGTTAGAGACAAGGAACACACAACTGAGAAAAGACCAGCCCAGAAACAGGAACAGAAAAGGGAATTTGAGGAACATGAAGGTGTGCAATCTCTAGAAGTCTAGCGTCAGTCTACTTTGGAAAATAAAACAAAACAGCAAAGGTGAAGAACAACGGAAGTCTTCAGAGCGAAGGAGTGATCAAGAAATAAAACAAACAGAATTGTTAGAAAGAGTCAAGCCTAAACATCTTACAATATTCAGAACTCTAAAGCTCTAAGTGTACCTACTAGGAAACTAAGTCTCCTTAGAAGAACAAGACTATAATCACTCTCCTGGAGGGGCCAACTCAAACCCTGGGTGAAGCTCATTCTGTACATACAGTTACAGCCACCCTGAGCTCCTCCCACATTAAAGGCAAAAGTAAACATTTAACATAATTCTCAACACTTCTTAGAAACAAAGGAACTGAAGATAAGCGGAGAAATGGGCCATCTAGAGAAACACAGAAAAGGAGTCCTTGAACTCTGAGACATCAAAGATGCTCGTCAAGCAGCAAGGCTACAATGACAAAGGGCAGTGTCTTTTTCTCTACATGCTATTTGCAAGGTACGCAACTCTATAGTTAGTATTTATGTGAGGACATTGAAAAATGGCACTGTAGGGCTAGCGGGATGACTCGGAGGTTAAGGGCCCTGGCTGCTCTTCCAGAGGTCCTGAGTTCAATTCCCAGCAACCACATGGTGGCTCATAACCATCTATAATAAGATCTAGGCTATCTTCTGACCTGCAGGCATACATGTAGACAGAACGCTTATTCTTAATAAATAAATAAACCTTTAAAATAAAAAAATGGCACTGTCTTAATGCTGTGAGTAGTAGCTCATACCTGTAATTCAAGTACTTTAAAGGCTGAGGCAGGAGGAGTCAGCTAGACCTATATGAGTTTAGGCCAAATGGGCTACAGAAATCCTACCTCAAAAAAAAAAAATTGGAGGCTGCGTCTGGCTCCCGCTCTCACAGCCACTGCAGTACATTGAGCTCCATAGAAACAGTGCCGGGGCAAGCGAGAGCCCAACAAGCACTGGGCGACTCTGTGCCTTGATGAGGAAAATCAACTAAACATGGGCAAAGGAGATCCTAAGAAGCCGAGAGGCAAAATGTCCTCATATGCATTCTTTGTGCAAACCTGCCGGGAGGAGCACAAGAAGCAGCACCCGGATGCTCTGTCAACTTCTCAGAGTTCTCCAAGAAGTGCTCAGAGAGGTAGAGACCATGTCTGCTAAAGAAAAGGGGAAATCTGAAGATATGCCAAAGGCTGACAAGGCTCGTTATGAACGAGAAATGAAAACCTACATCCCCTCCAAAGGGGAGACCAAAAAGAAGTTCAAGGACCCCAATGCCCCCAAGAGGCCTCCTTCGGCCTCTTCTTGTTCTGTTCTGAGTACCGCCCAAAAGTCAAAGGCGAGTATGCTGGCTTATCCATTGGTGATGTTGCGAAGAAACTAGGAGAGATGTGGAACAACACTGCCATGATGACAAGCAGCCCTCTGAGAAGAAGGCCGCCAAGCTGAAGGAGAAGTATGAGAAGGATATCACTGCCTACAGAGCTAAAGGAAAACCTGATGCAGCGAAAAAGGGGGTGGTCAAGGCTGAAAAGAGCAAGAAAAAGAAGGAAGAGGAAGACGACGAGGAGGAGGAAGAGGATGAGGAAGAGGAGGAAGAAGAGGATGAGGAAGAAGATGATGATGAATAAGTTGGTTCTAGCACAGTTTTTTTTTCTTGTCTATAAAGCATTTAACCCCCCTGTACACAACTCACTCCTTTAAAAGAAAAAAATTGAAATGTAAGGCTGTGTAAGATTTGTTTTTAAACTGCACGGTGTCTTTTTTTGTATAGTTAACACACTACCGAATGTGTCTTTAGCTAGCCCTGTCCTGGTGGTATTTTCAATAGCCACTAGCCTTGCCTGGTATAGTCTGGGGGTTGTAAATTGGCATGGAAATTAAAGCAGGTTCTTGTTGGTGCACAGCACAAATTAGTTATATATGGGGACAGTAGTTTGGTTTTTAGTTTCTTTGTTTATGTTTTTGTTTTTTTTTTCTTGGTTTTCTTTTGGTTTTTTTTTTTCCATCTTCAGTTGTCTCTGATGCAGCTTATACGAAGGTAATTGTTGTTCTGTTAACTGAATACCACTCTGTAATTGCAAAAAGATGGCGGCTGTTTTGTTTACATTCTGAATGCTTCTAAGTAAATACAATTTTATTTAAAAAAATTATATATATCAACAAATTATATTTTCAAATTATAAATAAGATAAACTGTCAAATTTTTTTTTAATTCTATACCAAAAGTAAAGAGAACATGCCTAAAATCCCAGCATTTGAGAGATTTAAGAGAAAAAAAGACTGGGAAGAAACCAAAACTCTGCCTTTAGGGTTTTAGTTTTTTTTTTTTTAAATAAAACTTTGCATTCTGTTTCAAAGTCTTTAAAAAGTATACCTATTCTGTAACTTTCTTAAAATTAGTTTAATAAACAAAAATATTCAGCCAGGTATGGTAGTAAAGCACTTTACTTTTATCCCAGCACTTGGGAAGTAGAGGTAGGTGGATTTCCATGAGTTTATGGATAACCAGAGCAAAATGAAAATATATATATTTTTTCTTCTGGTTATCTGAGGTTGGGTAAAGACAAATCAACAGTGAAGAACAAGTATTTTGCATAAGAATAGAAAACAACCTACACATCAAATTTCTTACTGAAAAAGAAAATTTTAAAGCGTTAAATTGAAGTTATCTGTCTCTTATATTCACTGAAAGCCTTCACACAGAATGGGATAACTGGGAGGTAAAATAAACGGAAGGAAAAGAGAAGCTGGCAGGCAGGCTCAGAACTACACACTCAAATGAAACTACCACACTCAGTGGAAGGCAGTGAGAGAGAGAACAAGCAATGACGTTTCAGCTTGTGTGTAACTGCAGCTCAGAAAACATACACTCAAGTAACACTACATGGACTGAGCAGGATGTATTTACCTACTTAGAAATATATATGTACATATATGTATATAACAAGAAATGGAGGCCATGAATTTAAAAGAGAAAAAATGACAAGTATATGGTATAATTTAGAGGGAAGAAAGATAAGGGAGAAATTATGTGATTATATATCAAAAAATTCAAATAAAACTTTAGAAAGATAAAAGAAAATTGTCATCCACCTATAATCACAACTCCTGGGGAAGCTGAGGCAAGTACAGGATAAGTCTGCTAGTCTGAGCAACAGAAGACCCAAACTTGGTCCTCAGCATTCACACAGCAGTTCACAACCATCTCTAACCCCCGTTCCAGGGGAACCAATGCCTTCTCTGGCTTCCAGGGGCAGCCAGGCATGCATGTGGTATACAGACATGCATGCATGCAAAATACTCATAAATACAAAATAAAAACAAATCTTAAAAAAAACAAACAGGAGCTAGAGGTCTCTCCAACCAGTAGAACCAAGTTCAGTTTCCAGCAAGTGTACCAGCGGCTCACAAGCACCCGTAACTCTAGCCCTGCCTCAGATCTCTGAGAGCACTCTCCTCACATGAACACACAGAGACATAATTTAAAGTAATGAGGATAAATCCTGTTTTAAAATCATCAAACTGGATCTGGGGAGTTTTTGAAGAGCTGACCATGCTGCTTTCTAGCGTGTGGTGAGGAGAGAGGACATGCCCTGTCTCACGTCTCGACTGTACACATCTCTTCTATCAGGTGGCCACTGCTACCTCTCTGAGAAGTGCTGCGTAAGTACAGGGCTCCCGAAGATGCTGGAGCCAGCCACTCTAGGAACTTAATGGAGTCTGAAGAAATACCCCACTCACAGAGAGAAGTACTGGGCACAACCTACTATTTGTGTGGAGCTTTTAAAAACAGTGCTGGACACCGATTACAGTGAGAGAAGGAAAGATCCATGCACGGCGGTGCAGGTCAGAAGGCTAAGCTCTCCTGCACTGCTGTCAGTTAAGCTCCGCACTCACTGACTGTACAGTAAGACAGAAGGAAAGCAAAGATGAAGGGGGAGCCAGGAGGAGGGAAACGGAGGACAGGAAGAGGAAAGGCTGTCCACCAAGCACGACCACGGGGTTTTGCTCACTTCTGCGTGCGCACATGTGTACACACACACAATCTCTTATGTTTCAAAATTAAGCTTTCTCCATAACTACCTCAAGCAGTCCTACAGCTATAGAAAGCGCCACTCCTGAGGAACGCAAAGGTCTCTTTCCTTGTGGTACAGGCCAAGGGTCTCGCTGAAGTTCCCCCAGAAGATCTGTGAGATTCATGTCTATTTTCTGTACTGGCTGTAAGAATCTGCAAAACAACAGTAAACAAAAGCCATTTAAATTGCGATATTTTACAAATTTCTCTTAAGTTAGAAAAAAAATATGTGATACACAGCAGACCAAAAATCCACAACTTGCTGTGTGCAGCAGAGTGTGCTGAAGTGTTTCTTTGAAAACTGGTTATGACTGGAGATGTAGCTCAGTCAGCAGGATCCTAGTTAGCAGATATAAGACCCGAGGCTGGATCCCCAGCAACACACACAAATACATGCTCCAGTGGGTGGGGAAAACAGAGGAGGCAGAGGGAAAGAAGGAAGCAGGAGGAGGAAGGAGAGAGGAATGAGTCAGATATGGTGGTCATGCACCATGGTGGTCTCAACACCAGGAAGGTAGAGACAGGAGGATAAGGAGATCAAGGTTATCATGGACCATATACAGAGTCTAAGCCCAACCTGGCTACATGAGATGAGACTATTTCCCCAGAAAATGGGTGGTTGCTGTTACTGGGCCCCATTCTACAGTCTGAGTACCATTCCCAGTGGTGTTGCTGTGTTGCTCCTGGCCAAGAACTTACATAATTGCTACCAATTTATTTTAAAGTTCTAAGGTTACCAAAATAATTAGAAGACAGATCAATTAACTCAATTTTAGTAATAGCACTTCTGATTAGAAGAAAAAGCTACCAGTAAAGACAAATTAAAAGCTTTTGAGGCCCTATTTTTGCATAGTTCTCCACAACCACATAAAGATTGTATGAAGTTAAAAATAAAAACAAACCTATCAAAACTAAACTCCTAACATCATAATGATAAAAAATGACCACTTCAGTAAAAAAGAAACTTCCACCAAAAGTTAGAGCTTGTTTTTTAAAACTACATACTACTGCAATCTGTTTATATTCTTAACAACACTTAATAGTACATATCTTTGTCCAAGTTGAGGGCATGATATGTTTCAAGTACCTGCCTGAACTACAGGGTTCTGTTTGCTATATTAATTACCTATTGGAAGGAGGTGGTTGCTGTACCTGAGGACCACGGGTGGCCTGAGTAACAGGTACTTTAGAGAGCCCCAGCATTTCCTGTAAAGACACAATGTTGGTCAGATCAGTTTATTTAGTTCCACATTATTTATCAGCTTCTTAAGATGGTAAAGGTGCTACAAATTAGAAACACAAAATAAACGTAAGGTTGCTTTTCACAGAAGGCAAACAGTCTAGCTGTGGAGACTGAACTCCCTCCATAGCAATTCACCAGAAGAGAGCAGCATACAGGTATGATGGAGTGAAAAGGATGTTAATTTAGAAGTACTTCTTATCCAATGAAGTCACAATACATTAATGATTAACACAAATGTCTTTCTTCTTAGCTTAAATGCATTCAGCCCTTTCAGCAACCATTAACTTAAATACCTACTCTGTAGCAGGAATACAGAGGTTTTAAAAAAAATACTCTCTACTCTCAGGGAAGTTAAAAATCTAGAAGGAATGAAGTTATCCATAAGCAGTATAAAAGTGTAACTGCATCATTATGAGGAAGCACATAAAGAACAGGAGAGATGGCTTAGCAGTTGAGAGCCCTGCAGCTCTTATGGAAGACCAGGGTTTTATCCAGCACCTGAATCAGGTGGCCCACAACCACATATAACCCCAGCTCTCGGGAAGCCAACGCTTTCTTCTACCTCTGCAGGCAACTGTGCTCACATGCGTGCATGTGCACTTTTTTAAATAAAAAATTTAAAAAAAAAAAAAAAGAACATAGACTCACATTGGGGATATAAATTAATTCATGATTTTCAAGCTAAATGTCTTATAAAAATACCTCTTTTGTTTTGGATTTCACCGATGTACATAATCCTTTTCTTCTCCCCCCCCAATTCCCCGTAATCCTTTTCTATACATAAAAATGTTACGTTACTGCGATTTTCTTAATCTGGAAATGCTTAGCATTATTTAGTATTGTGGCAAAAGTATTTATCAATCTGAAAATCTACATATCTACGAAGGAAAATAACCTAGTTGCGCAGCGCTCTGGACTGCCATCAGAAGCAGCAACTTTTCACTATGTACAAAATTCTGAGCCAAACCCTTCAGAAATACTATTCTCACAAAAAATAATAATGACAAGCTAGGTCCAGTGATGCACAGGCTACTCAGAAAACAAGAGAATTAATGATTCAAAGCCACTCTGGGATACATAAAAAGGCACTATTTCAAAAGGGAGGAAAGAGATGACTGACAGGCGAAGATGCTTGCTGTCAAACATGGCAACCTAAACTCAATTCCCAGGACTTGGATGCCACACGAAAGAGAGAACCAATACCATATGCTGTCCTTTGATTTCATCATGTGCACAATGGCATGTACATGCAGACACACACACACACACACACACACACACACACACACACACACACACACACACAGAGAGAATAAAGAAATGTAAATAAAAGACAAAATGCACAGTAATAAAATTTGTCTAAAGTTACTTAACATAAATAGCACAGGATTTTAATCCAAATCTTGCTACAAATCTCAGAGTTTACACTACACTGAATATCATCATGAAGAGAAATTTACAGTTAAACAACTAGAAGACTTTAACATTGGAATCTTAGACTATTTGTGCAGAAAGGCCAGATTCTTTTTAGCTGAACACAGAAAGATAAAAATGTTATAGTAAAAGAATACTTTTCTTGTATTGACAATTACTTGTCTGTTCTTAATGCCACATTTGTATTATATAATTTAAGTGACCACCATGAGAATTAAACTACTCTTTAAAAACGTATAATTTACTATTAATAAAAGCAAACATTCAAAGGCACGTTTTACTCTCATGACCATCTTGAAAAGCAGTCATCCTTATAACATAGCTTGTATGCCTAATCCAAAAACTCAAACCCTGAAATGCTCCAAAATCTAAATGTTTCTAAGTGTCACCAGAATGTCACAATGGAAAATTCCACACATGACTTTACATGATACCCTACAGTCAAAGTAGAGTACTGAACTCCATAAAGCTACATTCAGATTGTGTCTATAAGCATACATATTAAACATCAATTATTTTAGCTTATACTTGGTTATCATCTCTCTCTGCACAATGTCATGCCAAGTCAATAATGGACCACACAGAATGGTGGGCCCCGAGAGTACGTCAGCTATCATGTCGTAACTTCTTAGTTGACAGACGTACTCTATGGTCACACCATGATGAAACTGCCTAGTGACACATTTCTGAGATTCCATCTCACCTTTCCCATACCTATGTATAAAAATATTCCAAAAAACCTAGTACTGTAAGATGAAGCAGGCCTATCTCTGTGAATTTAAGACCAACCTTGTCTACAGAGTTCCAAAACTTCCAAAACACTTTCGTTTCAAAGAACTTTAGATCTTCAACCTGTACCCACTTCTCCAGCCTCCCCAAAACAGTCCTCCTTTTTCGGGTCCTCTGCCTCCTGTCCTCTGAACAGAATCCCACCACCTCCTCTGAAGCTTCCCTAGGTTCATCTCTTACTTTCACTCATCGCCTTTAGTCTCCTTCTCTTCTACATAAACACACTCAACCATCTCTCAAGGTATCTTTAACAAATTCTCAAACTGTCTCTTCCCTTATCTTCAACAAACCCACAAAAAGAACAGGCTTTAGAGACAGGCACAGTGATACAAACCTGTGCCCTGCACTCAAGAGGCTAAGGTACAGACCAGTGACATACCTTCAAATCGCTTCAAATTTTAAAGATACAGTTAAAAGGAAATAGTCTTGGGCTAGCTATAGTATAGTCAGTAAAGTGTTTGCCCCAAAAGCATGAAGACCTGGGTTCACTCCCACAATGCATTAAAAAAAACCTGAGTGTAATGGTGCAAATCTGTAATCCACTAGAGTGGTAGAGACTGGTGAACGGATCCCTGAGGCTTTGGAGCCAGCCAGCCTAGCCTAACCATTAAGTTCTAGGTCAACAAAAGACCCTGTCTCAAAAAATAAACAAAAGACAAAAATGAAGTAGAGGATGCCTGATGACTAACAATGCCTTAGGTTGTCCTAAGGCCTCCACTCACACACATGCATCTATACACAAATAGTTAGTATCTAAACAATGCCCACAGTGAGATCTGAGTACGTGTATAGAATGAAATTCTAATTAAGCCATCACAGAAATGAATCAGGTTATATATGTGGTCATCGAGAGAGATCCAAGACACACTATGTAAAATGGAAAAGCCTTTCATTCGGATGACAGTTAAATTTCACAAGAAATAAAACTGATGCCAACACTAAAGTTAAAGCCTTGTCATAATGCAATTATAACAGAGTGAGCCATCCTATTTTTAAAAATACATGCATCTAGAAAAATTCACTAACATATGTAGTACACAAATAAACAGGGTCAACACCCCAATCTTACTCACCTGCAGTTGTTTGGCAGACAGATCCTTTGTTCCTCTGAAGACATAGCTTTTTGAAATGCCTTCACATCCAAGCTCATGAACCTGCACCATTCTCCCAAAAGTAATAAGGCCAACCAAAGCTGTAGGTGGCAAAAGGCTCAACGACATCTGCATGGATTCCTTCAGAGCCTGTAAATCTTCATCCTCTATGCAAGTATCAACCACATAGAGAAATATCAAAGGCATCTGGGGACCACGCTTTAAAAAGAAAATACAGTAAGAAAAGCATCTATAAGGGTATTAACATTTTAGCACAATATTCAAGGCAATCAGGAACTAGTTAAAAATGCCAACAGTGAAATATATTAATATGTGTATACAATGGAGTCCTAACAAAGCCATACAGAAGGGAAACATGTCATGTGTGGTCCTAGAGACAGACACAAGACACAGCACTGAGAAAAAAATAAGTTTAAAGGGCTGACAAGATGACTCAGCGGCAAAAGCACTATGGCACAAGCCTGACGACCTGAGTTCATCCCCTGGGCCCACAATAGAAGGACAGTGCCTACTTCTGAAAACTGTGTTCTGACCCCTAAGTGCACACTATGGCAAGCACACATCTGCATGCATACATACACACACACACATTTATCTGGGTATGCTAACACACACTTAAATCCTAGCACTTGTGAGGCAAGAGGCAGGCAGAAATCTGTGCGTTCCAGGACAGTCAAGGCTATATACAGTGAGATCCTCTCTCAAGAAACACAGAGAAAGACAGAGAGAGAGAGACAGAGACAGACAGAGAGAGAGGGAGAGAGAGAGAGACAAAAAGACAGAGAGACAGAGACAGAGAGAGAGAGAGAGAGAGACAAAAAGAAAGAGAGAGAGAGAGACAGAGACAGAGGGAGAGAGGAAGAGAGACAGAGACAGAGAGAGATAGTGACAGAGAGAGACAGAGAAAGATCTTTGGATTTCTATTTAGTTACATGCAGTTTAATTCTCATAAGCATTTATAACTTTTCAAACTGGATGTGCACACCTGTGACCCAAGCACTGGGGAGACAGAAGCAGGAGGAATAAGAATTGAAGGCCATCTTCATCTATATAGAAAGCTTGAGGCCAGCCTGACATACATGAGACTAGGCTGTTAATAATGATAATAATAATTAATATAACTTTTAAAGTATTTTTCAAATAATATTTTAAAAACTACAAAATTCAGACCAGGTATGGGCACACCTTTAGTCTTAACTACTCAGGGAGGGATCACTTAGAACAATATATTCAAGATTACCCTGGTTTAATAACAAAGCCAGATAAAAAAATAAAGCAAACAATATAAATCATGTACTGAGTTTGTGGTCAAGCTGTATAGAGTAAGTTAAATAGCATTCTACCAATTAACATGATTGTATTTCTGTAAGTATAGTCATTTTTAAAATTATTTGTGTCGGGTTGGGGATTTAGCTCAGTGGTAGAGCGCTTGCCTAGCAAGCACAAGGCCCTGGGGTCGGTCCCCAGCTCCGAAAAAAAGAAAAAGAAAAAAAAAATTATTTGTGTCGGGGTTTATTTCACTGTTTAAGTAAATATGTGTGGGTTTCCACGTGTTGGTGGATATGTTAATGCAGAGGCCCTCGAGTCCAGAGCAGGGCATCAGATCCACTGGAGTTATAATTCCAGGCAGTTTTGAACAAAAGACATGGGTGCTGGGAACTGAACTCAGGTCCTCTGCAAGAGCATCAAGTATTCTTAACACTGAGCCAGATCAGCAGTTTTGTTTAAATCATTTTAAACTAAAAATAATGAGATGATATTTATAAAATAATTATCTAAGACTGAGATGGCTTTTCAGAAAATCAAAAACTAGCCAGGTTTGATAAACATAGTGACTAGTTCAAGTAAACCATAACTCTGTTCCTATACCACATTCAGTACTTTTTTTATTGGCCGGGCATAATGGTGCATACCTTTAATCCCAGCACTTGGGAGGCAGACGGTGGCAACCTGCTCTCCACAGGAAGTTGGAAGCTATCCAAGGCTTCAGAGACAGACAGTGTCTCAAAAATATATTTACAGTTTTAAATTTCTATACTTTTTTATTTTTTATTGCTTAGAGACAGAGTTTCATAAAGTCCAGGTAGGCCTCAAACTTACAGATCAAGATAACCTTGAACTCCTGTCCTCCTGTTTCCACAGCCAGTTCTATGACTACAGGCATGACCTAATATGCCCGGCTCTCCACGATTAAATCTATAAGCAACTTTGTAAAACTGTTCACACTAGGACGAAAAATATTTTCCCAATTCGAGGACATGTTCATTCATAAACTCAGGGTCACTTCAGCAGACTTAGCTCTTTATTGACTAAGTGTGTGACAAGAGAACTTCCAATTATAAAATAAAACTCATATTCAATGCTTACTGATCAAGTCACACCATCCTGTCTAGTATCTGACCAATCATCAGATAACTTCAGTCACAAATGACCTTCATCGTTTGACCTTGACAGTCCTTACCTTTGAACTCCTCAGTCTGATTTGCTGGCATGCCCTTAAAGTCATCTCCACTTTGACAATTACTCTGACATAAGCCCTTGTCTACTTACAGCTTTCTTAAATACCTACTTTTCTGTTCTTACCAGAACTACATATTCAATGCTTGAAAACTGGGGTAAAAGCTCGGCAGGCTGGTTCAATTCAGATATTCCAGCATATGTAGGTGGAAACTACAAACAGGAAAATAAAAAAATTACATTATTTATCAGAATCAGAAATGCAGTTTTAAATTCAAAATTTCCTTATCTCTTAATTTTTGCCTTTTTGTTGTTGTTATTCTTTGCTTTTTGCTTTTGTTTTTGTCTTTATTTCTGAGATGGGGAATTTCTATGCAGCCCTGGCTGTCCTTGAAACTCACTGTGTAGATCAGTCTAGTTTCATTTAATTACTAAGAAGGTATTTCTAGGCTGGTGAGACGACAGTAGATAAAGGTCTTGCTTCTAACGCTCACTACTTTGATCCCTGGGCCATAAGGTATGAGAACCAAATCCCTCCTCTGTCCTCTGTCCTCTACATGTGCAGCATTGCCTATGCTCACCCACCCACACACAACCTTTTATCCTTTTTTAAACAAGCATTTCCCTACATGAGCATCAACACATCACCACAGCATTAGCATCTGTAAGTTATGTCCTTACCTGATTCCTTTGGTAACAAAAGTTGCAAGCCCAGAGTTTTGCTCGATAATCAACTTGACTGTTGTAAGAAAAGACAGATTAGTTAGGCAACATTTTAGTTCAATTTTACAAGGACTTTAATTGAAATAAAATTAATTTCATTCAAATTCACAAATGGATTAAAATTGATCATCAAAGTGACTGGTTTTTATTGGGGCATGAGGGATTGAACTCAGAGCCTCATATATTAGGCAATCCTTTATCACTAAACTAAACTGTACCCTGAGAATAGGCTGAGTGTCTGGGGTGACCTGTACTATCACACCCAGCTGAAAATACTACTTAAGTAGCGATAATAAAGATTAAAGGGCCAGTGAGACGGCTCACTGGGTCAAAGTGCTTTCCAAGAAAGCCGAACAACCTCAATTCAACACCCAGAACCATGGCAGAAGAGATTCAACTCCAAAACCCTTGTCCAGTGACCTCCACACACACAGTACCACTCATGAGCAATGTACACACACACGCGCGCACACACATTTTTAATTAAACAGATAAAGAAAGCACAGAGATCTCTAGAGACTATGTTGAACAGCTACTTGAAGGCAGTGCCTTCGGTACACACTTGCAATCCAACCTCAAGACCACTGCAGCAAGTTCAAGGCTTGTCTGGCTACAAAGCCCGTTTTCCAGGCCAGCGACAGAGTAAGATTGCCTCAAAAACAAATAAATAAACAACAAAGATAATGGCAAATAAAAAAACAAGGGAAGGACTTTAGAACTTGAAGAACAGCCTGCAGGGAAAGCAGCCAACCCCAGGAAAAGGTTGCAAGGTTTCAGGCTGTAGGTAAAGTTGGTGTGCCCAAGGCTCAGAAAGAAAAAGATGTATGACAGCACATCGATCAGAAAGACAGACTGAGCCAGGCAGAGTAGCACACACCTATAGTCCAGCACTAGCAAACACCAAGTAAAAAACAAAGAATCCATGTTTTGGAGGTAGAACTCACCACTCACTAGCAGACTAGATAGGAGAAGAGGTAGGAGAAAGAGAAATTTTAAAAATGTTTTCTGAAATGTTGCCTTAGGAATGACAGCACCTTTTGGTTGGCAGCACACACCTTTCATTTGAGCACTCAGCAGCCAGAGGCAGGCAAATCTGAGATCCACGCCCGCCAAGGTCTACAGAAAGAAACTCTGTCTCAATATATAAGTACCGCGCGCTAACCGACTGTGCCACTGGAGCTCCTCTGTCTCAATATATATTAGCACCTTTTGAATATCACACCAACTCAATTATGACCAAGTCACAAGATGGGCTCATACATAGCCAGTACCATTAGTCAGTATCCTTAATAGAATATATTAGCACCTTCTGAATATCACACCAGTATCTGGTCTCTTCACATTCCCAATTCACTATAACTAGAATACCAAAATTAAGATTCTTTGTACTTGACTATAACTCTAAACAGAAAAAAAAATGGATTTCTTACATAAATGAACAAAAAACAATCTATTTTTTCTCTTTGTTGAGGTGATCTCATGTAGTCCAGATTGGCTCTGAATTTGCTATGTAGTCAAAGATAACCTTAACAGATTTTCCCTGCCTCCACTTACTGAGTACTGAGATCAGTCTGTGCTGGTTTCTGTGAAGCTAGGGATGGAACCCAGGGCCCTGTGTATGCTGGATGTGCACTTTATTGAATGGCTCAGCGAAAACCCCCAGCACAAAGTGTAGTTCTGAATGGTATTATCACACTAGTTTTTCCATGTACTTTACTTACCATAAAGGATTCAAAACTGCACGGCAAGTGGTCCTACTGCACAGGACAGGCTCGTACTGAATGGGTGGTAAGTCAGGTCTCTCCTTCAACGGTGTAAAGAGGGCTGCCACTGGAACAACCATTCTGGTAGCTTCCAGACGACTAGATGGCCAGACATTCCAACTGAACCTGACCCCGTCTCGCTCTTCATTTTGTTGGATAAATTCCAAATAGGTTGTCATTGTAGCACTTGATTCTTATTTCTGTCGGAAACATAAGTCAGAAGATATTTATAAAAGTCCAAAAGCCTCAAGAGAAATTAAAAGTGATTGTTTTCCCATCTCTTATATTAACATTAAAAATTATGACTAAATGAACGTATAGCAACTCCACTCATAATCTGTAATGCCTCTACAGAGCCTAATGCTCACAAGAAAGGGATTTTCACTCTTTTAAAACTGTTCACAAGGACCAGTAAGACAGGGTTAAAAGCACTTGCTAGAGGGTCTGATGAACAGAGTTTGATCCCTGGAACCCACACGATAGAAGGAGAGAATCAAGGTGCCCTCTGACCTCCAAATAAACAGATACAAAAATCATGAAATTATAAAATATACATGGTTTTTAATTATAAAATGACAGGCTCTCACCAGACTTTCTAGGAGATCGTTAGTCAATAGTGTTTCTGCTATTCCTGGAGCTAGGCAGAGAGCATTAGCAGCATGATAAACAAAATGCCTATTGAGTGGCATCCCCAGCGTTTACATTCCACAGAGCCCCCCACAGGAACTGAATCCTAACTTACCAAAGCATTTGAGATATATATAATTGTAACATAGAATTTTAAATTCATAGGTGGGTTTAGGTGTCCTGGTTATGGTTTGTCATTGTCACTGTTTTGAAAGAGTCTTACTATATAAACCAGGTGATCCTGAAAACCTCCGTCCTCCAGCTGCAGCCCACCAAGTGCTGGGATTATAAACATGTATTACCACAACCGGGTATCTCGTTACCTTCTAACTGGCTGGCTAGGCTGCTGGCTTCCCCATCTAGAGCACAACCCCGCCCCTCTCTGGCTCTTAAGCTGGAATAAGTGGTTAGTCATGAACGAAAACTGAAGAACCGAAATGCACAAAAGTGTAGAATTCCAAATACTAATGCACAAAATTAAGGCAATCAGGCTAAAATAATGAAGCTGGAGACATGGCAATAGTTATGAATACTCACAGGTCTTTGCAGAGAACTGGCTTCAGTCTCCAGCACCCACCTGCCAGCTAACAACAATCTGTAACTCAGGTTCTGTGTGCTCTGATTCTCTCTTCTTCCCCAAAGGTACTAGACACACAAGTGGTACACAGACATACAGGCAAGGAAAGTACCCATACGCATTATTTAAAAAAAAAAACCTTAAAAGGGGGGTAGGCAGGGACAGAGAGATGGCTCTGTGATTAGGAGCACTGACTGTTAGGTTCGATTCCTAATGCCCATGTGACAGCTTACAAGCAGATTCTATGACTCCCGCTCCAGGAGATCTAGCACCCTCTAGAATCTGAGGCAACATGCACCCACATGGTACACAGACATTTATGCAGGCAAAACATCCATAAAAATAAACAAATTTTTTCAATTAAGTTTTAATTAAGTTTAAAATCGTAAACCTACATTGTCAGAAGAATAAATATGGATATTAAGTTTGCTAAGAGAAATGGCAGGGAAAGAAACTGATCTTAAATGAATAGGATTCATGTGGCGTCATTTTTAAGACTCCAGAAAACCCTGCTGTCTTTTCTGCCATGTAAAAATAAACTACAAAGTGCCACGTATGCACCAGAACAGGCCCTCACCAGATACCCAATATAGCATCGATTTGGATTTTTTCCAAAACTGAGAAACACATATCTAGTCAATATGCCGTTAAGACCAAGTTGGGAAGGAACTTAAATGTTGTCGTATCTAGGATTAATTCTGTGAGCCACCCACACTGATGGATGAGGCTGATAGAAAGCAGCAGGCCTGAACGACTTTCCAGCTGTTGCTGGCCTGTTTACTAGGCTGTCCTTGGAAAAAGCAGCAGCAAGCCCATGGGGTATAACCATCAGAAAAGGCATGGTGGTGCATGCTTGCAAGCCCAGCACTAGGGGAAACTAAGCCAGAAGGATTGCTGTAACCTGGGCTACCAGTTGACAGAATGACACCCTGTCTCAAAGAAACAAAACTAAAAGTAATGGGCAAAGAAAAAGAGGGTAGAGATCACACGGAAGAAAATTATTACATGAATAAAAATGATCTTTCTTTGCTTCCCCTTCCCCCTCCTCTGTTAGAATGCAGACTTCACATACTGGTTTTGTTTTTGTTTTGTTTTGTTTTGTTTTTAGGATATAAAAATAAACATGTCTTTCTTTGGATCCTCAATACTGTTTAAAAGTATTTAAAAGAAGTTCTGTGAACCACTGCCTTCATTCACAACAGGCTGTGGACTGGATTCATATCTAGAATGCTTCTTTAAATGATTGATTTATTTGTATTGTGTGTGCATTGGTGTTTGACCTGCATATATGTATGAGGGTACATATATGTATGTGTGAGGGTATCAGATTCCCTAGAACTGGAGTTACAGACAGTTGTGGGAGGCCATGTGGGGGCTTGGAAGAGCAGCCAATGCTCTTGAAGGCTGAGCCAGCTCCAGCCCCTGACTGAACTCTACTCCACATCCTTCTATTTCATTGGCACATACAAGGTGTCACCTGAGTGATATGTGAGCACAGTTTCCCTCTTGCTCAGTCTTTTCTCTCAGCTTCTCTCTCTGCTCACTGCTGTTCTCTGAACTTCTTCACACTCTCACTTTACTGTTCTTACTCTGTCCAGTTACATGGCCATGCACAACATTTCCTTACTTCTCTTTCCAAAGCAGTAACTGTTCATGCTTCAAATCAGAGCCCATCTCTACAGTCCTTTCACAAACTTCTTTAATGCGATGACGTATCTGGCAAGCACTTTATCACCTAATATGAACATTAGCCTAAAAATAGAGCCAGGCTTGTTGGAACAGGACTTTAATCCTAGCACTCAGGAGGCAGAGGCAGGTGGATCTCTTCTCTTGTCAGTTCCAGACCAGCCATAATGAGACCCTGTTTAAAACACACACACACATACACACACACACGCACACACACACACACACACACACACCCTGAAATATTGTTAGAATGCAGATTTAACCAACTGTCTTTTTAAAAACTGATATAAGATACAAAAGGTCATTCTTTTAAAAGTCAGTTTTTCAATAATTTATAGCAGTGAGAACTATTTTAATTAAATAACTTCTCCTGATAGAACCAAAGCATTAATTATATCACTTTAACATAACAGAGCAAATACTTTCCCATATCCTGAAAGGCTTTCCATAGTATTGTTTTTCTCTATTCCACTTTAGCCTCCTTATGCATTCCTAACTGGAAAACATACAAATTTTGAGTAACTTAGATATCTGCTACCATTTTACCTCTCTATGTTTCGGTTGCAAATTTTCTTTTATATATATTTATTTCGCTTTTGTGTATCTGTGTTTTGCCTGTATTTGTCTGTATACTATGTGTGTGTGGTACCTGTGGAAGCCAGAAGAGGGCGGTGGATCCTCTACGAATGGAGTTACAGATGCTTGTAAACCAGTAGTGAGCCTGGGGGAGGGGGGGGAGGGACAAGGGGGGGGTTACGAATGGTTGTAAGTCAGTAATGAGCCACTGTGTGTGTATATGTATTACAAATGATTATAAGCCAGTAGTGAGCTCTGTGTGTGTGTGTGTGTGTGTGTGTGTGTGTGTATACCGATGGCAACCAGTGCTCTCCTGAGCCATCTTCCCGGCCCCAGTTGTAAAATTTCCAATGAAATGAACTGAATAACAAATGTTTTGCTCTTGGACAATCACTTCTCTGACTTTCAAATTTTACATTAGTTCTATGAGAAATTTGAAGCAATAATACTATAGGTCGTTGAAACAATTAAAAACGAAGGATTTCTGAAGATACTGGAAAGAAAGAAGATTTAATATGCATTTAAATTTAAATTTCTTTCAGCAAGTATGCCGAGTTATCCAAGGCTTAGGGTGGGGTTGTGTTAAGACACGACAGAAGTTTAGCTGACAAGATGAATTAAAACGTCTCCACTATTGTCTACCTATGGATTTATTGTGACTCTTACTCTTCCTTTCCCACAAAAAGTAAAGCTCTACAGTCAGAATAAATGCCCCAGTGCAAGGTATAGTTCTGAAAGCTGATCATTAGTAATCAAGGCCTAAGGCACTAGCTAATACCTGGTATTTTTCTCTTTAACCTTTATAAGGCCCAAGGCCGAATTAAGGATGATGTTGTCACCTGGGTTCAAAGTCTAGGGCACTCCTGAGCAGTCAAGAAACAAACCTAGAGGCCCCAGGGCACAGGAGCCCTGGGCAGGGATGGGAAAGGTGTCACCCAGGAGGTGGGGGTGGGTGCAGGGCTAGATGCTCAGACCGTCGTTCTCCATCCCGCTCCTGTCTTTCTACCTAAACTAGAAGAACTAGAGATGAGAGCGCTCTGTCGCCATGACAAGCACAGGGCTCGGCACTCTTGGTTCGGCGCTGGGCCACAGCCTCCCGCACGCCTCGCTGCTTAGGCACAGCCAGGACAGAGCCAGCACAGTCCTAAGACTCCGGCCCACTGACCGCCTCCCAGCTCCGATTCAGACCCCGGTGGAGCAGAGGTGGTTTCGACACCAGTCCTTACCACAGTACCTTCCTAGGAGCTCCGTGACGGCCACAGCCTCCGCCTTGCAGTCAGTCCGCTCCAAAGCCCTGGAGCAGCCGTGGCACCGCAATCAGGGGCGGCGCCGCCCCGCCCCCGGCCTCTAGGAGAGCCTCTTCCAGGACAACATGGCTGGTGCCGCCTCTGCCACGTCAAATGGGAGGAGGCGGGGATGCGACTAACGGAGGGGCGGGGCAAGAGGGAAGTGAGAGGTGGGAACAGTCCCGGAAGGGGTGGGGCGCGCAGGAGGTAATGGGAGGGATGAGTGGCGGAAAAGATGAACCGGAGTAATAAAGAGGGTGGGGCGAGCGTGAAGGAAGTCCAAGCAAAGCAAAGCAGAGGGCGGGGACAATTCAGGAAGGGGCGGGGCGAGCAGAAGCAATAGGCGGGGCGGGTGGCGGGAGGGATGTAACCCGAGTAATAAAAGGTGGAATGTGGCAGAGGCTTCTGCTGAGAAGTTTCACCAGTCTGGGGTCTATGCTTAATATTAAGGTTAAGATACCTGACTGGGACATTGGTAGCAACGAAAAAAAGATTTGTTAACCACCTGATGTAGCTTTCGCGTCCACCGTTTGTTTGAATGATTGTTTTTCTGTTTTCTAGGATATATAAAAAGCTCTTTTTATGTTTTTCCTGATATTTTATCCGTGTGTTCAAGCGGAAAAAGAACGAACCACTTGAAGTATTCGCTAGAACAAAGATGCTCAGATTATCCTAATTTTGAATTTTCGTCTGCGTCAAGAGCCAATGAGAAGGCTCAGCTAAGTAACCTAACTTGCCTAGAATTCACAAGGCAGAAAAAGAATTTATTCCCGACAGTTGTATTCTGACCTCCGCACCTGCTGCGGCATGCACTCACCTACCTACATGCAATCACTAAATAGTAATTTCAAAGTTTTTAAGTATCTCTCTAGGCTAGTGATAGCTCATGCCTGTAATCGCAATAATCAAGGTTCAAAACAAAACAAAACAAAAAAAAGTAGCCCAGCTTAAGTTACATTGCAAACATAGAAACTAGATGCTTCTAAGCCACAGAAGAGACATAGTCTCAAAACCTAAATTTTATCCAGGTGTGACACTCGGAAACTGAACCCAGAGGTTCACTACAAGTTTGAGGCTCCTGGAGCTACCTTATGTGTTCCAGAATAGCCTCAGCTAAACATTAAGATGTTATCCGAAAAAGTAAAAAAAAAAAAAAAAAAGCTCGGCAGTCATCCACTTTGTTCCCCCGTGAAATCCGAAAGATACCCCTTAAAGGTATTGTAAGATTTAGATCAATGTAATAATGTGTTTACAAATGGTTAAAGACTTTAGAACTCTAAAAATGGTGATTACAGCAATATTGCTCATTAATGTAGAAAATATTAAAGGTTACAAAGTTCATCCCAAGTCCCTGCCCCCTACCCAAGCTTTAGAAGAGAAAATGGAATTAGGTAAAACGACCAGAAACTAGGAACCACTTCTGCCAGGAATTATTCTCGCGCGCTACATTCTACCACCGGAGCCATAAGCTTGACGCAACTAGCATGTTGCTCCGCCTCCTTACGCCTGTGGCGGGTGGCCGCGACGGAGGGTGCTTGAGCGCCTGCGCGGTACCTACCTTGGGTGCAGGCGCCAATAGAGACTGGCGGGAGTAAATACCATGGCGTGGGTTCCAGCCGAGTCTGCGGTGGAAGAGTTGATGCCACGGTTGTTACCTGTGGAGCCCTGTGACTTGACGGAAGGTTTCGATCCCTCGGTACCCCCCAGGACGCCTCAGGAATACCTGAGGAGGGTGCAGTGAGTGATTTTGCCCTGTGCGAGTGGGCTGGTTGTTGTGGTGCCCCTGGGTATAGCCCTGGTGCCGCACTTGACTCGGTGTGTGACAGTCCCTCCTCTGGGTTCCTATCTTGCGGGAGGTCCGGGAAATTTAAGATCCCTGTATTACACCCTATGGTTGGCAAATATCTTTTGAACTTGATTGCACGTTAAGACGTGTGCTCTTAAATTTCTTTGCTTTTAATCCAGGTGTCAGGCGTTTTGTTCTTTCATTGGAAGCTTGAACTTTATTTCCCATTTAATAATGAGGTAAAATGCATCTATTCTATAGAGCGAAATAATAAGTATCATATATGTATTACTTACTTGTAGGATCGAAGCAGCCCAATGTCCAGATGTTGTAGTAGCCCAGATTGACCCAAAGAAGTTGAAAAGGAAGCAAAGTGTGAATGTTTCTGTGAGTTTTACTAACCACCTGGGAATCTTTTAACCACACAAACACACATACACAAGACTTTTCCTATCATATCAAGAGTATCAGTGTGTGTGTAAGATTAAATTGCTCCTTACAAAGTTAAACACTACTTGGAAGTTAATGCAGGAGCATTTTTGGTTTGGAGGCCAGCCTGCATTGAAAAATGTGTGTATCTGGGGTTGGGGATTTAGCTCAGCAGAGCGCTTGCCTAGGGCGCAAGGCCCTGGGTTCGGTCCCCAGCTCCGAAAAAAAAGAACCAAAAAAAAAAAAAAAAAAAAAAGAAAGAAAGAAAGAAAAAAAAAAAAAAATGTGTGTATCATTTAAAAGATTACCTCCCGACCCCAAAAAAAGTACTTCAATTGCTTACTAATATTGACCTTTATAAATCAATAAATAATTTTTTTTCTGGATTAACCTTTATAGTTATTTTCAAGCTGGTGCATTGTGCACTTTCTCAATTTGACCTGGTATTGTTGTCTCAGAATGGAAACACAAATGTCTTAGCATTTTTCTATCCTTTCTGTCCATGCTCTTTAGTCATTTGAATATGCAGCACACTTTTATTAAGTAGTTAGGTTGTGCTGGGCACTAGGAACACAACAGAACAATAAAGAAAAGGTCCCTACAGACCAGACATGTTGGTAAGCACACCTGTAATCCTAGCACTTGGAGGTAGAGACAAAAGGGTCAGGAGGTCCAGATCATTCTTAACTATATAGAAGGTTCCAGGCTCCCCTAGAATATATAAGATCCTCATCTCAAAGAAAAAGGGAAAGTTCCCTTTGTTTATACAGTATCAGTTTCCTGAAGTGCACAAAAATAACCAAATAATTACATCATTTGCTCATCGCATGAGGAAAATAAGTGGCACTCAGTAGTCAAAACTACAGGACTAGAGAGATGGCCTAGTGGTTAAGAGCACTGGATGTTCTTCCAGACGATGCAGGTTCAATTCCGAGCACCAGATGGTGGCTCACAACCATCTCTAGCTCTAGTTCCAAGGGATCTGATGCTCTCTTTACACCTTATTAAGTACCAGGCATGCACATGATGCAAAGATGCATGATGCATGCAGACAAAACATCCATACAGATAGAGTAAATAAAACTTATTAGTTAAAAAAAAAAAAAAAATCTCAGCCATTGATGGTAGTTCATGTTTTTAACACCAGCACTGGTGAATCCAAGACTGGCAGGTCTCTGTAAGTTCAAGGATAACCCAGTCTACGTAGTGATTTCCAGGAGACCCTATCTTAGAAAAAAAAATCAGGAATAGGAGGGTGTTTCCTCAGAGAAGATTAATTTAACCTGCAGTCACATTTTTCTTGTTCCCGAAGGGTTTTAATAATTAATGTTTATAATTAGGATATTTTAACTCATGCGCTGTAAGGTTTTATAACATTACACCTTTTACTAGATGGCTCATGATTTCATGCATACTTGGTTCTTTTCAAATTTACCCCACTGAGTTTTGTTAGAAGGTGATACCTGATTATTTGTGTTATTTAAAAAAAAAAAAAACAACAAAAACTTTTTTTAGACTTATTTCTATTTTCTTCTTTATTTTGTGTATAAATGCTCTACTGCATGTAAACCTGCATGCCAGAAGAGGGCATCAGATACCTTTATAGATGGTCATGAACCACCATGTGGTTGCTGGGATTTGAACTAAGGACCTCTGGAAGAATAGCCAGTGCTCTTAACTGCTGAGCCATCTCTCCAGCTCAACACCTGATCGTTTGTTAACTGTGTGCTATTTTGGAAAATAAAAATAAGACTAGGCATGTAGAGTATTTAGCACCTTGTTTGCAGCAGTTACCATGCCAATCACCCCTCAACAAAGTAAAAGAAATCAAGTTCACCTTTTCATGCATCTTTAAGTTACTGGGTATGTTTTGCCCATCCCCAAATTCTGTATTTAGGGTATATCTCTGTTTTTGATTCTCTTCACTATTATAGAAAAACAGAATTAGGTTCTATCCTTCGTGGCACATACCTTTAATCCCAGAATTTGGGAGACCAAGGC
Organism: Rattus rattus; assembly: GCF_011064425.1. Classification (NCBI taxonomy): domain Eukaryota; kingdom Metazoa; phylum Chordata; class Mammalia; order Rodentia; family Muridae; genus Rattus; species Rattus rattus. The sequence goes on from NC_046160.1 coordinate 72,313,660, forward strand.
AGGTTGATCTCTGAGAGTTTGAGGCCATCCTCATCGAGTGATCTGAGTGAGATCCAGCTATCCAAGGCTCCACAGAGAAACACTGTCTCAGAAAAAAAAAAAAAAAAAAAAAAAAAAACAGTTAAATTCTTCAGGTTCATAGCATTTAGATTTCATAGGAACATTACCCATAATCATCTAGTCTTTTTTTTTTTTTTTATAAAATGACAAAGGGTCTCTTTTATTAACTGGTCCATAGACTGTAAAGTGAACTTTTCAGCTCTGATAAAATGTACCTTTATTTTCTAAAGTAGTCTTCTCATTCACTGGAGCATTTTTACTCTACTTCTGCAGAGGCGTAGATTCTAGTTACAGCACTAACATTGACTATGTTTGTGGGCTGACTTCCAGCTTTCGGGATGCCACCCTGCCCCTGAAGGTTACTCCCCAACACTGCAGTGGCAGCAGCAACAAGTGATACAGTTTTCAAATGTTCGACAGGCAAGTGCCCCTCTCAGTGAAATTAATCTCCTTAATGTCTGTTCTTAGACTGTTAGGAAAATTATAAATACACAAGGATTTATGAATGAGTTACCAAATTGTTCTCATCCTTCTATATTGCTATATATTTTCTATGGATGTTTAAAATTTTTATACAAAAACTTTTTAGTTTTTCATTCTTTGAAGATCATTCATTTTTCTTCCTTTAGAGTGTGCACAAGCATAGAAATCACTGGAAATCTCAACAGTTGGATAGTAATGTGACAATGGTATGTGAGTTTCTTGGCTTACATTGGCCAGTGTGTACGTGTGTGAAATCATCCATAGTCCAGTCATTAAAAGGTTAATTGCTTAGTTCCTGTTGTTTTTCATTTTCCTTCATATTCCGTTATGCGAATTTATCAGTTTGATAACAGTAGTACTCTGAACCAGTTCATGGTTTTGGCTTTTCTCTATATCACCCTAGCTGGTGATATAGAAACTCATTTTGTAGCCAGGCTAATCAGACACAGGGATCCGCCTGCTTGGCCTCTGGAGTGCTGGGATTAAAGGCATGCACCACCAAGCCTGGCCCATGACTGTTTTAGTCCAACTTATCCTGAGAGATTGGTAGTATATGAAAGTTGTCAGGATCAAAATAGAGTATTAACTGTTGTATCAGTAATAGCAAAATGATTAAATAAGGCTAAGAAGTTAGAAAGTATTCCTGGGTATTATTGCCTTGTAATAGTTATTCTCCATATACATGCACAAATGAATAATAGAAATAAATAAAATAATAGAAATGACTTTTGGTCTTTGGAAAGAGGCCATCAAATTGGATTAGACTTCACTTTTAAAAGGTCGTGTCTCCAGAGGCAGTCACAGCCCACAGTTCTGGCGACGAGAGCTTCAGCATAGGAATTTGGAGTGCAGCATACACACTTATATCCTTCCCTAGCACCATGTCTTTGTATTGGGATAGTCAGGATATATGAAACCTTCACTTTTATCTTTTTAAATGAGCCAAAATTTTTATTTGTTTATTTCTTGCATTTGAAGTACCCTTCAGTGACATCTTTGGCCTTGTGATTTTGTTTGTTTGTTTGTTTGTTTTTTGTTTGTTTTGTTTTTTGTTTTTTACTGTTAAATATAACTAAATAGAAATAAGTTTTTTTTTTTCTTTCAGCCAAAATCTGAAGATGAAGATGGCTGGAAAAAATTTTGTCTGGGTGAAAGATTATGTGCTGAAGGGGCTACTGGACCATCTATAGATGAAAGCCCTGGGATTGATTATGTACAAGTAGGTGATGACATAGGAAACACACGAAGTAACACAGACATGCAGACATGTATTAGGATATTGGAACGATCAGTTCACAGCCTCTTCCTAATTCAGACCACAACCTGCTATGCGTACCTCACGACCTGAGAGTCCTTTGCTCTTTCACAGGTCGTGAGAAACAAAGCTGAACCCCAGCACTTGGGAGGCAGAGGCAAGTAGATCTCTGTGAGTTGCGACATAGCCTGATCCACAGAGAAACCCTGTCTAGGAAGAGAAAGCAAGCCAAGTATGACTGCGATGATGTGTGACTGGCAAGATTAAATACTGTCCAGTTCTGTATAGGGAATGCCTGCCAAGCTCTCACTTAGGTCATAATAATCTTATGAATTAAAAGATATTCCATTAGTGAAGGGTTTTTTTTTTTGTTTATTTGTTTGCATTATTTTGGGACAGGGTCTCCTTGCCTGGGATGGCCTTGCCACCCCCTTCTTCCCAACAGAGTCATTTGCGTAGCTGGGGTCACGACTGTCTGTTGTCCTGTCTACCTAGGATTCAGGGCTTGCAGCTTTGTTTATTTTGATTTGGGTATTTTGTGAAGCAGGGTTGGGAATTAGTAACATTTTAATATGAATTCGAAGAGCAAAGGCTAGTGGAGAAAGAGGCACTCAGAATACACACCCTAGAACATGGGTGTGAACTTCTCAAGAGTCACTTTAGGGTTTTGTTTTGCTTTGTTGTTAAAATTATTGAGCATGGATTAACTATTAAGTTATAAGTAGTCAGAAGCAAAGGTACGCATGATAATTAGAAAACTCTTGTTTTTGTTTTGTTTTGTGTTTTCCTGGCTTATTGTCAGATAGGGACTTACTGTGTAACCCTGGCTGGCCTAGAACTCCTTGTGTAACCCAGGCTGGCCTCCAACTCACAGAGATCCTCCTGCCCCTGTTTCCTGAGTGCTGGAAGTAAAGGAGTGCACCGCCATACCTGGCCCAACTAGGAGGTTTTTAGAGTAGTTAATACTTGGTTTTCACATGAAATCTTGAGAGTACATTTAAGTTTTTAGTGACTTTGAAGAAGGACATTGAGACAGTCTTACCCAGGCTGGCCTGAAAGTCACTGTGTAGCCCAGGACGATCCAAGTTCAAATCCTCATGATACCACACCCAAACCATGTGCATAGCTACTATAGTCATACACTTTGTGGCTGACTTCTTGTTCTTCACAGTTGGCCTGCCTGTAAGTTTGACGGTGTTCCCATCAAACCCATTGTAACTGCCAGCAGATGGCTCAGTGCCTTCAAGCCTGACAACTTGAGTTCAATCACCAGAACCCACTTGGTGGAAGGATACACACACACACACACACACACACACACACACACACACACACACTCACAGATGTACAGAAAACTTAAAAAATCACTCAGTGATCCTCCTGCCTCAGTCTCACAAGTACTGAGTGCTAAGATTACAAATGTGTACCACCATGCCTGCTAAGGATATGATTTTAATAAAGTGAAATTTTAAAAAATGCTACTTGAAAACATTAACTTTTTTCACTTAAGGGAGTTTTATATATTCTACGATAGCAAGCCAAGTCAGTACCAGTTCTATAAGGAGTGAGGTCGGTGAGTGAGGAGATAAGCGCACACGCCTGGTGTCCATAGAAGCTAGACGGGCATCAGATCGAGGAACTGGTGTTTCAGGTGATGAAGAGCTACCTGTGTGGGTGCAGGGAACTGAACTTGGGTCAGTAAATACCATTCGCTGCTGAGCCACTCTCCAGCCACTCTTCCTCTTACTTGTTTGTTTGTTTTCCCTTTCCCCACAGTACCAAGACTTAAGCTGGGTTCCTAACACACACTCACCGAGTGCTCTATTGAAGAGCTAGATCCCTAGCCCTTGGACTTCCCTATCTGGCAAGAAATGTACCAGTTTGCACAGAAGCAAATGAAGCCCTGCTCATGTTGTCATTTAGTAAATCTATCTCTTTTTTTTTTTTTCAGGTTGGTTTTCCTCCCTTGCTGAGTATTGTAAGCAGAATGAATCAGGTAAATGTCATCAAATAATACAGTCTTTTGCTTACAGTATATATGAAAGGTTGAATCTATTTACCCAGTGTTTACAGCCTTGTCCTAGGCCTGCAGTGATTCTGATTATAATTCAGTGTAGGAAATTAGCATTAATAGCTGTGTTTTATAGCTGAGGAAACAGAATTTTATCGAGTAGCAGGATCCCCTGATAGTGGAGCTTGTGGTGCTGGCGTGGTGCTAAGTATTCATTTGTGTGCATTTCAGTTCTAAGTGCTAAGTCTGCATCTAAAATGTAATAGTTAAGGCCAGGACACCGTTCTAGTTGTAAAGGGGCTGCCTCAGCTTGTAGTTCGTGGAGACTGAAATACAGAACTTATTGGACCAAAGGGGGAAAACAAATGGGATTTCATTCTTTAGTCTTTTAGGAATAGAGACTTTTTATTGTGGAGCAAAGAAGCCGCCAGTCAATGCATGTCTTTAATCCCACCACACAAGAGTCAAAGGCACGTGGATCTCTGACTTTGAGGCCAACCTGATCTACATATCAGTCTCCCACATAGCCAGGGCTCCGTAGAGAGAACGAAAGGAAGAAGCTGGCAGTTACAGCTAAAGTCTAAGACGCCCCGTTACACTGCTAGTTTCATTTCTGTAGTTTAAAACATCCTTCTCTAGCCAAGTTTGCTTCTCTTTAGATTTGGTTTTCAACTTAATCTGAATTGTAAGTAAACAAGGCTCTTTTTGTAGGAATATTTGAAATTTTTCATTAGTTTCAAACTAATTTTTAAGCCTAAGATTTAAAGCTTAAGTTGATACTGAAGAGTATAAAAATAGTTCTCATAAAAGACTTTCTAGGGCTGGAGAGATGGCTCAGTGGTTAAGAGCACTGGCTGCTCTTCCAGAGGTCCTGAGTTCAAGTCCCAGCAACCACATGGTGGCTCACAACCATATGTAATGGGATCCGATGCCCTCTTCTGGTGTGTCTGCAGACAGCTACAATGTACTCATACATAAAGTAAATTTAAAAAAAAAAAAAAACAAACTTAAAAAAAGAAAAGAAAAAAGACTTCCTAGCCATGTTTGCAGATTCATGCCTATAAATGGTAGCCCTCAGGAAGCAGAGGCAGAAGGATAGCCACAGGAAGGCCAGCCTGCTCCACATGATGAATTCAAGCAGGCCAGGGCTATAGTGAGACACTGCTTCAAGAAACAGAACAAAAGGCCATGTGCAAGCTGTGAGCCATGTAATGAGATTACTCATTGCTTAGTGTCGAGAACAAAGCTGTGCTAACCCTAAGAGCTGCTTTTCAACCACAGACAATGGAACTCATGTTGAACTCCTCACTGTTTACCTCTAATGTCACTGTTTCCTGCCCTGCCCTACCCACTCTACCCTCTCCCCCTTCTCTTTTTTAAGGCAACCATTACTAGTGTCTTGGAATATCTAAGTAATTGGTTCGGAGAAAGAGATTTTACTCCAGAATTGGTAAGATTGCATCTTCTTTTTATTTATGCAGGCGAAATTATGTTTACTTATGTGAGGTGTGGCTGCAGTTTTTATACTTACATATGTGCATGTGCACACACATATAAATATTCGTGTGTTCTGCATAAAAAAATCCAAATATTATCTATAAATAAGGACTTTACACCAGAAGATAAATCAATATACTTTCCTCTTGAGCCTGGGAGTGCAATGGTATCTCTCTGTAAAGAGAGAGAGTCAGACACAAGAGTGTAAGTGCAGCCTCAGCTACACAGAACTGCAGCTCATCCGAGGCTGCAGACAAAGATGCTGTCACAAAGGATAATCAGGTACAAACAACGGTCGCAAGCCCTGCCCTGCGTGCATCATTCTGCCACCATGTTACACACTTCCTCACTAACTCTAAGAGTGTATGAGCTGCCGGCTCCATTTTACAGTAAGAAGTTAAAATACAGCTGAGTTTAGATTGTTTATAGTCACAGTCTGTCAGAGACAGAGCTCACACTTTAACACTATATCTTCATTTGGGGATTTTTCATTCTTTTGAGCCATTTTTTAAAAATAAAGTGTCGTTGGAGTTTGTTAAGGATAATTTAATAGAAAATTTAAGCACAGGGATTAAGGGAAAAACTTTCTAAAGAAAATTAAGGCATACCAGGAACCTGGGTGTGGTCTTCTTTGAGAGACTCTTACATCAGTCAGGCATAGTAGCACTTACCTGCAATCCTAGGACTGGGTCGGCAAAGGCAGGCACATCACTTGTGAGTTCAAGGCCAGCCTGGGCTACATAACAAGCCTAAGGCCAGCTAAGGCTACAAAGTAGGCCCAGACTCAGTAAAAACAAGTTTTAAGCATATGTTTTTTCATGAGATAATACACATTAAAATCAATGCTACTGATTTTGCCCTCTAGGGTCAGACCTGTCTTTCACATAGTTTAATTGTTTTATATATATTGTAACATCCTGAATTCCAAACATTTCAAAAATCAGAAATTTTATCTAAATGACAAAGACTGAAGATATGTTTCTTTCTGTTGTCTTAATATTCTTAACATTTTTCTGTGTAAACTGTTACTAGGGAAAGGGGTATTCATTTTGGCTCAGTTTTGGGGTCCTTATTCCTATGCTGCCTGGCTCCACTGTTCTTGGACTTTGATTAGACAGAGCATCATGAAGGGAGTAGCAAGTGCTTTACAATGAGTTTTCCCTCAACCCTCTGTTACTATTTTATTTTGAGACACAGTCTCATTAAGTTGGTCAGGCTGGCCTTGAACTTGTAGACCTCCTGTCTCAACCTCCCAAATGACTAGCACTACAAATCTACCAAATCTAGCAGTTGAGCGTTTGCTTATATACCTTTGGCTTTATACATCTTTAATCATAGCACTCTAGAGACAGGGACAAGCATCTCTCTGAGCTGGAGGCCACCCAGAGATACATAATGAAACTCTGTCTCAAAAAACAAAAAAGATTTTTGTTTATAAGTGAGAACCTCAGAACAAGGCATGATGTGCATCTCAAAAAGGGGGTGGGAGGCGCTCAACTGTAGTACAAATAGCAGAAATGAGTTCATTGGGAATCAGGAAATATTGTGAAGACTGTAGTGGCCTGGGTCTGTGGTTAGAAACAGAAGAGCATTTGCCTCTCTGCACACTGTCTTGATTCATTCATAGCATGTGAGCAGGCAACAGCATCGGCATTTAGAAAAACAAAATAAATGGGTGCTTCATTATTTGTCTGTTCATTACGTCCTACATTTTTACTCAGGGAAGATGGTTCTATGCTTTGTTGGCTTGTCTCGAGAAACCTTTGCTACCCGAGGCTCACTCACTGATTCGACAGCTTGCCAGAAGGTGTTCTGAAGTGAGGCTCCTGGTGGTGAGTTCTTGTACTATTTCAGAGTCTGCCTACTATGGTAGAAAAGAAGACATATGAGATAGAAAAATGTGGAATATGTTATTAATTGGGATTAAAGAGTCTACAGAAACAAAAAAAAACTCAGAGTACATTGAATAGTGAAACCAGATATAGTGACACACGACTATAATCCCAGCATGTAGGAGGTAGAAAAAGTAATATTGCAGTTCAAGCCCAACCTGGGCTATATATAAAAGACCCTCTGTATAAAAAAAAAAAGGGTTGTGGGAGGCCAAGCATGGTGGTGTGCACCTTTAATCCTGGCACTTAGAAGGCAGAGACGTCTCTGTAAGGCCAACCAAGACTACCTAATAAGAACCTTATCTCAAGAAAATAATATGGGGGAGTATAATGAATTTTGTTCCCTCAGGCAAAGGAAGTCTGAAGGTGCAGACAAGATCTAACACGACTAGATCCCTGTCATTGGTTCTGATACTTATGATTTCCCTCCTTCTCTAGGTTTATTTTGTGTTGTTGTAGCAAAATACCTGAAGCTGCTGTTTATAAGCACAGAGGAATTAAATCAGGACCTCGAGTATGCTAGGAAAGCCCTCTGTCCAGCCTACAAAAAAAGTTGATTTTAGTTCAATGTTCAGAGCTCAAAATCCAAGCTCAAAGGCCCCATCTGCTCTACCTTCCCATTATATAATATATGAGGGAGAATAACCTGCCAGGAGTAAGTCAACAGCAATTCCTGGCTGGTGTCGGGAGGGAAGTGACAAACTCACTTTATATCAGCCCTCTCTCTGTTGTAGTGCCCATCAAAGCATTAATTATTACCCTTCCCCCTTCCAAACAGCATCGTTCTTTAAATAATGTCCTGATGCTGGTGATCTGAGTTTGATACACAGACACAGACACACACACACACACACACACACACACACACACACACGTAATTAAAAAAGAGATTCCAGCTGGGGCTGTAGCATGTTAATTGCAGCGCTCACCTGGCATGCATGAAGCCCAAGGTTCTAAACACAGTGCTGCATATTTCAAGCGTGGGACCCCAAACCTGTCAGAAGGCGGATGCAGGAGGATCAAGGACAGCCTGTGGACTACTTTGGAATTTTAAGGCCCAGCTGGGCTACATGAACAAAACAAGTGGCCTCCTATAAGTAACTAATAAACCCTGCTATCTGGAGCCCTCCAAATTGGTTATCTAACACTAGGTGGTCAGCCCTAAAATGATATGCGTACAAGTAATCAAATATGGACTGAACAGATTATATATTTAAGAGTGTGTAAGTGTGTGCCTGTAAAAAGGAAAGGGGCCGTGACTTTGAGAGAGCTAGATTGGAGGGAGGAAATTCGGGACCCGGGAAAGTGATGCATTTATATTTTTAATTTTATAAATAAAAGATGGGCCAGGGGTAGTGGCACATGCCTTTAATCCCAGCAGTCAGGAGGTAAAGCAGGCAGATGTGTGAATATTAGGACAGTCCAGTCTACATAGGAAGTTCCTGGCCAGCCAGTAGTCAACAGTGAGACTTTGTCTCAAAAGTCAGTAAATAAATAAATAACCTAATGTTCTCACGTTCTGTCTGTCCATTTCTGGGAGAAGGCTGACTTTAAACTCACAGAGATCCACTTGCCTCTGCTTCCCAATCTCTAATCTAAGGCATGAATCACCTTGGTGGGTTATCTCCATGTGATGATGACTGTTACCTAATACAAGTTTTGAATTTTCTTTATTTTAAGAGGAAACTTGTCCAAATGGTTAAGAAGAAAGCAAAACTAGCCTTTTTCTCTTTTTCAGGGCAGTAAAGACGATGAAAGAGTTCCAGCTTTGAATCTGCTGATCTGCTTAGTTAGCAGGTGAATTAAGAAATCTCCCTTCATGTTCCTTGTTCTCAGTCGAAGGCAGACCGTATTTAATGCTGTATTCATTTTCATTTGCTGTACATTTTTACCTAATATGTTTGATTTCATTTCCTTTTTTCTTTTAATCTGTACTGGATGGAAGGAACCTTGTACATGTCAGGCAGGGAGTCTCCAACTAAACTGTATCTCCATTCCGTCTATCAGAGTTCCTGCTGAGTTTGAATTTATTTGAAGATAGATTTTCTAAGCAGAGGCACACATTTATTTTATCTCTTCCTGGACAGGCTTTGCTCTAATGAGCTTTGTTTGGGGGTTGTTTTGGTTTGGTTTTGTCTTGCTCTAAAGCTTCCTAATATGTATAACTAAATACAGCATGCTTTGTGAAAACACACACAAGGGCTGGAGAAATGGCTCAGGGGTTAAGAGCACTGACCGCTCTTCCAGAGGTCCTGAGTTCAATTCCCAGCAACCACATGGTGGCTCACAACCATCTGTGTTGGGATCTGATGCTCTCTTCTGACATGCAAGCTTACCTGCAGACAGAATGCTATATATAATAAATAAATAAATCTTTAAAAAGAAGAAGAAAATACACACATACAAAACATCTAGTTTCTTGATCTATGATAACTGTGTTTAATTTTCCTGGTACTTTATACCAAGCAGTTTTCTTAGTGCATCATAATAGGAACTCATTTAATCCTATACCTCCAGTTTAGAGATGAGGAAACTGTGGCAGAAAGATGTAACTTTGCTACTTCCTGCCTGCTAGTGGATGGCAGAGATAGGACCCAAACCCAGGCAACTTTACTGAAGAACTCAGCGTTCCCCCACCTCCTTCTTTTTGGAGGGGCGAGGGGAGTTCCCACCACTGACTTCTCCTTGGGGAAGTGCTTACTTTCTTTTTTTTAGTTGGATTTCTTTCTTTATTTTTTTTTTTTTTTAAGGATTTTTTTTAAGATTTATTTATTTATTATATGTAAGTACACTGTAGCTGTCTTCAGATACACCAGAAGAGGGCATCGGATCTCTTTACAGATGGTTGTGAGCCACCATGTGGTTGCTGGGAATTGAACTCATGACCTCTGGAAGAGCAGTTGGGTGCTCTTAACCACTGAGCCATCTCTCCAGCCCCTCTTTATTTTTTTAAATAAGGTATTTTATTTACATTTCGAATGTTATCCCCTTTCCCAGTTACCCCTCTGCAAACTCCCTATCCCATCCCACATTACCCTGCTTCTATGAGGGTGCTCCCCCTCCCACCCACCCATTCCTGTCTCACCGACTTAGCATTCCTCTACATTGAAGCAGGAGCCTTCACAGGACCAAGGGCCTCCCCTCCCATTGATGCCAGATAAGGCCTCTTCAGCTCCTTGTCCTTCCCCTAACTCCTCCATTGGGGTCCATGGATCAGTCTGATCGTTGGCTTCGAGCATCCGTGTCTGTATTGGTCAGGATCTGGCAGAGCCTCTCAGGAGACAGCTGTATCAGGCTCCTGTCAGCAAGCACGTCTTGGCTTCAGCAATAGTGACTGGGTTTGGTGTCTGCATGCACTCACCCCCTTTGTTAATGTGTCTGAGTGTTTCCCTGCTGGGTAAATGTGCTGTAGCTAGTCTCTCTTGAGTCGGAGCCCTCTTTTGCTGCCACAGTCAGTGGTGTCCTTGATATGTATGCATACACTGACTTCTTTTTCTTACTAGGTATTTTGATCAACGTGATTTAGCTGATGAGCCATCTTGATAGAGCTTACCTCCTGGGGATGGAAGAGAGTTCTGTGAAGGGAGCCTAAGTCTGAGGAAGCATAACTCCAACCTGAGGACAGAGTGCATCACTTCTTCAAGTTATGTGAAGGGTTTTATCTTAATCTGCAATTCAAGTTGATATTCAAAATATAGACTTGATTGGTTTAAGTGTCTGAAATGTCTACGGAAAGCCCACCTGGCATCTGATGAGCAGTTGGAAGTTTTCCTCAGTTGCATGCATTGAAAACAGGCCACGTGGGACTTAGTACTTAAGCGGCTTGCATAAAAACTGCTGACATTTTATACAGCCCCCTGGTGCTGCTTCATTGATTTTTTTACAATATACATATATATTTATGTTAAAATGTATTTTGACTACTCAAATTTTACTTGACTCTTGAACAAAATAAAAGATAGTGGATGTCCTTAGAGTTGCAATTCGTACAGATGAAATGGCAAATCTATTCATAGTCAGCAAAAGTAATCCAGTGTTCATGTTTAAACTCAATAGTCTTAGTTTAATTACACCCAAAACTTTTCTAACAAATCATTTTCAATAATGTCCTAATAATAAGCTATACATGGCAGTACACACTTGCGACACCAGCATTTTAGGGTTCTAAGCTAGCTTGGGATACATAATAAGACTCTTCCTCAAAAAATCAAGGTGGAACCACAGTCAAGAGCACTTGCTGCTCTTGAGAGGACTTGGGTTCAATCTGCACACCTATAAAGCAGCTGGTAACCATCTGAGACACCAGTTCCAGAGGAGCTGATATCTCTGTCTTCTGATATCAGGCATGTATACATAAAGACAACACTTCTATACATTAAAAATAAACAAATCTTCCAAGTTAACATCTAAAAACAAGAGCGTAGACCACAACTGGCTTGAAAGCTTCATGGTTTTGCTGATTTGTTTGGAGAGGAGGGTGTACTGGGGACTGGTAAACTATCAGTGACTGGGTGGCTTTGGTTATTTCCACAGCTAGAAGACGAGCACAAAGTTAGATATGCTACTCAGTAAAATTCCTGAGTGGATTTTTTTTTTTTTTTTTTTTTTTTTTTGGAGCTGGGGACCAAACCCAGGGCCTTGCACTTGCTAGGCAAGCACTCTACCGCTGAGCTAAATCCCCAACCCCACAGATAATATTTTAAAAAGCAGTTTTGCTTATGCAAGTCTAAGGTACAAAAATATTACCTTAGTGCAGTTCCATCTCTACTAGCAAACTAAAGGACTTTTATTGCTGCTAGGATAGGATGGTATTCTGTAGCCCAGCATTGCCTGGAACTCTGTAGCCCAAGACGGCCTCAAACTTGAATGAATCCATGCTTCAGTTTCCCAAATGCTACACCAACAGTCTGTGTTACCTGAGTTAGCTAGACGATTGTGAACAGAAGTGAGAAACACGGGCTTTTCCACCCAAGCCCTAGGTGTTCTCAACAACTCAAATAAGTGCCTAGGCCATAAATAAGCTAAGCTTGTTCCCACTAGATCATAACTTACTTAACCTGTTTATACTAGTCAGGGTCTGCCGCATGGCTAGTTACCTCGCCTCAGTTTCATCTTTCTCCAAGTCCTGGTGGCAAAAATTCTCACCCGACTTTTTCCCAGAGCTTTCCCACCCCTGCCCCACCCTGCCCCTCTCTGCCAGATGACCTACCTCCTAATCCTGCCTCAGTTTATTAGCCATCAGATGTTTATTGACATGTGATACTTCACAGAGTACACAAGAGATTATCCCTACAAGAAACCATTTCTATGATTTAATTTGGACCCACCATATCTGGTCTACCTAGAGGATTTTGAACAGAAATGAGAAACCATTATGTGTTTTAATTTGGTATGCTATAGACCAAATAATGATATTTGGGTATTGGAGATAAATAGAAATAAACAATTAGAACCACAAGGCTTTTGCACAGTAGCCTTGTTGATTTCCTCAGGACTCAGGATAACTGTTCTTGTCCAGCTCCCAGCTTCTCAGAGCAACAGAAAAACATTTACTGTGGAGGTAATTAATAGTCCACTGCAGAGGTTTGAATAAGAATGGCTCCCGTAGGCTCACTGAATGCTTAAGGAATGGCAGTAGGAGTTGTTGGGATGACCTTGGAAGAAATGTGTCAAAAGCCCAACCCAGTCCCATCGCCTCTCTTCCTCCTGCCTGTGGTTCCAGATTTAGAGCTCTCAGCTACTCCAGCACCATGTCTGCCTGTGTACCACCATGCTTCCCACCCTAATGATAATGAACTAAACCTCTTTAGTGAGAAACCGTAAGCAAACTCCAGTCAAATACTTTTTAAGAGTTGCCATGTTCATGGTGTCTCTTAACAAGCAACAGAACACTGAATAAGTCACCCATGAAACATAAAGGCTTCGAAGAATTACTCTACAATGTATAACTTTCATGCCTGGAGCATTGACATGTTAACTATTAATATGTATACTTATATACTGCAATATTCTGTAACAACTTTTTGTTACATTTTCCTCTCTGTCTCTCTCTCTCTGTGTGTGTGTGTGTGTGTGTGTGTGTGTGTGTGTTCTGTTTTGCCAGTACAACTTGCCTCTTGTCAACATGACATAAAAACACATTACTATTAAGCTTTCTTTTCATACCCAACATCACACATTAATTTTGACATCATAGTATAAAGCACTTTACAAATGTGACAGTTCAGTCAAGCTGGATGTTGGATGGATGTCGTGGTGCATGCCTTCAATCCCATAACTCTGGAGGGAGAGGCAGGCGTCTCTGAGTTCGAAGCAGCCTGGTCTTCAAAGTGAATTCCAGGACAGTCAGCCAGGATTGTTATACAGAGAAACCACTATCTCAAAAACCAAAACATCCCACAGTCTTACAAATTCTCTTTAAAAGTCAGTCTTTTAAAACAAAAAAATCCAAGGTCTGTAACTGTGGGCTCCTATGAAATCAAAAGGACAACTCAAGAGGGAAGAACCATAGTCATAGTATGAATAATGTAAAACTAAACTGTAAATAGCTCAGTTTCCAATGTCTGAGGTCCACTTGGCTCTTCTAAGGGCCTAGGTCACTTCTCTGGCCCCACCCACTGCAGCCCACACTGATTATCTTCTAAACGGCAGGCTGCTCTACGGCTGCTGCTGCTGTTTTTGGTTGTCCCATGGCACTGGTATCTTCAAAGGTGCTGGGGTCTTTTGCAACTGAACTGCACTTTGACCAACAACCTCTCCAAGGCTCTCTTCAAGGAATTCTGCCCTACCACAGTGTCAACACTCAGCTGCTCTCCATGACCCTTCTGTGATAGTTTTGTATATGCTTGGCCTAGAAAATGGCACTATTAGAAGGTATGGACTCGTTTGGAGTAAAGTGTGCCACCCTAGCTGCCTGGAAGTCAGTATTCTGCTAACAGCCTTCAGATGAAAATGTAGAATTTTCAGCTCCTCCTGCACCAAGCCTGCCTGGATGCTGCCATGCTTCTGCCATAATAACGGACTGAACCTCTGAACTTAAGCCAGTCCCAATTAAATGTTGTCCTTAGGAGAGTTGCCTTGGTCAGTCGTAGTTTCTCTTCACAGCAGTAAAACCCTAACTTAGACACCCTCCATGCATTCAAAACCACTACCACCTGGGTGACTTTTTTTTTTTTTTGGTTCTTTTTTTCGGAGCTGGGGACCGAACCCAGGGCCTTGCGCTTCCTAGGCAAGCGCTCTACCACTGAGCTAAATCCCCAACCCCTGGGTGACTCTTACACTACCAAATTCAGCTGCCAGCATGAAGTACAATCTCGGCCATCTCTGGAACACTTCTGTGTACTGACTGATAAAACACTTCCCAGATTTCACTTCAGTGATGCTGGTTTCACTTCAATGATCTCTTCTTAATCACTGCTGATTTCTCAGATCCAGCTAACCAACATCAAGTATCCCAGCAAACCAAATGTTTCACTTTAGTGTTTCTGTTATCTTGTAATCATAGCCACTCTTCAGCCACGGATAACAAGAACTACAGATTTTTTTTTTCTTTTTTTCTTTTTTTTTTTTTTTTTTTTTTTTTTTTTTTTCCGAGCCGAGGACCCAACCCAGGGCCTTGAGCTTGCTAGGCAAGTGCTCTACCACTGAGCTAAATCCCCAACCCCGAACCACAGATTCTTAAACCAAAGTATGCAATGGCCCAGATAGAGTTTAAGTAACTTTCAAACTTCCCTCTGGAACTTCACAACCCAGGCCTCTAGCGTCTGCATTTCTCTCAACACTCTTATTTCCCAAGCTCTCACTAAAAGTCCACCATGTTTTGAAAATTCATGACTTTTTTTCAATCCCCAGAATTCCAAAATCCTTCTGTAAGCCTCCTAAATAATTCATTGCCAGGTCTGACACAGCAATACCCCACTCCTGGTACCAATTTCTTTCTTTCTTTCTTTCTTTTTTTATTTTGTTTTTTTCTGGAACCAGCAACATACTTAAGTATTCTTTAGTATGTATTATTTTTAGGAAATAAGGTTATCAAGGTAAGGTCCAAGATCGCTGCCATCTTGCTGGAGTGGTGCTCTCAGTTAACACTGCAAAGGGCACGTCACACCATCTAAAGCTTCACAGAGAACTTATCCTTCACCCTCTCACATCTTTACGCACAGAAGTGGCCCAACTACACAAATAACCCATTGCCTCTGTAGCATCTGACTAGGCTTTAAAACTTCCCAAACTAGTTCCAAGCTGGAATCTCCCTATGGCAATGTGTGCTTCTGAAGTTAATTACCTGGATGCTATATTCTGTATCATCTCTGAATACCGAGGCTCCCCTAAACGGTTTCTAACATAAATTTGGATTCCCTGAAATCCTATCAGAACTATTATAACTGTCTCAAATGCCATTAGGTCTGACAAAAATCACCGAGTTAATAAAACATTAAAATCAAACTGGCTCTCAGAACCACACACTTAAAAAACAGTACAGTACGAAAGCTGTGTCAAAGCTTCATTCTCTGCCAAGCTGCAGCTTGCAGTCCCGTCTCCACACTGGCTCCTTCTTCCTTTCTTCATTTTGATCTTCGTTTGTAACGGATTACTGGGTTTTCTGGGGTATGAATCATTGTTGTATAATTCACACTGGGAAAATATCCATTGATGAGGTCAAATTCATATAAACGAAGCATAGTGGACCAAATTGTCTTAATTTGAACATATGCAAAATTTTCTCCAATACAATGATGGCGCCCAGCTCCAAATGGCACATAGGCAAACTTCTCTCCCGATGCTGGGTTATCCTGTAAGTAGCGGTCAGGATTGAAGTCCAAGCGTTCTACCCAGGAGTCTTTCAGTCTTTGATTGACAGTTGGAGAAACACACACCTGATGTCCTGGAGGAATGGTGCACCCAGCCACAGTCTGAGGGGTCTTGGCCATTCTCATCATGGTTATTATAGGAGGCCTCAGTCTTAGTGTTTCTTTTATGCATCTATCAAGTAAATTCGGATCCTTCAACTGCTCATAAGTTAAGGGAGGCAGATCCTCGCCGCACACTGCTTTCTGTTCTAAGTAGCATTTGCCTTGGAGTGGTTTATCTCTGGCCAGAAAGAAGCCCATCCAGGCACTGGTGGTGGAGGATGTGTGCAGTCTGGCCAGCAGCAGTCCGATGAGCATCCCTGCTATCTCGTCGTCTGTCAGAGGACACCCATCCTTGTATGTAGAATCCAGTAAAGTTTGAAGAATGTCCTCGGCTGGTTCTTTTGACAGCCTACGTTTCTGGATGGCCTTGTAGAAAATATTCTTGATCTCTCGATGGGCTCTGTCCCTGCCCCTGAAACTTGGCAGAGGCAGCCAACCTGGCAACAGCCAGGCAGCGTGGCTAAAGCCTCCATCCAGGTCTGCGTACAGCTAAGCCACCTTCTCGTTGAGTTGACTCCTAATTTCCTTTCCGTGTAAACAATGGCTAGCTGTTAAAATTATGAGCTCAGACAGCGCTTCAAACACATTTCTTTCTCTGCTTTCTCCCCAACTTTTAAAGTACTCCTTTGCTTCTTTTTCAATGATAGAAACATATTGCTTGAAGTGGGCTATGTTAAGGCCGCTTTTTAGTATTTTCTTCTGTTCCAGGAAAACTGCATTTGGCACATCGTATGCAACTCCCTTCCCAAACACGGGTGTTGTCATTCAGGTCTTCGTTCTTACTGTTGAAGAGCAGTGCGGCTGCATGGCTCCCCAAAAGGTAAGTGAAGGTCTTGCCCACCATGGTAAAGCTAAACACAGGTCCGTACTTCTCATATGCATTTTCCAGGAACTCAATTGGACTTTTCCCAAATGCTATCGCATGGCCAAGGAACGGAATTGGAGAGTAAATACATGGCGGACTTTCCGCTCCAGCAGGCAGCTGGACCATGTGGCCCACTGCGAGGCGGAACAGGTCGACAAGGCTGAGCGTGAAGGCGCAGGCGATGAGCAGCGTGGAAAGCAGGTTGCCTCCTGTCACCTGCTCCATCGCCTGCCCGAGCACCGAGCCGCCTGACTGCAGCAAGCCCAGCAGTACCATCCCGACCGCTGCTTCGATCCGCCCGGTAAGCTGGAGGCCGAGGTCGCTTCTCGGGAAAGATGGAGCAGGAGAAGCTGGCAGGTGGGCGTCGGGAGGCGGCCCCGGCCTCGGGGTACCAATTTCTTTCTTAGCTAAGGTTACTGTTGCTCTGATAAAACGCCATTACCAAAAGCAACTTGGGAAGAAAAGGATTTATCTGTTCTCTGCTTCTATGTCAAATCACACAGTTCATCATCAAAGGAAATCAGGGTTGGAACCTGGAAGAAGGTCTGAAACCTGGAGGCAGGGGCTGATGCAGAGGTCACAGAGAAGTGGTGCTTACTGGCTTGCTCAGAATTCTATCATACAGAACCCAGGACCAGTCCAGAGATGTCCCACCTATGTTACTAATTAAGAAAATGCCTTCCAGGCTTCTCTGCTTACAGCCTGTTCTTACGGTGGCATTTTCCCTGTTGAGGATTTCGCCTTGCTGATGGGTATAATTTGTGTCAGGTTGACATAAAACTAGCCAGCAAGATATGTAACAAATACTGGCCTCAAACTTGTATCATCCATACACTTCAGCATCCTGAATGCTGGGATTAAAGGCATGCAATACCATTCCAAGCTTCAAAACTTATTTTTATTATATTTTGTTTTTAATCTTTTGAGACAGTAGCTCATATGTGTATCACATGCTGGCCTTAAACTTATGTAGCTGAGAATGTTTGAATTCCCGATCCTTCTGAGTGTTGGAATTTCAGGCGTGTGCCTCCACACCCAGATTGTTTGAGGGTTTGTTATTTTGAACAAATTCTTTTTCTGTAGCCCAGGCAGATTAATGAACTTCCTGCCTCTGCTTCCTGAATGGTAAAATTATAGGCATGTACCAGTAATTATGTATAAGGTTCCAGACTAAGGCCAAGCAATAAGTGGCAAGCTCATCAACTAGTTCATGAAACTGAGAGTTAGGTCTAAGTTGCAGTGGAGAGCCAAGGATATTGTAGATGCCAGGACCATAGGACATCAACTAAGGAGAGTTACAGACATGGAGTGGAGCTGGCACAAGAGAAGTTAGAATATGCCATAGGTGTCAGAGCTGGAGAAACAAAGTTACCCAAGTTCTTTTTTTTTAAGATTTATTTATTTTATGTATATAAGTACAATGTGGATCTCTTCAGACACACCAGAAGAGGGCATCTGATCCATTACAGACAGTTGTGAGACACCATGTGGTTGCTGGGAATTGAACTCAGGACCTCAGGAAGAGCAGTCAGTGCTCTTAACCACTGAGCCGTCTCTCCAGCCCTACCCAAGTTCTTTAGAACATCCGTGATTCCCTAGGTGCCGAACATGGAGGTGGAGGATATTTGCCCTGATGGATTTTAGTCTTGCCTTGGTCCCGTCTCTCATGGTTTTGTCCCTGTCCCTCCCTTTTGTAATAGGAACATATACACTGTGACATGTTACAAATAAATTACTTGTATTTTATAGGAATTCATAAGAGATTTCATTGAGTCTCAGGAGCAAAACTGAACTTTGGAACAATTATGGGCATTTGTAGAAATGGATTAATTGCATTTTGGTTTTGGTGATTTTTTTATTTTCGTATTAATAATTCCATTCGTTTACATCTGAAATGATATCCCACTTCCCAGTTATCCCTTCACAAACTCCACATTGAGTTTTGTATTATCGGATGAAAATAAGACTTTAGCATGATAAAATCTTATTAAAGTAATGAATCAGGTTGTCAAGATAAGGATTGGAGTTTTTGATGATTAATTTTCATTGTCAGTGTGGCTGGATTTAGGATCTTTTTATTTGTTTATTTATTCATTTATTATATATGAGTACACTGTAGCTGTCTTCAGATACACCAGAAGAAGGCATCGGATCTCTTTACAGATGGTTGCGAGCCACCATGTGGTTGCTGGGAATGAACTCAGGACCTCTGGAAGAGTAGTCAGGTGCTCTTAACCACTGAGCCATCTCTCCAGCCCTGGATTTAGGATCTTAATGGGAAGAGTGAGTGGCTTATTTCATTTAGCATACACTTGCAAAATTCATCCAAGTTTAAGTGTCACGTAGAACAGGCTGGTTTCAAACCCCACAAAGATGACAGCTGGTCTCTGCTGCATACAGGTGGACAACCTTGAACTTTTGCAATGGAAGGATGTGCACCATCATGTTTGGTTTATTGTGCTAGGATGAAATCCAACTTCATGCACTAGGCAAGCTCTCTATCAACTCTGCTAGATCCACAGTCCCAGGAATTCCTTTTCAAAACTCATTAGTGTTTCATATGTATATATCACATTTGCTTTGTGTCCTCATTCCTATATACTTACTGTTGGCTCTTGTGAGGAATGTAGTGAACATGGCGATGACCACTTCAGGAGTCTTCATTTCAATTCTTTTGGATAAATACCATTTATCCTAGCAGCATGGGAGTTACTGTTAAGGACCTTCCCAGACTGTCCAGACATGAGGCTGGTAGGATGTCAGTGAAGTACTAAACACCCACAGTGATCAGTCCAAATGCAAGTGAACTTTCATACAGAAAGGACCGCATTATACACTTGAGGGGAAGAGCAGGACGATCCACCTATTATATCTGCAATGGGTGCAGAGTATGGAGTTTCTGTCATTTAGAAAGTTAAGTTCAGGGCCAAGGCTAATGTTAATGTTTGGGGTAACGGCCTAAACATCTCTGAGTACCTGGAAATGGTCAAGGTCTGTTAGATTCTACCTTACCGCCCTGGCTGTCTTGAACAAAAGGACTATAAGTCAAACAGCGGTTAGACTACCCATACGGCAGCACCAGCTTCCTCAGATGCCTTAAGAAATGCAAAGTACTGGAAAAAAAAAAAAGAAAAAAAGAAAAAGAGGCCATGGACCTCAAAGAGCAAAGGGGGTGGATATGTGTGAGGGTTTGGAGGGAAGAATGGATAGGAAGAAATGATTGGGATAACCTAAAAAAAATCTTTTTCGAAAACATACACAATGATTATAGATGATTGCCTCTGCTCCCAAAAGCAAAGCATCGCCAGGCTGTTTGAAACAATTTACATAAGATGTTTTGCTATCACAAGCCTCGGTGACCTTTAGATGTCCATGCAACCTATGTTAGAGAGGGATCACTTTCCCAGCGGTCTAACAAAAGACGCTAAAAAGGCAAGGCTCTGATTGGTCCAAACATAATCCCCATGGCTATGAATCAGTACTAAAAACCTTAGGCAGCAAAAAAGGCCAACACAGCTTCCACGGCTGTGATTGGCCTAAACACACCTTTCTCTGATTGTATAAGCAGGTTAGATAGGCTCACTTAGTAGATCAAGAGGTAGACCCCATGCTGCCTGCTCTAGTATTTCAACATTGTGATCAAGATAATGTTTCTCGCTAGGCAGCGCGTGCGTCGCCACGCCCCTCCAGAGAGGGCGAGGCATGCAAATCAAGCCCCGCAGGAGCACGCGGGAACGCCGGGAAAGCCCGGGGTCGTGGAAATTGTAGTTGAAGCTGTGAGTGCTGGAGAAGGAGTGAGGTGAGGGGGACGCAGATACGGAAGGGAGTAGGAAGGAGCCACCGGGAAGGTGGGAAGTGAGAGTTGCGAAAGGTCACCACGATGTTTGTGTGTCTCGTGGGCGCAGGGCAGTGCTTCGTGGTAGGGACCTGGTATCGCTTCTCGGCCTTTTGGCTAAGATCAAGTGTAGTATCTGTTCTTATCAGTTTAATATCTGATACGTCCTCTATCCGAGGACAATATATTAAATGGATTTTTGGAACTAGGAGTTGGAATAGGAGCTTGCTTTGTCCACTCCACGCATCGACCTGGTATTGCAGTGTCTCCAGGAACGGTGCACCCCTTCTGGGGAACGATGTTTGTTAAATAGTAGACTTATAAAGAAAAGATCTCTTTTCCAGTGGGTATTACCATTTTCAAAGAAGTGTGTTGTGCATGGATGTTTAGTTTGCACATTCTCTGGTTAGCACATGAGCAAAGTCTTGGCTTTGATGTAGTTGGGCCTGGTAGTGTACGGTGGTAGTGTACTTTTTATAACCCCAGCACTTGGAAGCAGAAGTCATTGTAAGAATCTTTAGAATCCGGACTCAGGAGTGCTAGTATATTTTATAGGTTTTTAGGCCTACAGAAAATCCTTAACACTCCAGTAAACTGTGATGTCAGCTGCAGTCAGATTGAAGAAGCCACTTTCTACAACTCAGTAGCAGAAAATAACCTGATTGAAAACGGTTACAACTGCATAGATGTTCACAAATGACCAATGAATATGAAAACATGCTTAGCACTGGAATGCTCACCATTGCACAGGAAAAATGCAAACAAAACCATAAGATATACTTCATAGCACCTAGGATGACCAGTATATGACTGATGTGTGTGCTTGGAAGATCTCTAATACAGAGTCAAATTCCCTGAGGCCTGCATGGGGGTGTTAAGACTCTGCAGATGTCTGACCCCCATTGTCTGACACCATGTGCTGTTGCCAAGCAAGGAGGAAACATAAGCTGCCAAGGACCATTAAAAGCTTGAACTGGGGAGATGGCTCAATGGTCCAGAGTGCTTGCAGTTCCCAGAACCCATATAGGGCAGCTGTCATCAGGTAGTTTACAGCGTCAAAGGTCCCATGCATCTTACTTTCCAGCACATCCCCTCAAGTGCACACATCTACACACAGGCAGACACCCATAATTTAATTTGAAATTTTTAAAAGAATTATTTACTTTAGGTATGAGTACACCAATGCTGTCTTCAGACACACCAGAAGAGGGCATCAGATCCCATTACAGATGGTTGTGAGCCACCTTGTGGTTGCTGGGAATTGAACTCAGGACCTTTGGAAGATCAGTCAGTGCTCTTAACCACTGAGCCATCTCTCCAGTCCCCTTGAATTTTTTTTTAAGATTTCATCTACACACACACACACACACACACACACACAAATCCTTTGTTTTATTGTTGTTAGTTTCTTTGAGACAGGGTTTTTCTGTGTAATCTGGGCTGACCTGGAACAAACTCTGTTAGACCTGTGCCTCCTAAGTACTAGGATTAAAGGTGTGCACCATCACTACCCAGCATCTACTCAAAATTTGTATGTGAGTAGAGCAAAAGGCCTATGACAGATGCTTAGTGAAAATGAAAATGACACTTGTAATTTCCTCCCTTTTTGTTTAATGACTGGACACTGTCAGGAACATTTGTTTTACACACACACACACACACACACACACACACACACACATACAAATATATTAATCATATGTACTGGCCATCCTAAGCTCTGTAAAGTAATTGCTATTTGTTTGCATTTTCCTGTGCAATGGTGAGCATTCCAGAGCTGAGCATGCTTTCATATTCATCTGGTTATTTGCACTCTTTCTTTGAGAAACATCTACTCAGTCCTAGCCATTTTCAGTCACGCTGCGTTCTGCTACTCAACTGTAGGAGCTCTTTTGTTTTCTCAGTATTTATTTATTTTTATGTGCCTTGATCTTTTGCTCACACGTGTGTCTCTGTGAGGATGTTGGATCCCTGGAACTAGAGTTACAGGCAGGTATGAGCTGCCCTGTGAGTACTGGGGATTGAACCCAGGTCCTGAAGAGCAACCAGTGCTCTGAACTCTGAGCTCTCTCTCCAACCTGGGAGGAGGTCCTTTAAGAAAAGAATGGGGGTTGGGGATTTAGCTCAGTGGTAGAGCGCTTGCCTAGCAAGCACAAGGTCCTGGGTTCGTCCCCAGTTCCAAAAAAAAAGAAAAGAATGTTTAGGGGGTTGGGGTTAGCTCAGTGGTAGAGTGATGGGGGTTAGGGATTTAGCTCAGTGAAAGAGCGGTAGAGCGCTTGTCTAGCAAGCGCAAGGCCCTGGGTTCCATCCTCAGCTCCAAAAAATAAAGAAAGAAAAGAATGTTTAGGGGCTGGAGAGATGGCTCAGTGGTTAAGAGCACTGACTGCTCTTCCAGATTCCAGAGGTCCTGAGTTCAATTCTCGGCAACCACATGGTGGCTCACAACCATCTGTAATGGGATCTGACGCCCTCTTCTGGTGTGTCTGAAGACAGCTACAGTGTACTCATATAAATAAAATAAATACATCTTTTTTTAAAAAAAAGAATATTTTGACAATTTCATACATGTATATAACGTATTTTGGGCATATTGACCCCACATTCCTCGCTTATCCCTTTTGCTCTTGGACCCTTCTTCCCAACACCACCCCCTTACTTAACAGGTCTCTTTAAAATTACCCACTCGGCTGAATTAGGATTATTACTACACATAGATCATGGGCAGCTTGCCTGTGACCACTGCCCGGTGAGTTATGAAGCTCTGTATTGGTTATGAATGTTCAGATACTTGCAATGTCTTCTTTCCGCTGGTCCAGCTGCTCATCTGCTTATCCTCAAGGCCTGGACTACGCAGCCTCTCAGGTCGTTCACCTTTCTACTTCTGTGCCGTGCTCAGGGTGTGACAGCGGGGACTATCACTGCAGCCAATTTAGTGCTTTTTCTCATTCTCTTCTAGAAAATTCAGGGTAATTTTGTTGTTTTGTAGCACAGGCTTAATGGGCTTTCGCTCTCTCTCTCTCTCCCTCCCTCTCTCACACACACACAAACAAAAAAACAGGAGAGAGAGTTTTTTGGGGGGCGGGGGTGTTCTAAGACAAGGATTTTCTGAATGGCCCTAGTTGTCCTAGAACTTACCCTGTATACCAAGCTGGCCTCAAACTCAGAGAGAGCCTCCAGACTCCAGAGCTGATTTTAAAGGCATCCACACCACCATCACCACCTGGCTAAGGGAAGTCTTATGTAGCTGAGTGTGGCCTTGAATTTCAAATCCCCAGCCTCCACTTCCTGACTGCTGGGATTGTGTGTACACAATTGCTCACTTCATTAGTCAATGTATACATTCCTGGTGATGGAATTTAGGGCTTCGTGAATACTAGGTAAGTACACTATCAACATCCAATCTTTAGTTTTTCTGTTTAAGTCTTGGCTGACTGGTGTATACTTTTGCATATGGGTATTATTGTCCTAGCATTTGTAGAAAAGATGTACTGGTTAGATTTTTTTTTTTTTTTTGGTCAACTTGACATAAGCTAGAGTCGTTTAGGAAGAGAAAATGCCTCTATTAGACTAGCTTGTAAGCAAGTGTGTATGGCGCTCTCTTGATTAATGACTGATGTAGGAGGGTTCAGCCCACTGTGAGCAGTACCACCTTTGGGCAGTTGTCCTGGGTTATATAAGCAGCTGGGCAAGCCACAAGAAGCAAGATGGTAGGGCTGGAGAGATGGCTCAGCGGTTAAGAGCACTGGCTGCTCTTCCAGAGGTCCTGAGTTCAATTCCCAGCAACCACATGGTGGCTCACAACCATCTGTAAAGAGATCCGATGCCCTCTTCTGGTATCTCTGAAGACAGCTACAGTGTACTTATTTATAATAAAAATGAATAAATCTTAAAAAAAAAAGAAGCAGCAAGATGGCAAACTTCATTCCTCCATGGCTTCTGTTTCAGTTCCTGCCTTCAAGTTGCTTACTTGACCTCTCTCAGCAGATTAAGGCTCAAGGCAGGTAAGTCAGGTAAGCTCTTTCCTGCCCAAGCTGGTCTTGGTCAGAGTTTCCATTGCAGCAGCAGAGACCTAACTAATATGGAGGCTTGGGTTAGCCTTTTTGCTGTTTCCCTTTACCATTTTTTCTACTTTTGCTTTGCAAAGGCATTTACCAGAAGTTCATAAAAGTAACCTAATATTTTCTGTAGTACTTTTTAATTGTATATGTAAACCTTTTAAGTTTGCTATAACCTCAAGAAAAAGCATATTCAAGTTTTCTTTATTATCTCTTGACCAACTTAACCCTTGCTTCTACTAAAAATAGTTTCCTTTGGGCTACAACTAACTGAACATACATTAACTATGAAGTGAGCATATAGTTCTCAAAATGATGATATGCAATGACCAATGAGCATACGAAAAATCTCAACACTGTCAGAAGAGTACTGCAAAATAAAATCACACCGAGATTCTGTCTCACCAGGCAGGACAGCAGTGATTTAAAAAAAACAACAAATCCAGGGGTTGGGGATTTAGCTCAGCGCTAGAGCGCTTGCCTAGTAAGCGCAAGGCCCTGGGTTCGGTCCCCAGCTCCGAAAAAAAGAAAAAAAAAAAAAACAAAAAACAAAAAAACCCAACAAATCCTAGTTAGGCTGTGAACAAAATGCTGGTGCTGGGAATTTAGACTTGTCCAGCCAGGAATCAACCGAGGTTTCATCAACAGAACAGATAGAAAATTGATACAGGGGCTGGAGAGATGGCTCAGTAGTTAAGGGTACATAGTGCTCTTGCAGAGGACAAAAGTTCAGTTCCCAGCACTCACATCGGACAGCTCTCAATCATCTCTAACTTCAGTTCCAAGAGATCCATCCAATGCCATCTTCTGGCCTACTATACTCTCACAAAGTGCGCTCGCGCACACTCTCTCTCTCTCTCTCTCTCTCTCTCTCTCTCTCTCTCTCTCTCTCGTGAGCACCAACACACACACACACCCCACCTAATAAAGTTACCAAATTCACAATTAAACTAATCTACATTTCACTTTGATTAAATCAGTAGAAGCTTAAGGACTGAAATCTATTAAAGTAAATTAAACTTTCAAGCAATTTAGACAGTAATGCATGTATTTATATATACACATATATACACAATGTATAAATGAAATCCTTATATAAGCATAGGAATTCTCTTGACAGAAATAAATTATAAGCAATACAATAAAAATGAAGCTTAATTTAACATACTGGTTTGTTTGTTTTAAATAACTAAAACAGATTTATACTTCAACAAATTTTGGTCATTTGAACACAAACTATTCTGATTGACACGTACTTTTTTATACAGCAATTCAACACACCCTGAGTTTCACTTCCCAATTGATGGTTAAATGCTTATCATACTACGGAAATAAAGATGTTTAAAATGAAGAGCCTGGCATCTTGGCGTTTAGTTCACTGAAATCGCTTTGAACAGTTCAGTTAGTTTATGTCAAAGGACCTGTATCTACTTTGATTTGCTCTAGTGACTCTGGTGAGCTAACGATTTGCTCCAACGCAGATATCCAACGAGAAGGTGAAATCAGGATGCACAATGTTCTGCCCAGGAGTCACCACCTCACTCTACAGCTTCTGTATCATCACCTGGAATTTGCCTGAAAGGGAAGCAGAACCAACCATTATTCTTTGACTTCAGGCCTAAGGAAATCAAGCACACATACTCATGTCTATTCAGGAAGTTGTTTCACTCAAAGAACTTGCTATGGGGCTGGAGACATGGCTCAATGGTAAAGAGCACTGGTTGCTCTTCCAGAGGTCCTGAGTTCAATTCCCAGCAACCACATGGTGGCTCATGACCATCTGTAATGAGACTTGATGCCCTCTTCTGGTGTGTCTGTAGACAACTACAGTGTACTTATAAATAAAATAAATATATCTTAAAAAAAAAAAAAAAAAGAACTTGCTATGTCAGAGGTCTTTTCACAGTCCTTAAGGTATTCAATAAAGTCTAGCCCACCGCATAATTATCTGTTTTATGAGGAGGTGTCTTTCCTACATCCTAGGTCTGTCTCTATATCTCTGTTTCCTTTCTCTCTCTCTCCCCTCTCCCTCCCTTTCTTTCTCTGTTTTGAGACAGGGTCTTACTATGTAGCCCTGGCTTGGGGCTCAGCATGTTGACCAGATCAGGCAAGCTTCAAACTTACCAAGATTGACCTGCCTCTGTTTCCTGAATGCTGGGATTGAAGGTGTGAGTCACCATGCTTGGTGAGGCTGAGTATTTCATTACTACTTTGTCAATGGGCAGAAAAGTAATACAGTAAAATTCAACTCAATCTTATTCTTGCTTAGCAGCTTCAGGGAGAAGATAATACATAAATGTGAGATACAGGACACTGAAGTGAAGGTGTCAACATTTTTAGTCTCCTCTAGGTTTAAAAGAGAAAGTGAAATATATATGTATATATAAGACAAATACGTTAAACTTACAGGCAGGCATTGAAGATACTTCAGCTGTCACAATACTTTTTATTCCCAAGTTTGACAAGCCACCTCTGATTAAGCCACATGTAAACGCTAGATACTAAAAAGGAGGGAAAAAGTAAGGATTTACTATTACTGAAACAATGAAGCGACTGATAAACACGGAGCTGCTTTTAAGCTATGGCATCAAGAAAGCACTGCTGTGTTTATAAGGGAGAAGGGAAGAAGAGGATGGCAAGGAGGTGAGAGCAGCAGCAAAGGGCAAGGGAGGAGGAGCTGTGACACTGGGAAGCAGGGGCAGGCGGGTCTCTGTGAGTTGGAGGCTAGCCTGAACTACACAGTGAGTTCTAAGACAGCCAGAGCTACACAGTGAAACCCTACCTCAAAAAACCAAAAGGAAAAAAGGCATGAAAAGCCAATGGTAGTACACATCTGTACTATCAGTACTCGGGCTAAGGCTGGAGGAGCATTTCTTGAGGCAAGAACTGGAAGCCAATCTGAGCAACATATAGGGACCCCCCCAACACACACACACACACACACACACACACACACACACACACACACCACTAATGCAAAAGAAAGGAACAGCAGAGCTATGGTGAAAGAGCTGTTAGAAGTAAATCTAACTGTAACTAAAGCCCGGGCACACATGATTTAAGCTTGACCAATCTGGTGCTGCACAGTAAGACTCTGAATCTAGTGTAGTAACAAAAGCAGAGAAATCCATTTAGTTCACAGAACAGCAGACATGGCTTGTAAGCATTCTCCATGCTGTGTGCAGGGATCTAACTAGACACTTGCAGTACAACACTTAGTTCTTTCTCTAATCACTTTAGCGTCCTCATTTCTCGCCTGTTTCACCTTCTTATAAATGCAGCTGACTAAGCAAAGACTCTACACTTTCTTTTTGTTTTTTCACCTTTTGAGTCAGTGTCTCATATAGGTCAGTCAGGCCTCAAGCGTACTATGTCTTTGTGCTTCTGTCTCCCAAGTACTGAGATTACAGGAACGTGCTACCACAGCCAGCTTCCAACAACCACATGGTAGCTAGAGTTTTCATTTCTTTAAGAATCCAGTTATGGGGGTTGGGGATTTAGCTCAGTGGTAGAGCGCTTGCCTAGCAAGCGCAAGTCCCTGGGTTCGGTCCCCAGCTCCGAAAAAAAGAAAAAAGAAAAAAAAAAAAAAAAGAAGAATCCAGTTATGGTATGTGAATATGTTTTTGTTTTAATCCCAGCTGTGGGATAAGAGGCTGCATCAGGCAAGCGATTATGCTTTCTCTCTGCCTCATTCGATAGCAGGGGCATGGATTTTCCAGCTGCAGACAGTTTACGTTTGGGATTCTGGGAACTTTTGAGAGGCTTTCCAGAACCCACTATGCCCATCCCTGGAGGGAGAAAGGCGGGTGTTCCATGAAAAGTGCTGCCTGTCCTGCTTGCTGTTGTTTCCCCGCTGTCCAGTGAGCAAAGAGAAGTTGAAGACATTCTCACGAGGAAGACTGGCCTTGCCCCAAGGGCTTAACGTCCCTAATCGGCAAGTAGTCTAAGAGGTCCAGCCCCTTTCTCCTCTAACCTTTCTCTCCTACCTCGTATGAGAGGCTGGAAGGGACTAAGGTGAAATAAGCATTTGAAGGGACATGGAGTTATAAGAACTCAATTAAAAAAAAACAAACAGCAAAACATCTCATCTTGTTTAAAACGTATGCCTAGGCCAGGCATTGGCAGCACATACACTGGTGAGTGCCCGGATAGCCGGGGCTACACAGAGAAACCCTGTCTCAAACACACAAACAAAATAACACAAAAGCCTTACAGCAGAACTATGAAGCTGGTGCTTGGTTATAATGTTAGCACTGGAGAGGGTCAGGCAAGAGGGTTATTAAAAGCAAGAGATCAGATTGGGCTATATGGTAAGGGCTCTTAACTACCAAACCATCAATGCAGTCCCCCAGAAAAAAATTAACTCATTCTTCAAAGCTGAAGAAATTAAGATATCCCAAAGTTAAATGAGAACTAAAAATAGTAAAATGTGATTAATAAAAAGAAAAATAACAAAACACATATATTTACCATAAAAACATCATTACTGTATCTGCAAACAATTTCTGATATGGGAGAGAAATAAAAAAGGACAATATGAGGGGCTGGAGAGATGGCTCAGTGGTTAAGAGCACTGGCTGCTCTTCCAGAGGTCCTGAGTTCAATTCCTAGCAACCACATGGTGGCTCACGACCATCTGTAATGAGATCCGATGCCCTCTTCTGGTGTGTCTGCAGACAGCAATAGTATATTCATATAAATAATAAATAAATCTTTAAAAAAAAAAGGGCAATATGAAACATGTGACATGAAGGCAGAAGGCAGGCTACTTCATTAGTGGAGTCAGCACAGGGAGTAGGGGAGGCAGGGGCAAGGAAAACCAGCAAGAACAAAGTGTACATAAAAGAGGAATCATGAAACCTATTTTGTATGGTAATTTTAAAAATTAATAAAAAATTAAGGTATGAGCAAGTAATTATAGATAAATAACAAGTTATACTTCCCTAGATATATTCATTCTTTTGAAGGAACTCATATATTAACATTCGTTATTCTGACAGACATAGTGACACGGGTCTTTAATCCTAGCACCCCAGAGGCAGAGGCAGACCATCTCTTTTGAGTTCCAGGCCAGTCTAGTCACCATCAAGTATCAGACTAGCCAGGCTACATAGTGAGATCCTGTCTCTACTTCAAAAAACAAACAAACAGAAAAACAAAAAGAAAAAATACAAAGCAAAAGAAACGGCAAAAACCTGAAATTTGTTACTTTTCTTTAGTCCACCTGTTTATTCACTGATATCGTTGTAAGACTAAGGTCTAGAGACATAGATATACTTAATGTAAAATAAACTTTTACAAACAAATGACAATTACAGTTCTTAAACATTTTAGCCTACCAAAGATGATGATAAACTCTGAGGTTAACTAATTCGGCCCAGGTAATGTCTGCATGTCTGAGCATCTTTACTGAGGCGACCACATCATACTAAGGAATGAGTAACAAGTCTGCATTTCCTGGCACTCAGAAGTAGTGTTTCTCTTATTGGTCTCTACTGCGAGACTCAGGTACACAGGAGCTGATGGTCAACATGTCTCCTGCTGCAGAGAAAATGGCCTAAACAAAATGGTGTAAAATGATGTCATTATGCAGCAAAGCAGGTACAGGATAAGGCAAAGTCTATCACTAGATGAGAAGGAAGGGTAGGTGGGGAAAAGTCTAGGAAGGATGGAGGAGGAGGAGAAGCGGGAGAAATGAAGATGGAGAGCACGGAGCAGGATGATCCAGACCCAGGTGGACTGGGTTGATTTATCCTGTCTACATGGGCGGTTTCTATCTTTATTAATTGTCAGTGAATTTATTGTTTGGACGTATTATAGATTGAGAATTTAACATATAAATCTAATTGTTAAACTACAAGTTTCTAGAGCTTTGAAACTGGGCTACAGGGGATGTGAGCAAAGTTCCCGGCTGGCAGAGAGACAAGCAGTCTCAGTTCTGGAAGCCGTGCTAGGCTATAGAATGCCTGGGGTAGCATGGTGCGGTGCCACACTAGATCCAGTAACCACCGGTCCATTTTTATTTTTACTGGAACAAAATGATACAAGTAAACACTACTTATTGGAGCAGTTTATTAATGGACACTTTTAACTTGGATTTTTTATTTGGTTAAGGAAAAAAGAGGGAGCTGGAGAGTTGGCTCAGGGGCTAAGTGCACTTACTGTTCTTGCAAAGGACCTGACTTTAATTCCCAGCACATAGGAACTCACCACCTCCTCAGGCATTAGGCACATAATCTGCACAGTATTAAAGGAGGCGAAAACACTGGTACACTAAAATAATAAAATAAAATAGAAAAAAAAGATCTGCTTTAATAAAAAGATTATTTAAGAACATGTACTTGGGGCTGGAGAGATGGCTCACTGACTGCTCTTCCAAAAATCCTGCGTTCAATTCCCAGCAACTACATGATGGCTCACAACCATATAGACAGATCTGTAATGGGATCTGATGCCCTCTTCTGGTGTGTCTGAAGACAGCTACAGTGTACTCATATACATAAAATAAATAATTCTCTAAAAGAGGAAGGGGGCCTACAAACTTCCCTCTCCTTGAAGAAGAAAAAGGAACATAAACTTAAGAACTCAAGCTTCTCAATGAATTGCTAAAATCACTGTTTAATTTGAATCTGTTGTGATTGATTTTGTAAATTTCCCTGTAATTCCTTTTTTCAATACAAAACCAAATTCCATTAAATACCTTGGATGCATGTTCTAAATACTGTTTTCCTGCAGACAGCTGAATGAGTAGTCGAAATTTGTTGTCCTGAAGAACATATATGCCCTGTTTCAAAATACAAAAGCAGTATGAAAAGTCAGTGCAGCCTGGCGTCCGTGAAGATTACCTCACCCGAGGCAGGTGAGGTTCCCATGTCTACGATTCCACCACAGAGTCAGCAGGGAGCTACAGATTGAGTCTCTGGTTAGGCAGGTAGGTAAGTCGGCCAATCAATCAATCAATCAATCAATCAATAGAATATAAACCAACCACCGCATACCCAAGCAAGTCCTTTTTTAAGATTTATCTTTTTTTAAAGAATTATTTATTTTATGTATATGAGTACATTCTAGCTGGCATCAGACACACGAGAAGAGGGTATTGAATCCTGTTACAAATGGTTATAAGCCACCATGTGGTTGATGGGAATTGAACTCAGGACCTCTGGACCCACTGAGCCATCTCTCCAGCCAGGACTCATCTTTTATGAATTATCTGTGTGTGTCTTTATGTCTGTGTAAGGGAATGTGCGAGTGCAGCTGCTCACTGAGATGAGAAAAGATCCCCTGGAGCCTGGAGCTGGAATCACGGGCAGTTGTGAGCACCTGAGTTATTTTTTTTAATTATGTGTTTATGTGTATATGTGTGTGCATGCACACAGATTCCCAAAGAAGCCAGACTCATTGAATCCTGGAGCTGAACTTTCAGAAGGCTCTGAGACACTTGTCACCGGTGATAGGAACGACACTCAGGTCCTCTGGAAGAGCAATAAATGCACTTAACCACTGAGCCATCTTTCCAGCCCCCATTTGCTACATTTTAAATTTTAACACAACTTCTGTAACTAAAGGAAAGAAACAGCTATAATTACTGAGAACTGCTGCCCTCTCCTTATTTACTTTACCCTACTAGACATAAAGACTGACTTCTCAATAACATTAGAAGAACATAAAGTTTACTTCAGAACAAATTCTAGTGGGTTGGTAAGAAAGATGACTCAGCTATGAAGATTAGGTTCAGTGCCCAATGTGCACACTGCAGTCACAACCCTTGGTAACTGCAGTTGCCAGGGATCTGACCTTATTCTGGGCACTGAATATACAAAATGCTTTCATGTATGCAAGTACATACATAAAAATAAATCCTCGAAGTAATCTAATTTAAATAACAAAGTAAGGGCCAACAAAGAGAGCTCAGCGAGTAAGAGCAGCGCAAGCCTCACAATCTGAACTGGATCCTGGAGAAACAACTCCTGCACTCACACACACACACAGTAACAGCTAAGAACTGATAGGAAGGACATTTAGTGACTTTTAAGAAATAGGTCTTAGAAACAACAGCAAAGGTTTATCTAAATACCTGATGATTTGTCCTTAGATTGTCAATTTGTTTCTTGAATACTGTAGTCCAAAAATCTTTACATATGAACTTCATGATGTCTAATTCATCCTTGAACCTTGCAGTATCTTTTGTAAACCTAAGAAGATCAATTAGAAGTAATATAATATATTTCTCCCAAAGAAAACAAAGGAGGAAGTTTTTTTCTTACTCTCCCAAGAGGAGCAAATTATTAACTAATTCCTACATTTAGGTACAGTCACAATCTCACCTCACTGCGTCTGCAGCCTGTATATGATTACGGAGCTCAAGAGACTCTTAGCTATCAGCCAGCCATACTTGCTGTTACACTTCAAACTATCGAATGAGCAGCAAAAGACACCTAGATGAGCATGGTGGTTTGGGCCTAGAACTTAAACTCTCTGGAGGCTGCGCTTGCTTCACAGGTTTGAAGCCAACCTGGGCTACATTAGTTCCAGTGCAGGCTGGGCTACCGTATGAGACTCTATCTCAAAAATAAATAGATGGATGGATGGATAGATAGATGGATGGATGGATAGATGAATGACTGAATTATTTTTATGTAAAATTTATCTAATATAAATTCAACTATTTATAAACTCAGGGAAAAATAAGTGATCCAGCCAGGTGAGGTGATGGTGTCGCGCCTTTTCAGTCAGCACTTAAGAAGCAGAAGCAGAAGAATCTTTGTGAGCTCTAGGCCAGCCTGGTCTACAGAATGAGTTCCAGAACAGCCAAGGCTACACAGAAAAACCCTGCCTTGAAAAACAAAACGTAACCCATAAACACACATTTTTCTATTCCTATGCAGTTAAACAAAATTCCATTTAGATTTTAAAAATCTACTAAGCCATAAGCAAAAAATGCAATGAGACTGCAAATAGGTATCTCAATATATTAATGTTTTCATTAAAAATTATACATGTAAACCAGGTCTTCCTCAATTGCCGAAACATAGAAAGTGAAGCTGGGCATCCAGAGAACAGTTACAATCCCAGTCCTTGGGGATGACCACAAGAGTGGTTATGTGGCACCCAGATAGGTTACACACAAGGCCATGTCCATAAACAGAATTTAACTAAGACCAGCTCTAACGAGGATTTTATTTTCTGTAATGGAACTCAGGGCCTTGTGCTTGCACAACGCATGATCTACTACTGATATACCAGCAGCCCCTTAACAGTAATTTTCAATCTATCAACTATAACAATGAAAATTAAAAACTGGGAATTAAAATCAAAGTATGCTCTGTGCAATGGTTTGAAATGGATCTTCTGGGTTCATAACCTACCTGGAAGAAAATTCTCAAATCCACACTGCTCACCTTTCTATCAATCCTTGTCCCACTCGAAACCCCATGTTTTCCAGCTTAGTAATACACCGTCCATTTTCCTATTAAAAAACAAAACAAAAAGTGATTTTGAATACTCTTAGACTCCTAGGACATGTGTGTTTTAAACCAGTAGCAGAGAACTCAGAGGACAGGAAC
This sequence comes from Rattus rattus, assembly GCF_011064425.1. Lineage (NCBI taxonomy): Eukaryota > Metazoa > Chordata > Mammalia > Rodentia > Muridae > Rattus > Rattus rattus. The sequence goes on from NC_046160.1 coordinate 72,348,091, forward strand.
ATGGCTCAGCAGGCACAGGCAGGCACTGGCACCAGCCCTGCTGGCTCGGTGTATGGGGCGGTGGAGCGGACATGCCACAGCACACCAGTGGAATGAAGAGAAACCTCTGAGCATTAGTTCTCTCTTCCCACCATATGAGGCCCAGGAAGTAAAGAAATCCTTTGTAAGTAGGCAACTCAACAGTCCTAAATTTGTCTTACATGTACTTGTGTGTGTGTTGTATGTGCTCACAATGTCTTACGTGTATGTGTGTATGTTGTATGTGCTCACAATGTCTTACGTGTATGTGTGTATGTTGTATGTGCTCACAATGCACATGGGAGTCAGAGGACAAACCGTTTGAGCTGGTTTGCCACTTCCACCACGTGGGTCCCAGGAATCCAACTCAGGTCCGTAGGTTTGACAGGAAGCACCTTTATCAGGGGAGTCTTCCGCTAGTATATACAGTGACAATTTTGAAATGCTAAAATATAAATTGAAGATGGCACTAGCACATGCACACATACATTCTAAGAGAAATGGCTCAGCAGTTAAATTCACTGGTCCCTGCCAGAGGACCTAGGTTAAATCGCCAACCACCACATAACAGCTCACAACAACATGTAACTCCAGTCCCAGGGGATCTGATGACATTTGTCTGGCCTTCTCAGGCACCAGGCATGCACGCGTTGCACAACACACAGGGGAGAAAAAAATTCATGCGCAGAAGATAAATACGTAAAAATTTTAAAGTGTATGTTTTAAAAAATGGGGCAGACACTTGCAGCTGCTTCTGTCACCCAGCACTGTGGGGCTAATGCCCGAGAGCCCGCCCCTTTTCTAAGTTACTGAAAGCTTTTCTTTTACTTTTCTTATCTTTTTCTTGGATACCGGCCCAAAGCAGGCAGGCTTTCCCAGGACTCTGGGCTTTTCACTAGTTTTCTGAAGCCCCTCTCCACTTGCTACGTGCCTGTCTACTTAACTACTATAAACCGAATTGGTGTTTTCTCTTATTTTCATTTCCCTTCTCCTGGCAGCAGCTGACATAGCTTGTCCATCATGCTGTTTTTCTCTTAACAGCTAACAGAACTATTCCTGAGCTTAGAACAATAGCAGGGGGCTAAGACACATGACTTAGCCTTTAAGAGCTGGCTGCTCCTCCAGAGGACCTGGGTTCAACTCCCAGCACCCACATGGCAACTCACAATCATCTGTAACTTAGTTCTGGGGAATCTGATGCCTTCTTCTAGCCTCCCCAGGCATAGGTAATGATGTACAGACATATACAAGCAAAACATCCATACACATTAAAAAATTCTTTCAATTAGAAGAAGGAAAAAAAATAAAAGCCAGTGAGATGGCTCACTGGGTAAAGGTGCTGGACTCTATTTGTTAGAGACTGAAACCTGCACTGAGCCCTGGAACCCACCTGACAGAAGTAGACAATTGACTCCAGAACTTCTCTCACCTTTCTGGCCTGCTCAGGGACCAGGAACAGAATCAGTACACAAGCAATACCCATCCACACACACTGTGCTCCCAGTAGAAGATGCCTTTAAAAACACTCATTGCCTTCTACCTCACTGGATTCCTTGACCATTTCTAGCTGGAAAACACTTGGTAGCAGAAGGATATTATCTCATTTGAGTATGAGACCTTGTTGTTTTCTTGACTTTAAGAATGTTTTCTGCATCATCTAGGGGTTCCATGTACTCATCAAAGGCAGTAACAGCCTGCTGTCTGATCTATCTGCATATCCACTTGCTTATCCAGCCAAGCCTGAGTCTGGAGGTCGACTTTGAGATTTCTGAAGCTGAAGAGGGTGGGCTGCACCATAACCTTCAGGCACCTCCTGGCTCTCGCCATGGAATGCTGTAGTGGAAGTCACAGAGACCACTGGAATAGGAAAGTCATCTTGGAAAGTAACTCCTAAAACCAGCTCTGACTTAATGAACACTAAGTATTTTAAGTAGTAAATTTAAGTGGCTTCATAATTGTTGCTAAAAACCTTGCAACGTTTCCTTGCTTTAACCCCAAGGTTCTTCAGGCTTTGGCCCTGGAGTTGTGTGAAGTGGTATCCTGAATCAAGATAGGAGAAAGGTCTTCCAGGGACAGTCTGTAGTGGGGCTCTAAAACTGTTGGGAGCAGCAGGAAATAGGCAGGAATGTCAAAATCAGCTCTCGGTAAAATTTAGATTCTAGGTAAATATTAACAAGGTCAAGAATAAAATTCTGCGGCATGCACTCAAAGGAACATACGGACACGAACACACCAAACTGAAGACAAAACAGAAATGGATGAAAGATTCAATCTCGGAGGAGACGGCCGACAGACAGATTATATTCTGTGGGATGCCTCTAGGTGGACCACTTCGGTCTAACCTACTGGGCGTCTACGTTCGCGGGACGGGAGAGGAATGGAAGCAAGTGTCGCTGCATGACCCCAGGGTGCGTGGCGGCACTCACCACTTCCCCCTGCTCGGCGGACTTATATACTCCGGACACCATCTCGTTATGGAGAAGCAAAAACAACGCCTCGTCCGCCATTTCCCGCCGATCCCTCCAGCGCCGAGTCGGCTCCAATTAGTGCGGGACTCGAGGTTCCCGTTACCCCGCGTCGCACGCTGTGCGCCGCGGCCTACCCCGGTCCTAAGGCCGCTGTGGACCGCGCCCCTCCCCAGGGCGGCCGCCACTGGGCCTTTGAGACCCTATGACAACCCCACACCCGGCGTTCTGGCAGGGTGTGGGGCGTGAGCAACTTCCGGGCTGGGATGAGCAACTTCCGGCACCCTGCTCTACGCTAGGTGGGCTGGTACTTAACAAGGCTGCCAGTGCTCAGATAAAAGAAAAGCCTTTTCTCCGGTATGTGGCGGAGTCAAGGCGCATCGGGCTAGATAGAGGATAAAGAACTAAGGGTCTGACTTGAAAGTCTGGCGTGGTGGTTCATGCATATAATCCTAGCATCCTGAGAGCTGAAGCGGGAGGATTGCCTTTAGTTGGAGACCAGCATAAATTACAGAAAGATACTGTTTTTGTTGCCAGGTAGTGCAGAAGCCTTTAGTTCAGGATGCAGAGGCCTGAACGTAAAAAGCCATCTTGCCTTCAAAGATTTTGGAGAGTTGGATTTAAGGGACAACTGGGAGTGGTATAAGAACAAAAACCCACAAGACACAATTAGGAAAATATAATCATTATGAAGACTAGGTAAAACGTGCTGGCAGAGGCAAGTATATCTCAAGTTCGAAGCTAGCCTGATGTACAGAGCTAGTTTCTGGACAGCCGGGGGGCACACAAAGAAACCCTGCCTCAATAAAGCAGAAGAGAAAAAAAAGGCTGAAGATTTTGCAGGTGTCACTAAAGTGGTGTACATAAGGACACCATCTGTGCTAGGACAATTTTTTTTTTTTTTTTTTTTATTTTTTTTTTCGGAGCTGGGGACCAAACCCAGGGCCTTGCGCTTGCTAGGTAAGTGCTCTACCACTGAGCTAAATCCCCAACCCCGCTAGGACAATTTCTATAGGTACAAACCAGCATGCTTAGTCATACGACACTTTTTTAAGATCCTTCACAATTTTATTTGGTTTTGTTTGATACAGGATCTCATTCTCTATCAAACTGTTATTCAGGGCTGGTTCTGAATTCCTAATCCCTCTGCCCCCAACACCTAAATTCTAGCATTACAGGTGTACACCACTGCACCTGACCTTTACTTTTATGTGGAGGTAGGACCTCCTACATGCTAAGCATATATGTTAGTGTTGCTAAGACTGACTAGTCTGGAGGTGTTTGGTTGGTTGGTTGGCTGGTTGATTGGTTGGCTTTGGTTTTTTTGAAGTCCAGCCTAAATTGGTGTCATACTCCTGGTTTCTAATGTTCCTTCTACATTGGACTCTTAGTCCTACAAGTGTTACTACTCTGTCAGCTATGTGATTAGTTAGTTCTTTTCTCCATAATTCATGAAATAAGATTTTCTTCCAATTATTTTGTTATCTCCCCTATTAACATTAGTTTTCAGGAGGGGGAGGGGATGGGGGCTTATGGACAGGAAACTGGGGAAGGGAATAACATTTGAAATGTAAATAAAGAGAGGTTGGGGATTTAGCTCAGTGGTAGAGCACTTGCCTAGCAAGCACAAGGCCCTGGGTTCGGTCCCCAGCTCCGAAAAAAAGAAAAAAAAAAAAAAGAAATGTAAATAAAGAAATATATCTAATTAAAAAACATTAGTTTTCTCAAATTGGTTACAATAACAAAATGTTACATTATTTCAAAGGAATTTTCAGATGACAGTTCTATAACCATAATAATAGTAGATGTCATGGTGAATATTATCCTTAGACGGGATCTAAAGTCACTTAGGGGGCAAATCTCTGGGCTTGTCTGTGGGTTTCTAGATTGGGGCAATTGAGGTGGAGAAGACCCACTCTAAATGTGGGTTACACTATTATGGGATGGGGTTCTAAATTGAATAAAAAAGAAAAATATGAGCTGAGCATTCGTTTCTATCTGCTTCCTGACCGTCGCTGCAGTGGGCCCAGCTACCTTAGGATCTTACCAGAATGTCTTCCCAGCCGTGGATTGTGCTCTCAAACTGCGAGCCAAAATAACCCTTTCCTTCAGTTGCTCTTGGCCGATATTTTCTTCACAGAATAAGAAAAGTAACTGATTGGGGTTGGGGATTTAGCTCAGTGGTAGAGTGCTTGCCTAGCAACCGCAAGGCCCTGGGTTCGGTCCCCAGCTCCGGAAAAAAAAAAAAGAAAAAAGAAAAGTAACTGATGTTGGATCACTGATGCCTCCTGAGTGGAGTGGATCAGCCTCACCTTTTCTTCTATGTAGTACCTCCCCTAAGCTCATGGCCGGCCGAAGCCCCATAGTAGAGCAGAAGGATAGGACTGGCTCGCTGACCTCCAGCCCAAGGTCACCTGAGTCATGTCCTTATATTCCATTTAGTACCATCGCTGAACTGCTAAGCTCAGGGACCCCTCCCCCTAAAGCACTGGTTCTCAACCTTCCTAGTGCTACCACTCTTAAAAACAGTTCTTAATGCTGAGGTGACCTCCAACCATAAAATTACTTTGTTGCTACTTCATAACTGTACTGTTATGAAGTATGAAGTAGTTACTGTACGAAGAAGTGTAGGGAACGGCTAAAGATGGCGCCAACATCCGGTGGTCATTGGTGATAAACACCTGTAATGCGCATGTGTTGGCATTTCTCCGGCAGTTATCAGACTGAGTGATATCCATGCTAATAAGGTATTTCATGCTCCACCAATCCCCAGAGGACAAGCGTCTTCCTTGCTGGTCGAGGTGGGCGCTTCAAAGAAGTATGTTTACTACTGTTATGAATTGTAATGTAAATATCTGTGTTTTCTAATTATCTTAGGCGACCCCTGTGGAGGATTGAGAACCACTGCTCTAAAGTCTACAGAAGTAAGAAATAATCTTTATTCTGTAGGTTGCTGTAGGAACTCCTATCCCAGCTTCCCCAATGCAAAGAAGAAAAAAAGAAAGAAAGAAAGAAAGAAAGAAAGAAAGAAAGAAAGAAAAAGAAAGAAAGAAAGAAAAAGAAAGAAAGAAAGAAAGAAAGGAAGAAAGAAAGAAACCTAAGGATATTTTTCCTAAAACCTGTCTAGGCACATCTCTCTAAGGAACTTGGAACTATTGTTAGAACTACTACTGCTACATAGGTTTGTTTGTTTCCTAATAAAACCCTTCTACTATTTAAATCCATTTATGGCATTCATCATATAACTCAAACCTAAACATTCCACCTAAAAGCCACATATGCTGGCATGGGCCTGGAATTATAGCACTTGGAGAGCAAAACACAGACCCACTCTCACTCACAGCAGCTGGAGGAGTTTCATAACCTTTTTTTAAATATTGATTTTAAATTATTTTTATGTGTATGGGTAATTTGCCTGCATGTGTATATGTGGACCATTCATGTGTCTGGTGCCCATGAAAGCCAAAATTGGTTATCAGGTTCTCTAGACTGGAGCTATAATGGTTGTGAGCTGCCCTGTAGGTGCTAGGAACCACACCCAGGTCCTCTAGGAGAACAGCTAGTACTCACCACTGGGCCATCTCTCCAATATCAAACATTTATTTTATTCCTGTGTGTGTGTGTGTGTGTGTGTGTGTGTGTGTGTGTGTGTGTGTGTGTGTGTGTGTGAATGGTCCTCATAGACTCATGTGTTTGAATGCTTGGTGCATAGGGTGTGCCACTATTAGGGGGTATGGCCTTGTTAGAGCATGTGTGGCACTGTGGGGGGTAGGCTCTGAGGTCTCAGATGCTCAAAGTAGGCCCAGTGGATATTTACTTCCTGTTGCTTGCTGGTGGACCCAGATATAGAACTCTCAGTTCCTTCTCTAGTTTGCCTGCATACTCCCATGCTTCCACCATGAGAATAATGGACTAAACCCCTGAAACTGTAAGCCAGCCTCAAGTAAAAGTTTTACCAGAGTGGCCAGGGTCATGGTGCCTCTTCGCAGCAATAGAAATCCTAAGACAGAGTGTGTGTGTGTGTGTGTGTGTGTGTGTGTGTGTGTGTGTGTGTGTGTACACTTGTGTGCATGTGTATGCATGAGTGTGGATGCTCGCAGAGGCCAGAAGAAGGTGTAGGATCCCTCAGAGCTGATTTAAGATGGTTGTGAGCCACCTGATTTGGGTGCTAAGAACCAGACTTACAGCCTTTGCACCCAATTTTTTAAAATTAATTTTTATTTATATGAATACACTGTAGCTGTCTTCAGACACACCAGAAGGGGGCATCAGATTCCATTACAGATGGTTATGAGCCTCCATGTGGTTGCTGGGAATTGAACTCAGACCTCTGGAAGAGCAGTCAGTGCTCCTAACTACTGAGCCATCTCTCCAGCCCCCTTTGCACCCAATCTTAAATGTCAAGCTGTTTCTCCAGCCCTCCAGCACTGGGATTTCAGACATGCTCCACCAGGCCCAACTCTAAGTAGGGTTCTAATAAGATCATTAAACCAGCGCTCTGTTAGAAACATGGACACATTTTGTATCTTCTTACAATGTTAAGAGTTTATCTGGTTAATGAGATGACTCGGAGGGGAAAGGCGCCTGTCACCAAGAATGATAACCTGAATTCCATCCCCAGATTCCATGTGGTAAAGAAGAAAACTGACTGTGACCTCATGTACACATGTACATGGAAAGTAAATTAAAAATAAAAAGACAACTTATAGAACAACGATTTTACTAGCCATATCATTTCATTGGCTACATTTTGCAAACAAAATAATTTTGCTTGAGAGCTGGCCTTTGGCAAACATGGGTTCTCATATTATACTGTCATTACCTCTTAGGTCACATATTACATACCATATACTATATATGCATATATATACTGGGAGCAGACTTTGCGGTATACATATGTATGAGGTATATGTATATATGTATATAGTATGATATGTAATATCATATATAGGTAGATGGAGGGGACACATGAGTTCAGTTCCCAGCACCACTATGGTAGTTTAGCTTTGTCTGTAACTCCAGTTCAGTGATCCAACTCGCACTTCTGGTCTCTAAGGGCATCATGCATACATGTAGTTGCAGAGACATACATGAGGACAAAACACCCATACACCAAAATAATAATAAAATGTAAAAGATCCTATCTTTTATATGGACAAATAACTCAGTGAGACCCTGTTTACAATTAGAATTAAATAATTTTCAGTCTTAATTGCTTTTTACCCAATCTTTGTTTTCTTTCTTTCTTTTTTTTTTTTTTTTCTTTCTTTTTTTTCGGAGCTAGGGACTGAACCCAGGGTCTTGCGCTTGCTAGGCAAGTGCTCTACCACTGAGCTAAATCCCCAACCCCCAATCTTTGTTTTCTATATTGCTTCCTGCTAATATGTTATATATCCTCAAGCTCCTTCAAAGATCTCCCCCCTCCCCATCTGTCTGTCTCTGTCTCGGAGTTTTTCAAGACAGGGTTCTCTGGCTGTCCTGGAATTGGCTCTGTAGACAGGCAGGCTGGCCTTGACCTCCTAGATCTACCTGCCTCTGCCTCTCAAGCGCTGGGATTAAAACACACATGCCACCACCTGGCTTTTATTTTTATTTTTTTGGTTTTGGCTTTGGTTTTGTTCGAATTGGGTTTTTCTGTGTATCCCTGGTATTCATTTTGTAGATGACAGGTGCTGTTACATTGATAAGAAACTCTCACCAATCCAGTTATGAGTCTCCACACAAATAGCATACAGGGTAAGACCAAGTTACTGTTACTAAGAACAAAAACTCTCATTCCTTTTCCAGGACCAAACTTCTATTTGACCTTTGTGTTTGTGTAACTTTTTTTTTTTTTTAACTAAAACATGTACCTCTAATTCAAATATAAAAGTAGCTTCCATACTAGCATTGCGGATAGGGCAAAGTGGAATTTAGAAAATAAGCACAGGAAAACACGGTCAACTTCCCCAGACCTGCTACTATACCAGCAGGCTCTAGGACCCGCTGGAAACAGCATTGCTCAGGGTCAGAATGTAAAATGCCTTAATCCAGATCTGACGAACTGCTGGCCTAGGTCCGCAGCCTCAGTGTCCTTATCATTAAGAAACAACTCATTCAAGTTTCTAGGTTTTAACGACTAAGGCATGCAAGCGATTCTCAGTGTCCACAATGATTACTAGCTGTTAGGACTCGTGGTGGTTCAGTTCACAAATGGAAGGCTGCCAGCGCCTCCCAGCACTCTGAGCATGCGCAACAGCCATAAATTGCCATGCCCTTTTCTAATTCAATCTCTTGGGATTAAATTAGAAGGTATAGTCGCTTCCGTCCCATGGCTGCTACTTAAGTGTTTAAGAACACCACGAAATCAGCGACATATCAAGTTTAAGGGGGTGCCTTTGCAGACCCCCGAGGTTGGACGTAATCCCTCTCCGCTCTGCGCAAGCAGCAGAGCGCAACCACCGCGGGGGGCGGGGGGAGGGGCTGATGACCTGCCGGCTTCTCGTTGGTCCAGAATCACGGACCTGCAAGCTTCTTCCCCTTCCGGTCCCTGGGTGGTTGAGGCCCGAAAATAAACCCAGCAGTCATTGGCTGGGGTGGGCTGTCAGTCCTTCCGCTTGTAGCGGCGGGCGCGGTGCGGCGCTGCGCGGCCTGTAGAGCAGTCGCGAAGCCTGCTGCAGAGAGAAGATGGCGGTCGCCGTGAGAGCTTTGCAGGAGCAGCTAGAAAAGGCCAAAGAGAGCCTCAAGAATGTGGACGAGAATATCCGCAAGCTCACCGGGCGGGACCCGAATGATGTGAGGTACGATTCGGACGGAACCTGTGAGGTTGGCGAGGTCGGTTCGCCTCGGGTCGGGACGAACCGGGGAGAGAGGACAGCCGGCCGGTTATGGGCCGGATGGGGGGTCAAGGGGTCTCTTTCCCGGGCGGCGGCCGAGCCCTCTACTCGGCTAGGCGGGGAGACGCCATACCTGCGTCCTAGGTCGCTTGGTGCAAGTGCTTGCGAATGGAAGGCGAGCTTGGCTGCGCGGCATGGCTTCCGCACCTCTGGGAAGGCCGAGACCACGGCTTCCCGCCCTTGGCGCTGCAGGCCCGGAACTGCAGTACAAAGCCCCTTTCCACCCCTGCCGCCCCGAACCCCGGTCGAACTGGAGACCCCCGGTGGAAGTGGTGGCCGCCTCTCCCTACTGGCCCTGGGTGTCCTTCCCTTAAGGTTGGCAGATAGGACCGGACCCAGCCTTATTAATATGTAGCAGCCTCGAGGTACATACATTTTCTTAACACTGGTCTCGGGGAAGCAAGAAAGAGGATTATAATTTTTCGTTTTAAGGAAGTGGATCTGAAACCGTCATTTTAGAATTATTTGTGTTCATTTTTCCTTGGGGTGTACAACACCTGTGGAAGTAAATGATGCCCTCCCATATGTCTACATAGGACTTTTACACTGATTGTAATTCTTTTTTTAGGCCCATCCAAGCCAGATTGCTGGCCCTTTCTGGTCCTGGTGGAGGTAGAGGACGAGGTAGTTTATTGCTAAGGTAAGGTCTTTCATGGATGTCAACTGCTATGTTTCTAATAAAGTATTGCAAAAGTAAAGGTTGGAGAATATTAATTAGAACAGTTTCATATAAACTTAGTTGTGTTCTTAAGTTCTATAAAGGCTTTTTGACATCCGAGAATGTAATTGGTAGTAGGGTGTTGTTCCCTGCAAGGGAAGAAGGCAGCTCGCAAATATTTGCTTAGGTTTGTTTCACTTGGGTTTTTCCTTTTTATGAAATCAACTGAATCCTCTAGCCAACTGTAAATCCCAGTTTCGCTAATGTTTCTCAGGCTTTATATTGGATATTTTTATTTGCAGGCGTGGATTCTCAGATAGTGGAGGAGGACCCCCAGCCAAACAGAGAGACCTGGAAGGGGCAGTCAGTAGGTATGTTTTTAAAAAAAAAATGTCTGAAGTTTCAGTAGGTACTTTGTTTTCTAGGACACTACAGCTATTTCTGTGTCGTTGGGATTTATTTGAACTGGGCTAACCAGCACTTTACCAAAGTCAAGTGAGATTGGAAGGAGTAACACTTTCTGTTTGAAAAACACCAGGGGGATTGGGGATTCAGCTCAGTGGTAGAGCGCTTGCCTAGCAAGGGCAAGGCCTTGGGTTCGGTCCTCAGCTCTGGAAAAAAAAAAAAAGAAAAACACCAGGAAATGTTTGGATAGGATAAGAGAGCAAAGTTTGGCTTGGAGCATCTTTTCTTTTTTTTTTTTTAAAAAAAAAGTGTATGTGAGTACACTGTCACTGTCTCCAGACACACCAGAAGAGGACATCAGATCCCATTACAGGTGGTTGTAAAGCCACCATGTGGTTGCTGGGAATTGAACTCAGCCTCTGGAAGAGCAGTCAGTGCTCTTAACCACTGTCTCTCCAGCCCTGGTTTGGAGCATCTTGCCTTTTTTTTTTTTTTCTCTCTACTGATGAGAAAACAGTAAATGATCTGTAAACTCATAGAGTGTCTTCTGGAGATGGGTCCTAGAATACTCCTTCGCCTTTGATGCTGCAGTGGCCATTTAGATTGTTTTCTCTGTATTAGGCTGGGTGGAGAGCGTCGGACAAGAAGAGAATCACGCCAGGAAAGTGACCCAGAAGACGATGATGTTAAAAAGGTATGAGCACAATTCTTAGTGTGTTTCTAAAAGCATGTTACCCAAGTACAGGAAATACTGATATTTTCTTTTCTCTTGTAGCCAGCACTGCAATCTTCTGTTGTAGCTACCTCCAAAGAACGAACACGTAGAGACCTTATCCAGGATCAAAACATGGATGAAAAGGGAAAGCAAAGGTATCTGCTCACCGAGTCAGATAGAATACTAAGAGAAATTACACTTAGTCAGTAGCTTGTACGATTTCTTAGAAAGTGTTGAGTTTGGTGTAGATTATGCAGACAATGATTTTCTTTTTCTGTTTCTTAGGAACCGACGAATATTTGGCTTGTTGATGGGCACTCTTCAGAAATTTAAACAAGAATCTACTGTTGCTACTGAACGGGTATTGGTGCTTTTTTTGTTTGTTTGTTTTGCTTCGTTTACTCATTACCAAATAGGAGACTGCTGTTTCTTAGAGAGTGAGCGTGGGCGAGCTTGAATGTTCTCTAGTTTTCTGACAAAAGCTCTGCTGTGAAGCTCTGGATAAGCTGGTATACATGGTTTTTAGTTAAGGGTCAGTTTGAATTATGGATGCTCCTACCTCTACCTTACAAGTGCTGGGAATTTTTGGGAAAAAAAAAATTTTTTTTTCCTGAGATGGTTTCTGTGGGTATCCCTGGCTGTCCTGGAACTAGCTCTGTAGATTGATGCCTCTCCCTTCCAAGAACTGGGATTAAAGGCATGCACCACCATCACCTTTGGGTTTTTGAAATGGGATCTCACTATGTAGATGAATCTAGCATCTGACTCAATAGAGATCTGCCTGCCTTTGCTTCCTGAGTGCTGGGGATAAAAGGTGTAAGCCACCAAACCTGGCTTTATAGTGGGTTTTTGCCTTTATTTTATGTGAATGGTAGGGTGGGTGGGTGTGGGTGTGTGTGTAGGACAGAAGAGGGTGTTGGATCCTCTGTGGCTGGAGTTAGAGTTGTGAGCTGCCCTATGATAGCTGAGAATCAAACACAGGTCCTCTGAAAAAGCAGCCAGTGATTGTTTAACCTCTGAGCCATCTCTCTAGACCCTGAGAGGTATGTATGTGTGTAATTTTTTTTTTAAAGACATGGTCTAATGTAGACCACGGCTAGTCTTAAGATTTTTTTTTTTTTTTTTTTTTTACGAATTAACTTTATGTATATGAAGAGGGCATCAGATCCCATTACAGATGGTTGTAAAGCCACCATGTGGTTGTTGGGAATTGAGTTCAGGGCCTCTGGAAGAGCAGTTAGTGCTCTTAACCACTGAGCCATCTCTCTAAGTTATATTTATTTATGTGATAGGTGTATATATCTTTTTTTCCCCTTAGTATAGAATGGAGTTTATTCAGAGCATGGGGAGGGAGGTAAGTGGGTAGTAGGGCAGAGAGAGAAGTAGAAGAGGAAAGGAGTACAGGCTGGCCAAGAGCATGTGGAGAGAAAAAGGGGGAAGGGGAATGGGGAGAGAAGGGACAAAGGGTAAGAGCAAGAGCAAGCAACATATATCTATGTTTAGATAGATATATATGTGCATGTGTGGGTGCATGCAGAGGGGGGGGGAGGGAGAGGTGTCAGAGACCAGCTTGAAATTGAAAAACTAATCCTAGGTGTGAGTTTGGGAGGTGGGGTTGAGCTCAGGTTTTATCATCAGTATTCACCTTACCTGTTGAGCCATCATACTGGCTCTGGAATATTCTATCTTCTTGGAATAAGGCCTCATTGTAGTCCAGGCTGGATTTGAACTGTCTATATTACTGAGAATGACCTTGAGCAGTTGGTCCTCCTGCCTACTACTCCGGTGTCCTGGAATTACAGACATTAAGGCCCTGCTCAGGAGTTGTAATTGAGTCTTATTACACACCCAAAGGCAATCCGTAACACTCTGGAAGCAAAAGACTACCCTCTACAGTGTATTTCATTTTGCTTTTATAAACTTTTATTTCGGTACAGCTACAGATTTGTGTCTGTGGAGCAGCTTCTGTAGGAAAACTAACAGAAAGGGAAATTCTGGTCTGCTAGTGTGTGTGGGGGGGGTTAATAAATTATTTCAGCATTCAGTTTTAGAATATGAAATGACTACACAAACAGTTATGATGATAAATGTCTATAGATCTTGTAACTCAGAAGGCCAAGATAGGAGGAACCCTGGTCTGTCTGGGATATATAGTAAGACCTGGTGAGACCCTGTCTCAACCACAAACAAAAAAAATCACAATTTTTTTAAAAATTATTTTTAATATTTGTGCCCAAGGAGTGAGAAGAGGATGTCTGGTCTCTTGGAGTGAATGTGTGTTTGATAGCCAGGCTTCACCATGGTTATTAGATCCAGACTCTGCTCTCTGAACTGCTGAGCTGCCTCTAATGTGTAGCTCATGTTTGAAGAAAGATTTTTAATGAACTGGAAAATACAACTAATTACTTGCTAAGTTAGGCTTCTGCAAGGTGTGGTAGTATATGCATATAATCTCAGAAGTATAATAGCTGAGTCTAACCTGGACTACCCAGCAAGACTCTCAAAAGCTAGTTGTTGCTCGTGTATATAATATTTAGGGGCGAGAGGCTGACAAAACCTGCCCTGGCTACATAGTCAGAGACTACATGATAGTCTATTTAAGATAAACAGATTAAAACTTCAGCCACATCCTGTTATCTAGAAAGAATAGTTGAAGATCCTTGTACAGTGCTTTCGGTAAAACACCTACCATGCAACCGTGGACCTGAGTTCCATCCCCAGAACCCATGGAACCTAGAAGTGGTAACAGGCACTTAAGTCCCCAGTGTTGGTAAGGTGGAAACAGACGGGTTCCTGGAGTTCAGCAAGTGCCTTAACCCAGCCACCTTACAAGCCTAGGTTAAATTCTGTTAAGGAGACTTACGATGCAATCAAATGCTGTAACCAGTAACTTTAATACTGAGACATTTATGGGGAAATGCCTCAGTCACTATTTGCCAAAACACAAATTGCAAGCAGACCCAAATACAAAGTTCAGATTACATGGAAAGCAACATGATGAAAGTGTATAAGTGTACATAGTAAAATAAGTTTCAGGTAGTCAAGATATGTGAGGCTTTTACTGTAATTGAATTAAAACTAAATAAACCTTGGTTATCTTTTACTTATACTAAAGAATACTACTTAACTTTTAGCAAAAGAGACGCCAAGAAATTGAACAAAAACTTGAAGTTCAGGCTGAAGAAGAGAGAAAGCAGGTTGAAAATGAGAGGAGAGAACTGTTTGAGGAGAGACGTGCTAAACAGACGGAACTGCGGCTTCTGGAACAGAAGGTTGAGCTTGCACAGCTGGTAAGTAGTGCTTTATTTAAATCCTAAATTAGATAATTGTTTGTATTTATAAAACATTGACCTTTTCACCTTTCTTTAGCAAGAAGAATGGAATGAGCATAATGCCAAGATAATTAAGTATATAAGAACCAAGACAAAGCCCCATTTGTTCTATATTCCTGGAAGAATGTGTCCAGCTACCCAAAAGCTAATAGAAGAGTCACAGAGAAAAATGAATGGTAAGTATGTGAAGTCCATTGATGTTTCTGAGTGGTTAGACCGTACCTTCACATATGCCCATTTTTAAGAAATAATAGTTCAGTTTTGGGTTGTTGTTTTCATGATATTCTGAAATTGATAGTTCAGGAGTATTTTCTGCATAATTGAGTGGAAACTCATTTTATAGGTGATAAAGACTTCATGTAAGATTTTTGTGTTTTAACATCTTAGTAGACACAGAAGAATGATGAGGGAATAAGGCAGAACATAAGCCCATGTGAGACATTCACGCGGAGGCCTAGGCACTGGCACGGGCCTTTTTGGTGTGCTTGGGAACAAAAAAGTGACTATATAATGGTTCAGCCTTAAAGAGATTTGCTAAGCCTCATCTAGCATAAAGCTCAGCAGCACTGATAGCCCTGTTTTCCCTCAGGTTTATGTGAGTAGAATTCCTAGGTCTGTAGGTGTGTTGTGGTTATTTGCGTTAAGACCTCAAGTTCAGTTCTCAACATACCACCCACCCCAAAACAAAACAAAAGGCAAAACCTAGAGGTACAAAAGATGATTAGATGACAGTTGACAGTGATCTTTTTTTTTTTTTTTCTTTTCTATTTTTCGGAGCTGGGGACCAAACCCAGGGCCTTGCGCTTGCTAGGCAAGCGCTCTACCACTGAGCTAAATCCCCAACCCAACAGTGACCATTTTTGACCTGGTATAAAATTGTTATTTTGAATTTTCTTAACTGTCATGAACTTACACATGTAAATTTTTATCGTTTAGCTTTATTTGAAGGTAGACGCATCGAATTTGCAGAACAAATAAATAAAATGGAGGCTAGGCCTAGAAGACAATCAATGAAGGAAAAAGAGCATCAGGTGGTGCGTAATGAAGAACAGAAGGCGGAACAAGAAGAGGGTAAGGTGGCTCAGCGAGAGGAAGAGTTGGAGGAGACAGGTAATCAGCACAATGACGTAGAAATAGAGGAGGCAGGAGAGGAAGAGGAGAAGGAAGCAGGTGTAGTTCATAGTGATGCAGAGAAAGACCAGGAGGAGGAGGAACAAAAGCAGGAGACGGAGGCTAAGATGGAGGAGGAGACTGAGGTAAGAGAAGGTGAGAAGCAGCAGGATAGTCAGCCAGAAGAAGTTATGGATGTGTTAGAGATGGTTGAAAGTGTCAAAAATGTAATTGCTGAGCAGGAGGTGATGGAGACTAATCAAGTTGAAAGTATAGATCCTTCAGAAAATGAAACTAGCAAGGAATTGGAGCCAGAGATGGAATTTGATGTTGAGCCAGATAAAGAATGTAAACCTCTTTCTCCTGGAAAAGAGAATATTAGTTCTCTGGAAGTGGAAAAGGAGTCTGAGGAAAAAGAGGAAAAAGAAGATAAAGAGCCTGAGCCCCAACCTGAGCCTGTGGCTCAGCCTCAGCCCCCTCCTCAGCCCCTGCCCCAGAGCCAGCCCCACTCTCAGCCCCACTCTCAGCCCCAGCCTGCACTCCAGTCCCAGCCTCTCTGTCAGCCTGAGGCTCTGCCATTGGCTGTTCTGCAGCCTCCACCTCAGGTTATTCAGGAGCAAGGGACTCTACCTCCTGAGCGGAAGGATTTTCCTGTAGAGGCTATAAAACTCCCTGAGGTGCCTGTAGAGCCAGTCTTGACAGTACATTCAGAAAACAAAAGCAAAAATAAGACTAGGAGCAGAAGCAGAGGGCGAGCAAGAAATAAAACGAGCAAGAGTAGAAGTCGAAGCAGCAGCAGCAGTAGTTCCAGTAGCAGCTCTACTAGTAGCAGCAGTGGGAGCAGCTCCAGCAGTGGCAGCAGTAGTAGTCGAAGCAGCTCCAGCAGCAGCTCCAGCACAAGTGGGAGCAGCAGCAGAGACAGCAGCAGCAGCACTAGCAGTAGCAGTGAGAGTAGGAGTCGCAGTAGGGGCCGAGGACATAACCGAGATAGGAAGCACAGAAGGAGCGTGGACCGGAAGCGAAGGGACACTTCAGGACTAGAAAGAAGTCACAAGTCTTCAAAAGGTGGTAGTAGTAGAGATACGAAAGGATCAAAGGATAAGAATTCCCGATCTGACAGAAAAAGGTCTATATCAGAGAGTAGTCGATCAGGCAAAAGATCTTCAAGAAGTGAAAGAGACCGAAAATCAGACAGGAAAGACAAAAGGCGTTAATGGAAGAAGCCAGGCTTGCTTAGCCTATTCTTTGCAGCAGAAGATTTGATGAGTAAAAGGATTACCTTGTAAAGAGGATGCTGCCTTAAGAATTGCATGTTGTAAAAATTCTTTTTGGAAAATACAGACTGTTTGTTTACCAGACATTCTTGTACTTTTTGCATAATTTTGTAAGAGTTATTTATCAAAATTATGTGAGGTTCCAAAATATGTAAAAATGATAATAATAAAAAAAGATTAACATCCTTTGTCATCTTTTTTAAATACCCTATTACTCTTCAGTCAGAATCTGTATATTTTAATAGGTAAATCTTTAATTGTTCCTTTATGTTCTGTATCATACATTGCTTTTGTAGAAATAAATATGCATCTTTCATTATTTTTGGGATGTCCTTGTTGACAGTTGTATAATAAATATCTTTATATCATTTTCAGTTTTTGTCACAAGATACTGAACATGATTAGGATGTTTTTGAAAGTTTCATCACTTTGATTTGCCTGAAAAGTTATTTTGAGTTGCCAGGTTTTTACAGCTTTGATGGGGAATAGTTCTTTTAAAACATTTACTTATTTCCCATTTACAATTTTTAATCTAAGCATTTTTCTGTTTTTCATTTAAACCATTCAGTTGGTAGATAACTTAAACAGTACTATTCGGTTGTCATTTCCTGATTACAGAACAAGATTCTCTTGTCCTCACAGTTACTTGTGTGGTAACAATGTAGTGTGTCATCTGTTAATAGTTATCACCTCCTGGGTGGTAGGGGGTGGGTAAAAATATCTGCTAAATTTGGTTTTTGAATTTGTGGTCTTGTCTTTTCTGTTGGCTATAACTGAAACATGCCAATTTGTGTTTTCAAGAATTTTTGTTTAAGGAAGTATTGTATGGAAGTTTACACAATGAAGGAAGTTCATCTAGACTTGAATATGTAAACAAGATAACACACAAGTGTACCAAGTGATTATTAACTTTGTTGTTTATAAATTTGTATGGACCTGGAGTATCTGTTGCCCATTACTATATATGTGCAAATAAATGTGGCTTAGACTTGTGACTGTTTAAGATTAGTACTTGTATTAACGTTTTGATGCATATGAGATATGAGAGCATTTAAACGAGAGTGGCTATTTTAACATTGTAGCTTTGGCCTGACGTTAAGTATTCAGTATATCATCTGTAAGTAAATGGTTTGAGTGAAAAATGAGCAAATAATCTTCATTTAGTTTTGTGTCTGTACCACCCATGTGTTAAAGCAAGTGTGAAAAGAATCCATAAGCATGCTGTGACACCAAGACGGGCTTAGTCAACAACTGGTGCTTGGCAAAATGCTTTGGCCTTGTGCTATGCAATGAAACAGATTGGTGAAGGAATGAGTAGATTAAAAATGGCAGCAGCCCTCCCAATGCTAATTTAACACATAGATTTATTCAGGAAGATGAGAATGGGGGAGGGGGCTCCAAGAAAGGCGTACTCAATAACATCTTTTTACTTAAATGTTTGTCTCTGTGGGCATATGCAGGCACCAAGGACACTGGAAGTCATTGAATCCCTTGGGGTGAGAGTTAGGTGCTGCTCATTGTGGATGCTGACGAACAAACTTAGGTCCTGCACTGGAGCCCTATGAGCTCATAACCTTTTTGTTGATATGTCCCAAGTACTAGGATTAAGGTGTGTGCTACTACACCCATCCTAGAAAAATTAAGCTCTCATTTCTGGTTATTTTAATATCTTGTGTATTTAAGTATTGTTTTTTAGTTTAAAGCATAGTATGTGTAAGATACACAATTTTAAGTAGAATACTACTTTTGCAACCTTCATTGTCAAACACACAACAATGCTCTCTTTCCCTCTTTCATAGTGCCTGGGATTGTTAAAAAGCAGGTATTTAGTCTCTGAACTCTATACATACATAACATACATACCGACCTACCTACCTACCTTTAGTGACTGGAATTTTACATTGGTCCTTGTCATGGAAAATAAGACTTTGAAATCCCTTCTCTATTAGTAAATAGTCCTAAATTCTAGGTATGCAAGGGCACTCCATATAGAAGCCACACTTCTCATGTGCCTTGGAGCTAGTTGTGGCCATTATGGGAATGTGGAAACCAGGGGTGAATTCCCAGGTTACACTGTCCCTCCACTTTTCCTTGTTTACCAAATAGTATAGCATGTATTTGCTAGCAATAAGCATAGATCGTAGAGAAGAGTAGCTCAAAGCAACTCGTGGAACTGATCCATCCACATCCTCTTGGGCCTCCATAAACTGATTGCAGCTGTGTCATTCTTAGTCAAGATAAGGTTATATAGCTTTAAGACTAGCTTCTAAATTGTTTGCAGTTCTTTGATAATCTTTGCATATATCATGGTCCAAGCATAAAAATACCCTTTTCAAATATACCTAAAATTGATGAATCTAGAGACATTTGAGGCAAATTGAAAACTTAAAGATTCCTAGTAAACAGATTTTGCTTTTAGCTTTTATATCCTTCCAACCTGGTGTTTTTAGTTTTTGAGGTGTAGAAGATACTCATTAGATCTTACAAGTGTTAGAGAGAGGGCTCTACAGTTAAGGGATCCTTTTCGGGTTGGGGATTTAGCTCAGTGGTAGAACGCTTGCCTAGCAAGCGCAAGGCCCTGTGTTCGGTCCGAAAAAAAGAAAAAAAAAAAGATCCTTTTCCAGAAGATCAAGTTCGATTCCCAGCACCAGGGTTTATGACTGGCTCCAGGAGGACCAGTGCTTCTGGGCTCTCCCCCTATACTCGTGTGCACGTTGTAATGTAGAAATAAACATCTTAAAAATACAGGGCTTAGGGACACAACTCTCTTGGTAGAGGGCTTGCCTAGCACTGCATTTGATCCCCACACTAGATAGAACCGGATGTGATAATACATGCTTTTAATCCCTAAACACAGAATGGGAGACAGAAGTGTTAGAAGTGCAGTTCAGGGTAAATGGTATATCAGTTATTTCAAACATTTGTGTCGGGGACATTCAGACTCTTCTACTAGCCTTTGAAATACAATTAGTTGTCAACCATAGTAGCCCTACTGTGCTATACATAACTCTAGATGTTAATTCTATTCAGTTTTCATCCACCTTGAATCGAGTTTTTTGTTTTTTGTAGTTTTGGGTGTGTTTTGTTTTTTTTTTTTTTTTTTTTTTTGTATGTGTGCTTGGTGGTGGCGGGGATAGATTCTCACTGTACACTGGCTAGCATGAAATTAACTATGTTGACTATGAAATTAACTATGTTTGAATTCACACAGTACATCCTGTCTGCCTCCCAAATTGATTGAAAGCAGACAGTCATGCCCACTTGTATATGGTAAGAAGTAGGGTCTAGTTTTGTTATTTTACATATTCCCAGTAGTTTGTCCACACAATGTTTGATCTTAGTGCCTTTGTTAAAAACCAATTAGGGGGGTTGGAGATTTAGCTCAGTGGTAGAGCGCTTGCCTAGCAAGTGCATGACCCTGGGTTCGGTCCCCAGCTCCGAAAAAACCAAAAAAAAAAAAAAAACCAATTAGGTTGGAGAGATGGCTCAGGGGTTAAGAGCACTGACTGCTCTTCCAGAGGTCCTGAGTTCAATCCCAGCAACCACATGGTGGCTCATGACCATCTGTAATGAGATCTGATGCCCTCTTCTGGTGTGAATGTGAAGACAGCAACAATGTACTCATATACATAAAATAAATCTTAAAAAAAAAAAAAAACAATTAGTTGGGTTGGCAAATGGCTCAATAGGTGAAAGAAAGCACTTGCTACACATTCAACCTGACAACCTCCTGAACTAACATATTCAGTAAGAGAAACATGCCAGATGCTACAGTGTGCAGCTATAGTCACAGTATTATATCCTACACTGAATGAGGAGGAGGGGACAGAAGAATTATCAGGAAGATTGAGGGTCAATTAGCCTGGAGTAAATACCTTTCAGCAGTAATAACAAGAAACCCTCAACAAAGGACAGAACTGATTTCTTTTTTTTTTTTTTTTTTTTTTTTTTTTCCGGAGCTGGGGACCGAACCCAGGGCCTTGCCCTTGCTAGGCAAGCGCTCTACCACTGAGCCCCAACCCCCAGAACTGATTTCTAAAACTTGTCCTCTGACCTCCACAAAAGTACCATGTACACACACACACACACACACACACACACACACACACACACACACGTATGTATATATGTTATACACAAACATAATTAAAATAAATAGCTCGAGATGTGCATTTCTTCTATCTGTGTGTGTGTGTGTGTGTGTGTGTGTGTGTGTGTGTGTGTGTGTGTGTGTGTACAATGCTCTCCATGCTAGGCAGGCATTCCACCACTACACTAAGACTTTAGTCCAACATATGTTTGTTTTTTAAAAAAATATTTTTAATTATGTGTGTCTGTGTGCTTGTATATGGCTATATATACATGAGTGCAAGTGCTCAAGGAGTCAGAAGTGTCAGATCCTTATGAAGCTGGAAGTTACAGTTGATTGTGAGCCATCTGACAGGATTGCCAAAGTCTGGTCCTCTGCAAGAGCAGTGTGCATTCCTAACTGCTAAGCCATCTCTCCAGCCCTTGCATTTAGCTTTAATGCAAACTTTAGGATAACCTCCCCAAAACCAAAAAGATTTGATTTATTTATTTATTTATTTATTTAATGTATGTGAGTACACTGTAGCTGTCTTCAGACACACCAGAAGAGGGCATCAGATCTCATTATGAGATGGTTGTGAGCCACTATGTGGTTGCTGGGAATTGAACTCAGGACCTCTAGAAGAGCAGTCAGTCCTCTTAACCGCTGAGCTGTCTCTCCAGCCCCCCAAGATTTATTTTTATTTATTTATTCTGTTATAGACAGGATTTCTCTGTGTAGCCCTGGCTATCCTGGAACTCACTCTATAGACCAGGCTGCCTTGAACTCAGCGATCTGCCTGCCTCTGCCTCTGGAGTGCTGGGATTAAAGGCCTGTGCCACCATCACTCATTTTTAACTTTGGTTTTGCTTGTATTAATTTTTAAATTTTATTGGTAATAATTGTGGGTCTCACTGCTCTTGTGGATCGACAGTTGACTCAACCCACAAGGGCAGAGAGAAGAGATGGGGATTGGTACCCTGTGAATATGTATGGTGAAGGACTGCACCATCAGGAGGCAGATTACTTAAAATGATTCAAGGGTTAGTTTAGGGGCACTGAGGGTAGGAACACCCAGGATGGGCAAAGGCCATTGGCTGGGGGTCAGGTTAGGGTACCTGGAATGCCTCATTAGCATGGGGAAGCATTTCAGGAATCTCAGGTGCTAGCCGAACAGGTTTTATCAGGAGAAAGGAAATTGATCCTATAATCTAATTGAGGCTTCTGAAATTCCTTACATAAAGGCCTGTGTAGGTGCTAAAAATTTCCCAGACAATGTCAGAGGAGAAGCCCGGCTAATGAAGGGAGTCTTCCATATTGCTCTGAACCCATAGACTATCTGGCGGACTTTGACTTAATTTTCAGTTTTCCCACAAATAATTAGCATCTTTAGAATGTTGGACCAATCTTTTTTTTTTTTTTTCTTTTTTTCGGAGCTGGGGACCGAACCCAGGGCCTTGCTTTTGCTAGGCAAGCGCTCTACCACTGAGCTAAATCCCCAACCCTGGACCAATTTTAACAGAAAGAGATTCAGTTCCCCATGTATCCTGTCACCTAAAGACCGTATGAAGCCTTTGATGGTTTTCTTCATTCTCACTAAGTTCCTCGGAGAGTTCACATGTGTTTGGTATTATAAATAGAAGTGTTCTGCTTTCATTGCGTGCCTAGTTTATTTAAATATAGGCACAGGGGCTGGGGATTTAGCTCAGTGGTAGAGCGCTTACCTAGGAAGCGCAAGGCCCTGGGTTCAATCCCCAGCTCCGAAAAAAAGAACCAAAAAAAAAATTATAAGGGGCTGGGGATTTAGCTCAGTGGTAGAGCGCTTACCTAGGAAGCGCAAGGCCCTGGGTTCGGTCCCCAGCTCCGAAAAAAAGAACCAAAAAAAAAAAAAAATAAATAAATATAGGCACAAACTCAGAGATCCATAGGCACGGTCTTGAATTGTAGTTTCTGTCTATTCTGTCATTGGCACAGAAACCTGGATGCATCACATCAGATTCTCGATGGCTTAGACAAAGGTTAGCTGTTCTATGCTAACTTCATATCCACCACTCTCGTATAAATAAGAAACAATCTTTGGGCTGTGGGGAAAGCTCAGTGGTTAGGAGTGACTGCTGCTCTTGCAGAGGACCTTGGATCCTGTTCCTAGAACCTACATGGTGGCTCAAAACCACCTGTAACTCTAGTTCTAAGGGATCCGATGCCGCCTTCTGGCCTCTGTGGACAACAGTCATGCATCAGTGCAAATACATACATGCACACACAGACCCTGCTAGCATTCTGTCTAAGCTCCACCCCACAATTACCTGACAACAGCCAGGTACTGACACTATAAAAGGGCAGCTTGCCCCTCCTCCTCTTGCTCTTCCCTCTTCCACTTTGCCCTTTCTCCCCCCTCCCCACTTCCCTCCACATGCTCATAGCCGGCCTTTCTCCTCTCCTCTCTCTTTGTCTGGTCCTCTCACTAAACCTTTCCATGTGGAACCATGTTGACTTGGTGTGGTTTGTCCAGACTCGAGCTGAGATTTCTACTTCAAAGACCCCTCCCCCCTTTTTAGAATATCATGTTTTGAGAATCACAGGCTGACCTCAAGCTCACTATGCAGCTGAGAATAATTTTTGAACTTGTGTGTGTGTGTGTGTGTGTGTGTGTGTGTGTGTGTGTATGTTTGTGTTTGTGTGTGTCTGGGTTCAAGTGTATGTGTGTGTACTCACTCATGCATGTACACGTGTGTGGGGGATGTATACATGTGTGAAGGCAAGAAGTTGACTTCAGGTGTCTCTATCATTCCTTGCTTTTAAAGTTTTATTTATTTATTTATTATTTATTTATGTGTATGGGTATGTGTGTTATGGAGCACGTGTAAACATCTGAGGACAACTTTTGGAACTGGTCCCCTTTTTTCTACCATCTGACCCCGGGAATTGAACTCAGGTCCTAAGACTTGTCAGCAAGCGTGTTTGACCCATTGAGCCATCTTGCCAGCCTCATAATGCTAAGTTAAAACTCTATAGCTTGATAATTCTATATCCTGGAGTAAAATTACTTTTTCTAGATGTCAAGCTCCTTGGTCCTTTCCAACTTATGTTTAGGGTGGGGCTGGAAGATAATTTCCTAATTAGTCATTTAACCTTTGGAACTCTCCAGCTTTCCTGAGAATCTATCAGACTTTCCTTCTGCTAAGACTGAAATCATATGATTCAGCTCTGAGCACGCAAGGTGGAACAGTGTCCTAGACGTTATCTAGGCTTGTGACCTTTAATTCAGAGTTGTAACCAATTTGAACAAGATCACACTGTAATGCTTATGTATTTATCATTTTAAATTTTGCTTGTTTTTTGTTCTTCAAGACTAGGCTCCTCTGTGTAGCCCTTACTGTCCTGGAATTCACTTTGTAGACCAGGCTGGCCTTGACCCAGAGATCTGTCTGCCTCTGCCTCCCAAGTGCTGGGATTAAAGGTATGTGGCACAATGCCTGACATGACTATTAATGAAACTCTGAGGCCATCCAGTGCTCCACATATTTCAGGAGACTGATTCAGAACTAGCAATGCACGTCTGCTGGAAACTATACAGCAGAGGGTATCGAGAGAAGCTAGTTTAAGAAAGGCTAAGCATTTCTCTTTCCTGGACACTCGCCTTACCCTACCTGGCAGTTAGCTTGTGGCCTCATTATTAAGTTCTGCAGTGTTTGTGGGTAAAAGCGATATGTTCTCAGGCTGGACCACAAAAGTCCACACAAGGCTCTCTTCATTTTCTCTTTCAGTTTTGTGATGATTTCAGAGGCCACATAATCTAGGATGCAAACTCACAAAGTGGAAGTATTTGGGATCTTGGGGTTACTACCTAGAAGAAAGTTACCCCAGAAAAACACCCTGATTAACTTAGGGAATAAAGGATAAACTTTTTTTTTTAATTACAGAGGTTTTGTGGATTATTTACTACTATAACATATCTTACTAGTTCAAAGTAATAATGATTTTTTTTTTGAGACAGAATCTTTCTATGATGTCTTGGCTAGCCTGGAATTAGCTATGTAGATCAGGTTTGCATTAAACTCACAGAGATTTGTCTGCCTGACTCCTGAGTGCTGCAATTGCAATGCCTGGTGTAATAACAACTTTTTAGAAGTTGTTTAATTGTGGAAGCCACACAGGCAAGTTTATGTCCAATTCTATGTATTCGTTATGATTTGCAATACACACATATCTATCAGTCAGCAGATGGTTCGAATCTATGGAAATATGGTGGCTCGTGGCTATAATGCCAGCACTTAGGAGACTGAAGTAGTCCCAGGATAACTGGGCTACATAGTAAAATCTAGGCTAGTCTGGGCTAAGAGTGAGACCTTGTCTCAAAGCAAGCAAGCAAGCAAGCAAGCAAACAAGCAAAAATTATATTTGGAAATAGTTCATGTGCCCTCCAGGATGATAATTTACAAATTGTTACTGAAAGGGAGTAATCAGTTTTGCTATAGCTCCGTGAGGCTGTAGTTAAGTACTCTATTGGGAAATGACTATTTAGACCAAACAAATAGGCTGCTTTTGCAGTGCTGATAGTGATCCTGGGCTACACACACACACACACACACACACACACACACACACACACACACACACACACACGGCATTCAACTGAATTTTAACTGTCTTAAACTACTCTGCTCTTAAGTTCTCTCAGGTAGTCACTTTGTTCAATCAAAATATTTCTAAGGCAAGGTCAGTACAAACCTGTAATTCCCGTCACTCAGGAGGCTGAGGCAGGAGGATTGCAGGTTCAAAGATTGCCTGGGCTACAGAGGAAGGTTAAGATCAATTAGGGTAACTTCTTCAAGACCCTGCCTCAAAGTAAAAAGCAGGAAAAGGTATGGGGACTGGGTAATTAGTTCAGTGGTAAAACAGGGGTGAGCCAGGCCTCTGGGTTCAGTTTCCAGTAGCACAAAAAGAAAACTTTTTTTTTCTTTTGCTATTTTGGGAATGAGAAGAATAAGGTATGTTGTGGTTTGAAAGAGAGTCCCTCCCTTGGGCTCATGTAGTTGAACATTTGGTCCCCAGTTGCTACTGCCATTGGGGGCATTTAGGGTAGCAGAGCCTTGCTAGAAGGCGGATGTTGGAGGCTGACTGGAGATAAGAAACCTCACTTGCAGTTCACTCTTTTTCCTTGGAAGATGGGGACTCTGACCTCCCTGTTCCCGACGCCCTGCCTGTCATGTGCTGTCATGACATGACACCATGATGGACTCTGCTTTTGTATGCCGAAATGAACTCTTCTGTAAGTTGCCTTAATCACGGTGATTTTATCATAGCAACAGGACAGTAACCAACACAAAGCGAAACCGTTCTGCCTCTTTAAAATTTCCTATCATAGATCAAAGCTAATTTTGTTAATGAAGCCTTATTTATTCGTGTATTTTTAGTTCTTATTTTTTTTTCTCGGAGCTGAGGACCGAACCCAGGGCCTTGAGCTTGCTAGGCAAGCGCTCTACCACTGAGCTAAATCCCCAAACCCCTAGTTCTTATTTTGAATTTGAGATACCTCTGTAATCTAAAGTCTCCTCAAACTCTCTAAATTGCCAAGGATAGCCTCAATACTCTAGTCCTCTTGCCTCCGTCCGACCTAACATGCTGGGACTTACAAAGATGCACCGCCATGCTGGGCTAACTGTAGCTGTTTTGTTTTGTTCTGATTTTCAAGACAGCGTCTTGCTGCTGTGTAGTTCCAGCTGGCGTGGAACTTGCTCTCTCCTGTCTCACACTGCAAGCTGAGGTTAATAGCTGCTGGTCTATGTCCCACATTCAGACTGTTTGCTTGTTTGTTTCTCTTTAGTATATAGGCTTGTATGGTGCTGGAGAGATGGCTCAGGGGTGAGAGCAAGCAGTTCTTGAAGAAGAACCTGCATCAGGCTGCTCACCTTTAAGTCCAGCTTCAGTAGGGTCCGGTTTCTCTGGCCTCTGTAGGTGCAAGCGCTAAATTGCTTACCCTCACTGCAGCCCCACTCTACGCTCATGTTACATATAATTAAAAATAATAAAAGCGAGTCTTTAAAACACACACACACACACACACACACACACACACACACACACACACACACACACACACAAACCCCAACTAGGTTTCTATATAGCAATGTAGTTGGCTAGTGTTATCTTGTAGACAACAGCTACTTAAATAAGGGCGCCCTCTACTGGATCCAGTTAACCAGTTAATTCCCGGTACCTTCTGTTTTCAAAGACCATGCAGTGAGAGGCCAGGCGCTCTTCTTTCAACTGGAGCCTGTCTGTCTTCCATTGTTCTTCTCTTGCTATTCTGCATCTTGAGCGAAGCGGCTGCCTCAGTCTTCCCGGAAGTGGGAAGCACAGGTGCGTGGCACGTACCTAGGTGCTTTCCTTTCTAACTCCCCTGTTGCATTCTTTTCCCACCGCCATTTAGGAGCCAAGCTGTCTGGAGGGCTAAGACATAAGAGCAGGTACATTGTCTGGTAGTGTTAGGAGACAAGAATGGAGTTATGAAAATTATTCTTGGACAAATAATATATTTAAGCAATTAGGTATAATGTGTCACACTTGCGGGATTGTCTGGGCTCTTGCCTGAGGACAAAAAGCCTCAAAAGATATCTGTTGGAGCATTCTCAACTTTGAACTAATTCGAGGGCTCAAAGGTAATCTTTATTGGACTTTAATCTTGCCAAGATTAAGAGACAAAGATATATTCATTTTGCTTTCAACGATCTTATGCAATAAGTATCTTTCAACTCAGCTAAAAGATTCATATACCTTGTGAACAGAATAGACAAAGTTAAGAATTCACTATATAACTCAGATAAAATGAAACCTCATCTTAAGAACTTTAACATGCCTAAGGACTGTGTTGTCTGTAGAATAGTGGTATCGGGTGTACAGTACAGCTGTGCGTTCATCAAAATTCATAGAACTGCATAGTTAGACCACAATGAATTAATTTTACTGTCTACAAATCAACCAAGGCAGCAGGGGAACTCAAAATGGAATGTCGCTTATGATAAGGAAATTCAAATATATTACAAATGCCCCGCACAATCATTCTTCCAGGGTGGAGAAGCGGGGGCTGACCTACATCATTCTGTGAAAATGCAGTTAGACATTGAAGGCAAGGACAGAAAGGAGAGCCAGTGGACCTCACTGGTAGATTTGTTCAGTACAGGCGTAGACTATCAGTTCTGAAACTATTCAGGGAGTGGAGGACAACCAGGTGAATATCTTGGAGCTAATGACTTGGTTTCCTACATTGGAGAACCTTCTGGTGAGTTCCTTGATAATCCTCCAGGAGTAAAGCAAAATTCTCTTTCTTGAATGTGGGCTGGACCTAGTGACTCTCCTCACACGAAGAGAATGGGAGGAGAAGGAGACAGTCACTTTACTTTGGAGATATGGGGAAGACACCACTTCAGGCAGGTAATCAAGGCTAGAGATACCACCGACTTGATGTGGGTACTGTTTGTCACCGTTGAGATGCTGTTCTGTGACTTCTCCCTAGGAAGTACCAGGCAACCCCAAGTGAGGAACATTCCAAAGTGTTAAGATCGGTGTGGACCAAATGCATTTGGCAGACTATCAAGGAGGCAGAGCAGCCAATATAATGTGCCATCCTCAATTCTATTTTTTTAAAGATACATTTTTTAATTTTATGTATATGAATACACTGAGCCATCTTCAGACACACCAGAAGAGGGCATGGGATCGCATGATAGATGATTGTGAGCCACCATGTGGTGGCTGGGAATTGAACTCAGGACCTTTGATAGAGCAGTCAGTGCTCTTAACCGCTTAGCCATCTCTCTAGCCCTATTTATTTATTTATTTATTTATTTATTTATTTATCTATTTTTGAGACAAGGTCTCACTATGTAACCTTGTCTGTTTTGAAACTCTTGATTCTCCTGCCTCAGCATCCCAAGTGTGTTAGGATTACAGGAAAGTCCAATTCTTGAACAAAGGAGTGACATTATTCTTAAACTTCAGTAATTAATAATGCAGTGTGTGGTTCAGTTAATAAATTATAATATAGTGTTAGCTTATTCTGATAACTATAGGATGGTTAGAGAAAAAATTATTAGGGGAAGGTAGATAAAATATGGAGAACATACATTTGGATCTTTTTGGATGTTATAAAATTATTTCAAAATAAGAATTAAAAAAGAACACTTAAAATGTTTTCTGAGGTAAGGTCTCCTGTAGACTTGAACTTTTTTTTTTTTTTTTTTTGGTTCTTTTTTTCGGAGCTGGGGACCGAACCCAGGGCCTTGCGCTTCCTAGGCAAGCGCTCTACCACTGAGCTAAATCCCCAACCCCTAGAACTTCTGGTCCTTCAGTCTCTATTTTTATTTTATGATTATGAGTGTCTGCCTGCATGTACATATGTGTACCATGTGGGTGCCTGATCCCTAGAGGCCAGAAGAGGTTATCAGATCCCCAGATTGGAGTTACAGACAGCTGTGGCTGCTAGGGATGGAACCCAGGTCCTTCTCTGATGCTACACTGCTGAGCCGTCTCTCTAGGTGATAAGATTTTAGAAGTGTGATTGGTTTTCCAGCTGAGGTTATAGCTTGGTTGGTGGAGTGTTGGTGAGCACGCATGCAGGCCTGGATTCCACCCCCAGCCCCTCCTGAACCTCGAGTGGTGGTGTACGCCTCTAATCCCAGCACTTGGGAGATGGAGTAGGAGGATTAGAGGCTCAGGGTTACTTTTGGTTACATGTTTAGTTCCTGGCCAACATGGTATGCATGAGACCTTTCTCAAAGTATGTTGACGGGACCTGAAGAGATGGCCTAGCAGTAAAGGGCACTTGCTGTTCTTACAAAAGATCTGGATGCCATTCCCAGCATCCATGTTGGTTCATAACCATTTATAACTACAGTTCCAAGGAATCTGATGCTCTCTTCTGATGCTACCTTCCTTCCCTCCGAACGTGCCAGGCACACAAGCATTACACAGGTATACATGCAGGCAAACAAATACATAAGTGAATATATAAACGTGTAAATAAATAAAACTTAGGGCCTGGATATATGGCTTGGTAGTTCAGAGCAGTGCTGCTCTTCCAGTGGATCAAGGTTTAATTTCCAGCACCCTCACGAAAGCTCACAATCGTTCATATCTCCAGTTCCAAGGGAGCTGATATTCTGATCTAACCTCCACAGGCCATAGGCACGCACATGTTACAGAGACACATACATGCTTGCAAAATACCCATACATATAAAATAATACATTTTACAAATTAAAAATATGTACTTATTGGGAGGTATAAATGTCAGGGAATGACTTACTATTTTTAGTTAATTTCTTTCTTTCATTTTTTTAAAAAAGATTTATTTATTTATCATATGTAAGTACACTGTAGCTGTCTTCAGACACACCAGAAGAGGGCATCAGATCCCATTACAGATGGTTGTGAGCCATCATGTGGTTGTTGGGATTTGAACTCAGGACCTCTGAAAGAGCAGTCAGTGCTCTAACCACTGAGCCATCTCCCCAGCCCAGTTAATTTTTTTCTTAAAGAAGCTGTGAAGAGCTGAAGATGTAACGTAGTCAGTAAAGCTTTTGCCATATAAGTGTGAGATCTGTCAATGGTTAAAAAAAATGAGAGACTACCTCAAAAACATCCACTTCTACACACACACACACACACACACACACACACACACACACACACACACACAAATGATAATAATAAAAAAAATAAGATCAGGTTAAAATACACAGGTGGCTCATGAGGAATGACACAGGTGGTTGATTTCTGCCTGTATATGTGCACACACAAAGAAGCCCTAGAACTCCGGTTCTCAACCTGTGGGTCACAACCCCTTTGGGGTTCACATATTAGATATTTACACTATGGTTCATAACAGTAGCAGAATTACAGTTATGAAGTAGCAACTCACTTTATGATTGGAGGTCACCACTTTGAGGAGCTGTATGAAAGGGTCTCAGCCTTAGGAGGATTGAGAACCACTCACGGCACTAGCGTTCTTGAGACATACATGGGCACTACAAAATTGTTAGTGGTGAGGTATATAATTGGAGGAGGGGACAAACCAGGAAATAAAGCAGGTGATTTGGAGAGAATGATAGAAGAGTTTCTTCAGTGCTGCTCCTCGCTGCTGGCCTGTTCTTCTATTGATTGCATTTTGAAATAGTTTCTTATGCAGCCCAGGAGGATCTCAGACTGTACAACTCAGATTGTCCTTGAACTCATAATCCTCCTGTCTCTGCTTCCCAAATAATAGGACTGTGGGCTTGTGTGCCCCAGCACCTGCATCTCCTGCATCACATCTACTGCAGTGTTTGAAAATCAGAGGGCTTTTTTTTAAAAAATAGTTTTGCTTCCTGAATATTTAGACTTCCCCCCACACCCTGCTGCTGCTACCATCAATACAATAGCAAAGACAAATATTAAAAAAACTGACAGAATTCTTTTTTTTTTTTGGTGAGTGGTTTTGGGGATGAAACCCAGGACCCCATAGATGTTAGGCATTGCTCTCACACTAAGCCGTGCTCTCAGTCCTTGTTCACTTGTTTTACAAAAGTAAAAATTTAATTAAAAAGAGGACTTGATTTTTTTTTAAACTGTGAAACAGCAGGGGGGCCATCCGGCTGAATGTAGAATTTTATTTAGTCATGAGCTATGACTTACTCTCAGGAAGTAATATACTCATTTATTCATCCATCTTTGCATTATTTGAGTAAAAAATTAAGTGCTAATATTTATGTGATTTTATTTGAGTCCTATTTCCTAGTGTCTAGGAAAGCAGTTATATGAAAATGGGGGCCGGGGGGGGGGTCAGGGTTGGGGAGATGGCTCAGTGGTTAAGAGCACTGGCTATTCTTCCAGAGGACCCAGGTTCAATTCCCAGCAACCACACGGCAGCTCATAACTGTCTGTAACTCAAATTCCAAGGGATCCAACACAGACAAACATGCAGACAAAATACCAATGCATATGAAATAAAAATAAATTAACCATTAATAAAAAAAGAACAAAGCATATCTCCTTCCTCACACCTTCGTATGGCTCCCTTCTCCACATCAAAAAACACCCACACTCTACCCTTCTGCAGCTCACTATGATCCCTTTATGACTGTACTACTCTTGGCTTTTATATACTTCCTGGCCTTTTCCACCGCCTTTGTGCTTTCTCTGTATGCATGTGTGTGACTTCGTTATCCTGAACTAAACTCAGGACTTAGTATATGTTGTGTAAGTGCTCTACCACTGAGCCATATCCCCAGCACAACCTTCAAATTTATCGATTATACAAAAGTCCCTTGGAACCAGTCCTATGACCCTCCCTCTCCAACAGAGTATAGTTTACATATATAAGCCACACATAAACTGGTACGATATTTACAATCTACATATACCCTCCTTTCATACACTTTATCATGTCTAAATTAATTCTAATATAAATGTTGTGAAGACAGTTGCTGTGTAATATTCCTTTGAGGATAATGACAAGCCTGTGCATGTTAAGAGGTAGAGCTTACAATGAGAAGCAGGTTTGCGGATTGGAGAGCTGGCTCGGGGGTTAAGAGCACTTGCTCTTCTCACAGAAGACCAGGGTTCCCAGCACCCACATGGTGGTTCACAACCTTCTGTAACTCAAAGTTCCAGGAAATCCAAGTCCTCTTCTGTAATCTGTGGGCAACAGGCATGCGCATGGTGCACATCCATCCATCCATTCAAACACACTCACACACATAAAATACAGATAAATAAATCTCTTTTTGAAAAGCAGATTCCTCCTTTAGAAGAGACGAGATGGGTCACAGTCATAATGAAGTTCCGAAGGGACACAGATTCCTCAGGTCTGCCTTTTCCCTTCAGGTCCAAGAACAAGGTGCGTTTTTGACTTTTAGAGATTTTTGAGGTAGAGGGGTATATTTTATATTACATGGCCTAGTCTACAAGCTAGAAGTGGGGAGAGAGCCACTGTTAAAGGTGAGTAATGGATCAATTAAATGATTCAGTGGGGTAAAGGTACTTGCCACACAAAACTAACACCTGGATTTGATCCCAGAAAGTCATGGTGCAAGGAGAGAACAGCCTTCTGGAAGTTGTCCTGACCTCTACATGCATGCACGCACGCACGCACGCACGCACGCACGCACGCACGCACGCACGAACGCACGCACACCAAAACAAACAAACAAACAAACAAACAAAAAACTAGCCACAATTCAAGCCTGTCTCAGGTCTAGACAATACTTTACTATGTACTTGTGTTTTCTAATGTTCCTTTTAATCCACTCTTCAACTGTCATTGTGTTTATGCCTCCAGTATGCAGACTTTCACAGCTGCTTCAAAGGCTTCCTTTCTTTGCTGTCCTCTGCCAGTTTGGGTCACTGGGTAGCACCTTCAGGACAGAAGAACGAGGAGCTGATGATTGAACTTCACTGAAGGCTTCAAGTTCCTGCCGGGCAGGCCTCTCCTGTAGCTCTCCCCATCAAGCCACAATTCCATCCTGAGGGTGTTAAATGCCTGTTGCTTCCCTTTAACCCACTCTATACCTTTGTGAACTGTCCCTTCAGAATCATCGCCACCTATCAGCCCTTAGGTCTGCCTGTCCATTTGTTTCCTGGTAGAACTCCTATTGATGGAAGTGGCACATAAAAAGGTGAGTAGAATTATACTGCGGACTGGAGCACTGTAAACACGCAAGGAAGGCACGGAGTGACTAACACAAAGGACAGACTAAAATGTGTATGTTTACTGTTGTCTTTTTCTGTCTGTGACTCATGGGTTCTAGAAACAGATCACCATCTGATGGAGTCTGGAACTCAAGGGATTCACTTCCTCAAAAGGAAGGGAAGACAGCAGGAAAACAGAAGTCAGACTGCAATGGCTTAGTCAACAGGAAGCACTGGATGAAAAATGATTCCCGTCCTTTACTACTCTGTTTATTCCTCGATGCTCTAGAACACCTGGGGGGAGGTGATAATCTTGGCTAAGGTGACTCCCTGTAGGCCAGGCAGACTTTGACTTAGCACCCGGCTGGAGACTGTCAGCTGACAGGACTCGAGGAAGCTGGGCATCTGACCTGGAGGAAAGGAGACCAGCGCCTTTTCTCTTACTATGTACCCGCCCACGTTGGGGACTTTATACAGAAGCTCTGTTCGCATGCCTGGACCTTGGTAAAAACCCTACTGTTTTATTGAGTTCTGCTAACTCTGAGGAGCTCCTGACTGAACTTACTTTTTAAGTTGCCAGAGTGACTGGTGGATAGCTTAAGGAAATACGTTTTTACTTTAGGAACGTTGAGATATTAACAAAGGAGGCAATGCTGTATAGAACTGGCAATAATTCACCACCCAGTGAAAACCAAACCCTTAGGAATATGCTTGTATGTTCTTATGGAAGGCTGTTCTGGTATTTTATCTGTAGGCTATGATGTGTGTCTTTGATGATTCAGCCTTTAGCTTTGGACAGCAGGTTCTCCTCCTTCCAAAGGCTGCATTTTGTTACCATGACATCTTCCTCAGTGTTGGCTTTGTAAGTGAATATAGATACATTTAAACTACATACTACATCAGCGGTTAGGCCATGTCTGACTAAGTTGATATAGCTGTTATTTATAGTAGTTTCTTAAATTAAATCCTCTTGTCCTCTCCGTGTTCTGCCTCTTCACTTGGCTCTGCTGGAGATCATTAATCAACATTATTCTACAATTTCTGGTTTCTTTAAATCACAATCTCAGCAGAAGCTGAGATCACCAAGTGCAGTGAGAGACAAGACACATGGTTAGAAGACCCATCCCTCTCTGAATTTTTTCTCTGCCATTCAAAGACAAATTTAAAATTTGCTGGGCTCTTATTTATGTTATTTTTTTTCCCAAGACAGGTTCTCTTTGTGTGCATGCCCCTAGGCATCCTCTCCCTCTCTATATATCAGGCTGGCCTCAAACTCAGATCCGCCTGCCTCTATTGGGATTAAAGGTTGCATCACCACTGCCAGGCTTTCTTTTTTTTTTTTTTTAAGATTTATTTATTTTATATATGTGAGTACACTGTAGCTGTCTTCAGACACCAGAAGAGGGCCTCAGATCCCATTACAAGTGGTTGTGAGCCACCATGTGGATGCTGGGAATTGAACTCAGGACCCCTGGAAGAGCAGTCAGTGCTCTTAACCATTGAGCCATCTCTCCAGCCTCACTGCCAGGCTTTCTTTACTTTTGTTTGTGTGTGTGTGTGTGTGTGTGTGTGTGTGTGTGTGTGTGTGTGTGTGTGTGTGTGTGTGTAAACCCTGGAGCTAATGTGTGCATGTAGCAGTTGGAAGATAATTTAGGGTTGTAGCTTGTCTCTCTCCCTCTCCCTCTCCTCCCTCTCCTCTCCCTCTCCCTCTCCCTCTCCCTCTCCCTCTCCCTCTCCCTCTCCTCTCCTCTCCCTCTCCCTCTCCCTCTCCTCTCCTCTCCCTCTCCTCTCCCTCTCCCTCTCCCTCTCCCTCTCCTCTCCCTCCCTCTCCTTCTCCCTCATCCTCTTCCATGCCTAGGCTGAGCAATAGTTATAGAAGGAAACACTCTAGGCTCAGCCCAAGCTTGGGTACAGCTCTCATCATATCATTTCATCTGAGGAAATGAAAGCAACGTTTACATTTACAGTGTGTATATGTGAGTGCAATAGGACATAGTGGACAATTTAGCACAATTGGATCTTTCCTTTCAGCCTGTGGGACCTGGGAATCATCTGGTGTTCATACCAGCCCACACATATGCTTTCATGATATGCACACGTGTCATGGCACATGTGTGGAGGTCAGACTTTATGGAGTCAGTTCTTTTCTTTCACCTTTATAAACACAGGCCATCGGGTTTGCAGCACAAGCACCTCATTCGCTGAGTGAGGCATCTCACTCACCGATTCATTGCTAATCTAGAACATCATTAATTCTGGATCTTGCTAATGAAGTCTTTAGAATTGAATATAAATAACAATGATATTTAAAATTGCCTAAGTGATCCCAATTTATTATTGGGTTTGATTTTTAAGATTTTATTTTTGTTATATTTATGTTTATTTGTTTGCTTTTGAGGCGTGGTTTCTCTGTGTAGCCCTGGCTGTCCTAGTACTTGATTTGTAGACCAAGCTGGTCTCAGACTCACAGAGATCTGCCTATCTATGCCTCCTGAGTGCGGGAATTAAAGACATGTGCCACCACTGCTGGCTTATTTGTGTTATTTGTAACTATGTGTAGATGTGTTCACATGAGGGGCAGGTGTCCTCAGAGGCCAGAGGTGATGGATCCCTCTGGATACTGGGAACTCAACCTGCGTCCTCTGTAAGAGCAGTATATGCTCTTCACAGATGAGCCATTTCTTTAACTTCTAATGTTGACTTTTATAAAATAAATTGTGCAAATAACTTCTTGAAGATCTCTCTCTCTCTCTTTCTCTCTCTCTCTCTTTCTCTCTCTCTCTGTGTGTGTGTGTGTGTGTGTGTGTGTGTGTACAACTGTGGAATGCTCTGTCACAAGCCACCTGACTTCAAGTGCACGTTCTGTTGGATTCTTTTAGGAATGTACAATCCCTACCTGGGAGAGAACAGACTTCCCACCGATAGACAATCCAGTGGGCAGTGCACTTCTGCTCTGTTAGGAGTTTGAAAGCAAAGCTCCTTTAGTTACAGATATAAGGTACAGGTGCAATGGCTGTTTGTTTTATTTCTGTCTGGCACTAGAGTGGAATGTGCTGCATTGGGATCCAAGGACTTTCAGATCTGGTTCCTTAAACAAAATTTCCCAACATAGGACTTTGATCCTTTTAAAGCAACAGCAACATTCAAATGACAAAATCATTTTCATAACTGATTTTTAAATGGCAGATATTTCCTGGCTTTTACTAAGGAAATCTCTAAAGGAGAACATGTCCTGAGGTCGCATTTCTACTCTTTGAGGAAACATTTTCAGAACTCTCTCATCTCGCTTTCCCTCCCCTTTTAGAAATACACGTATAATTTTAAACGTGTGGAGTAATTTTCCACAGCAGATGACTTGAAAACACACAGTAGCTTGTGTGTTGATTTACCACAGTACCTACATTTAGATTTATTCTTCACTCACTCCATGACATTGGGAAGCTTAGCCTGTCTGTATGGTGGCTCGTATGCAAATATCAGGGTGATAACGTCACCTGTCCCGGAGAGCTGGGATGAAGTTGAGACCACACCAAGTACCTATTCTCATTATCTAGGCGCTTCAGATACTGTGTGGGTCATAGTGAGGAGTTTTTTGTTTTTTGTTTTTTTCTTTTTTTTCAGAGCTGGGGACCGAACCCAGGGCCTTGCACTTGCTAGGCAAGCGCTCTACCACTGAGCTAAATCCCCAACCCTATAGTGAGGAGTTATTATGCCTGAACTATTATTCTGTGACTTCATAGCAACATGGAAGGTTTTTAAAAATACCCAAAGGAATAATTTCATATTCTTTCTTTTTTCTTTTTTCTTTCCTTTTTTTTTTTTTTTTTCGGAGCTGGGAACCGAACCCAGGGCCTTGCACTTGCTGGGCAAGCACTCTACCACTGAGCTAAATCCCCAACCTCATATTATTTCAAAACCATGCTTTTAACATAAATTAATGATGCTTTTTGTATAACTACGTATCTTCTTTTTAAAGTCACATGTATGGTAAGTGTTTCTAGTTTAATTTATATATTTGAAGTTTTTTTTTAAAAAAAACAGTAAATTCATTTTGGATTATGCATTTAACTTTTAAAATTACATTTATTTAATTATTTATTTACACACATACCCTGTCTGTCTGTCTGTCTCTCTCTCCGTGTGTGTGTGTGTGTCTGTGTGTGTTTGTGTGTGTGTGTGTGTGTGTGTGTGTGTTAATGAGTGTAGGTCAGACTACCCCTTCTGGTTTGGCCTTTTACCACTTTTTACTAGGACCCCAAGTGGGTCCTAGGTAATATTAAACTCGAGTCATTGGGCTTCATGGTAAAGGTATTTATTAACTGTTTTTTGACTCCTACCTTCTCTTTTGACGTTAGAATCTGCATGCAGTAAATATTTGGTTTGTACTCGTTGACTCTTCTGTCTGAAGACTGTGTCAGAGATTTAGTACTTTTTTGTGGCGGCTTAAGAACTGTCCTACTGAGCGCAAGGTGCCTTTAAGTGAGTCGGTTTCACACGGGCTACTTTATACAACATTGGTCCAGCTGAAAATCCCCGTTAATTATTAAGCCCTTCGGTATCATCTGGCTAACTGACTCTGCAGACTGAGACCAGAGAGTGTTAATTCCTGAAGCTGAGCCAGCGCACTGTGAGGAAAATGTAGCTACAAAGGGATTGAAGAACACTCAGCTTTTTCCTCGCGCGCGCCCTACGGAAGGAAGCATCAACTCTCTCTGGCATGCCTGGTGCATTCTAACGCTGGTTCAGGATCCTTGGTGGCTTGTTTAAGCATGGCGGAAGTCAGTGTTCAAAGAATCCTTCTTTTGGTTATTTCTCTGGCAAAGTGTCTGGAGGGTACAAAGTTGCTGGCACACCTTAAAAAGTGTGGGGACTTGGAATGTGAAAGTAAGTTCGCTTTTCTTCTTCCCTCTCACGCTGAGTTCTAAAATCACATTAAATCTTACCGTGGACTTGTGTGATGAAAAGTATTGAGAAATATTTGAATTATAAAGCAAAGCTTGATGGGAAAAGGGGAATTCTAGAAGTAAGGTATTTTGTGGCAGCAAATTATAAATTTAACACGGTTAATATGTTTAATACTTATAATCTAACATAAATATAAAGTTAAAGGCAAAAAGAAGTCTGATATATATCAGAGAGGTTGGGGATTTAGCTCAGTGGTAGAGTGCTTGCCTAGCTAGCGCAAGGCCCTGGGTTCGGTCCCCAGCTCCGAAAAAAAAAGAAAAAGAAAAAAAAAAAAAGAAATATGTCAGGGATGGTATTAATTCATGTGCCAAAAATTAAATAATCAGCCTTTTACTGTCTTGGATTTTTTTAAAGGTAACCGAGTTGTTTAGAAGGCTCTCAGGCAGTCTGTTAACTCACTGTTGATGAACCCTCTATGGTTCAGTTTCTGTTCCACAACCAGAACTTTCCGATTCTCGTGAGCTTCTCCCAAAATGTTTTTATTTTAAACTGTCATATTTGAAAGCCGTTTCCAAATTTTATCAAATGCTAATCATTTGTGTCAATTTATTGTGTAAGAAATGCTAAAATAAGCATTCCAATATGTTTGTGTGTGTATGATGTATAACATTTAATATTAAACTTTCTTAAGTCTCTATGAAAAGAAGTTAATTTCTAGTTTGTTGTTTAAGAAGTCACTTTAAAGACGTATTTATTTTTATTTTATATATAAGGGTATTTTGCCTGCATGCATTTATGTATGTATGAACATTCCTAAACACTTATGTGCCTAGTGCTCACAGAATCCAGGAGAGGGCATTGGATTCCCTGGAACTTGAATTACAAACAGTTCTGAGCTTCCACGTGGTGTTGGGAACTGAACCTGGGTCTACTGCTGAGAGAGCATTAAGTGCTCTTACCCACTCTGTCATCTCCCCAGCCCCAAGAACTTAATTATTTGGTATCCATATGACTGTAGACTAATTTTATTCTGCCAGGTATAATGGTACCAGGAGGCAGAAGTAGACAGAGCTCTAGTTCCAAGCCAGCTTGGTCTACATAATGAGTTCTTTGTCTCAAAACAATAACAACAGGGAAAAAAAGAAATATTGTATCCTTAGAGTTCCTGAAAATAAGTCCTATCTTTCCAACATGAAAACTATTTATAATGTTGTAGAATGTAAATTAAAACACAATATATTATTATATGAAACACAAAAATGTCTAAGACATATATGCACATTTAATGATTTGTTTACTTCTATTTTATGTGTATTAGTGTTTTCCTCCATGCATGTAAAGGCATTGTGTGTACGTGGTGCCCCGGAGGCCAGGGAGCGTTCTGAATCCACAAACTGGAGCCACAGATGACCATGAGCCACAATGTGGGTGCTAGGAATTGAACACAGGTCCTCTAGAAGAGCAGCCACTCCCATATGCTGAGTGATCTCTCCAGCCCAGTAATATTTTTATAAGTAAAAATTTTTGTAACCTTTTGTAGAAGCAATTTAAAACATTTAAGTTTACTAATTTTTCTCTCTTTTGTTTCTTCTTTACTTTTCTTTCTTTCTTTCCTTTTTTCTTTCTTCCTCTCTTTCTTTGTAAACTGTTTCTCTACATGGCCCAGGCTGTCCTGAATCTCCCTATGTAGACCAGGCTGGCCTTAATCTCATAGACATCTGCCCGCCCCTGCCTCCCAAGTTCTGGGATTAAAGGGTTGCACCAGCATGCTCTGCCAACAACATGGTATTTTATAGTAAAAATTCTTTAATTTTTCCTCAATTAACTGCTTTTCATATTTTCATAGTATTTTTAATTCATTCTTTGGCAACTTCATACCTTTAAACAATGTGTTCTGATCATGTCTATCCATATCCCACTTCCAACCCGCAGGTGCTGCAGCATCTTCTCTCCTAATTCATATATTTTTAAATATTTTTTTAAAAACGTTCTTTTTGAAAATTTATTTATTTTATATGTGAGTGTTTTTGCCCTCAGAGTTTCTTCGTGCAACCCTGGTTGTCCTTGAACTCACTCTGTAAACCTGGCTGGCCTTGAACTCAGAGCTCTGCCTGCTTCTGCCTCCCAAGTGCTGTTGTGTGTGAGTATTTTGTCTGCACGTATGTCTGCATGCCACATGCGTGCCTGATGCTGGCAGATGCTATAAGAAGACATTGGAGCCCCCCTGGAGTTGGAGTTTCAGATAGTTTTGAAGTATCGTGTGGGTGTGGAGAAAATGATTCTCTGTTGGGAGCGATGGACTCAGTCGCTCCTTCGATAGCCGTGGGGACTTGTGAGCCCCTCCCCGCTTTGTTCTGGAATGTCAATGGCTTGATCTTGCGGAAGTCTTTGGTAGGCAACCACAGTTGCTGTGAATTTGTGAGTGTAACAATCATGTCCAGAAGATAGCGTTTCAAAATGCAAAATATGAGTAGTTGAAATGTAAAGATTTCACAAGTGATATTTTTACGCGTAATCCTTTTCTCTTAACCTTTTGAAAAAGTCATTCAATATGTAGAGAAGTTATGGTACTTTGCAGGGACTACTCTTTCCCACTTTGTATTAACTTATAATGCAATTTTGACTGTTATTGAAGGATTTAACCAGTATG
Organism: Rattus rattus; assembly: GCF_011064425.1. Taxonomy (NCBI): domain Eukaryota; kingdom Metazoa; phylum Chordata; class Mammalia; order Rodentia; family Muridae; genus Rattus; species Rattus rattus. Next base: position 72,389,236 of record NC_046160.1, read on the forward strand.
TTTTAAAATTTTACACATTAGTATCACAATAATTATGTGATTTGCATGTTACTTCAGGCATTGAAGGGATGAATCAGTCATACATGATTTACTCAGTTATTGAGGGCCTACTATGTCTCTGGGGGTATGTGTTTTAATACAATGCATTTTAAAAGCAATAAAATGAAATGTAAGTGATTTCCTTCTCTGTAGGAATCTTCATCTTATTTAAAAATGATAAAACAAATCATGGAGGAACAAGTGTGATGAAACTGTAATAATGACAGGTGATGCTGGGTTCAGACTCAGAGCAGCATATGAGTTAAGCATGGAGAGAGGTGGGTTTTTTCTGGACTGAGGGGAGAATAGAAATAGGAGCTTAGGAGGACCGCAATGTTGCAGGAAAACAAATCTCAGGGCAGAGCTAGGCACCTAGAGCTATATGATCAGCCCCCTAAACCTTAGCTAAAGGTTCAATCGTTACAAAGAAATGGGGTGATTTACCCTATAGATGTGCACTGAGGACTCAACAGAACGAAAATATAATTTGGAAATGTAAAGGTACCAGAAAGAAAGCCAGCGTTTCCTACACACCCGAGAAGAGTCGTGCCTTATTCCAAGAACAGCAGATTTGCAAGCCGGAATGTGTGCGAGCCTTGAATCTGTGTGAAGGAGCGGTTGCTTAAAATAGGGAAGGACAGGGACTTCAGAGGGCAATGTGTAGTTAAGAGTGCTCACTGCTTCTCCAGAGGATCCAGGTTCAGTTCCCAGTACCCACGTAGCAGCTGACAACCACCCTCTCTGGACTTCATGGGCACCAGGCTTACATACAGTGCACATACATACATGTAAGCAAAACACTCAAACACATAAGATAAAGTAAAAATTAAATAAAAACATCTTTAAAATGTAAAACGAAATAAGGGAGAGCCTGTGCGATGAGTCAGAGGGTAAAGGCTTTTGCTGCCAAGCCTGAAAACCTGAGTTTGATAACCAAGATTCACAGGACAGAAGGAGAGAACTGACTCCCAAAAGTTGTATTCAGACATGTGCACTACACATACACACACACACACACACACACACACACACACACACACACACACACACGCACACACACAATTTAAGTCTAAAAAATAGGTAACTGGGATCAGGTTATGAATAATAATCTTCAATACTATGCCAAAAAACCTGGGCTTGAATTTGTATACAGTGGAAAGTCTGTTTTAGTTTTTGAGAACATAACCAATATTAGTAAGCTAGGGTTTCGACTATGATCATCATCGTTATTGTTATAGAAATGTATCAAACTCTTGGAATCGCTCTCAGCTTAATGAGTGCTGTGACTGCAAATGTGAGCCCTCAGCCCTACCTCTCATTTCAAAATTTAAAGGATGGATTGAAGAAAGGCAAAATAGATGGAGAAGTCCAATGTTATGGTGGTGTATATATCTATAATCTCGGCAGCGGCAGCAGCAGGAGAAGCTGAAGCAGGGAGATTTTAAGTTTGGGGCCAGTCTGGGATTCACAGCAAGACCTTGTCTATACATAAGTAAATGAGAAGCAATGACATTTTTTTTTTCCTTTTTCTTTTTTTTGGAGCTGGGGACCGAACCCAGGGCCTTGCGCTTGCTAGGCAAGCGCTCTACCACTGAGCTAAATCCCCAACCCCAGCAATGACATTTTAAAGTGTGAGCTCTTCTTTCTGTGTCTGTATAGCTTTGATCAGCAGAGTGTCAGCCCTGAGAGATCACACAGGACCTGACTGTCGGTACCTGAACTTCACTACGGGAGAAGAGATATCTGTTTATGTGAAACTCGGAGGAGACAGAGAAGATCTGTGGGCAGGAAGCGTAAGTATTTATTTAGTTTTAAGAACTAAATGCAGAATAAATGTCCAACTCAGACAAGAATGCCCGCTGTCAGTATGGAAAGGAACTCTTATTTAACAACCCCAAAGCTCTGTATAAACACTAACACCCTCATCATATTTGAGCAAACAAAAAAAGTGATCACATGCATGCCTTTAATTCAAACCCTTGAGAGGCAGAAGTGGTGAGTCTCTGGGAGTACAGAGCCAGCCTGATCTATATAGCAAGTTACAGACTATCCAGGGTGCAAAAGACAGACACTCGCACTTAGTGATTGCTCTAAAATTCCTGGAGAAGAGGTTTTTGAGGAAGATAGCTTGAGATAGCCTGAGGTGGAGGACTAAAGGAGTGCATCGCAATTATTTTTTACATAACATAATTTTCAGCTTAGAGGTCATGTTTATTAAGAAGGTTGTTAGGAGTGCCAGCATATTTTACGGCAACCACAGCATTTCTCTGTACTGTCAGTGGCCGAGTTCGAGGGAGACTAGGAAGTTAGTCTGTCAGATTCCAAAGCCTGTCTGTCTGAAAAGAGAGAGGACCGAGGTGTGCTGGTCAGGTCAGCAGAAAGGTTGGTATGGTAGGGAAAAGAGGTATATAATTTTTCATGGAAAATAAAATAACTGGGAGATCCTTTTATTTGCCCAAAGTAAAAGAAGCCCAGACTATCTTTTGGAATAATAATTCATGTTTTCAGTTGAAAAGATTTCTATCTCTGGTGTGTGTTATGATTTATAATGTCGGCAAGCTATGATAGATGAGTTTACTTCCAATCTGATAGACGTGGCCAGCCGGATAGCCTCTCACATAGTTCCCATACTGTGTGTACATCAGATTCTTCTGTAATGTAGCCTCTGTGCTCACTGTCTGAATGAACAACTTCGGTTTTGAGACAGTTTCATGTGGCTTAGGCCATCCATAAACTCCCGTTGTCTGTAGCTGGGGATGAGTCTGAATGCCCGGTTCTCCTGAGTGTTGATGTTGCTGGTGGTGTGGGGTACTGCCCGTCTGACGGTGCAGACTGTATTTGAAACCTTCCTCTTCCCACGAGGGGATATGTAACTGAACCTTTGCCACGCCAGATTTGATTTCTCCTTATTGCCTAGAATGGTTTTAAAATACCCGTCTCTGTCTTGAATGCATCACAGAAATCTGACACAGGTATAAGAAAATGACTGAGTATATGTCATAAAAAGCAAAGAAAACAATTTTGATTTTTTGTTTACTAAGTATGAAAATTATAATTCTACATAAAACAGTGTTTAATGGATAAAACCTTGGGAAAGGTCATGGCTGCTTTTAACTTTTGGTACCTTAAATGCTTAATCTAATTGCTTCTCTGCGTTTTGGTAAGCAGAAGTAGAGATAGTTGGTCTGTGCTCATTACCATTGAAGAACTTTATAGGAATAAGAGGGGCTCTGAGCGGTTGAATGCTGACTTCACTCATGGGGAACATCCTACATGTATTTGAACTGGGGCAAGACAATCTGTTACCACGATGGCCCAGAAAAGCCAAAAGGAACTGCATCCTTCCTTGGTGACACATGGATCTTAACTACCTTGAGAAACCCATCTGCCACTTCTGGGAGTCTAAATCCCTTTCTTGAAAGTGACATCTTGATAACTGAGTTTGCTACAGTTCTGTCTTCCTGAACTGTCACCTGAGTTGTTACTTTCTGATATCTCAGACCTAAAGTGTAAATCTGCATAACCTAGGCAAAGAAGGTCCTAGAGAACTGGGGTGAGGGTTGGGGATGGGCTAGATCAATGATCCGGTGGTTAAGAGCTACACTTCCAGAAGACCTGGTTCCCAGTAACCACATGGTAGCTCACAACTGTCCAGAATTCCAGTTCTAGGTGATCTGACAGTCCCTTCAGGTATCCACAGGCACTACAGAAAAAACACCCATACACATAAAATAAAATCATATAAGTCTTGTTGGGCAGTGGTGCTGCATGCCTTTAATCCCAGCACTTGGGAGGCAGAGGCAGGTGGATCTCTGTGGGTTCGATGCCAGCCTGGTCTACACAGTGATTTTCAGGACAGCCAAGGCTACAAAGAGAAACCCTGTCTTGAAATACACTTGCATGCATGCGCATGCATGCATGCACACACATGCATGGACATATTTAAAAGAAATAGAGTGGAGACAGAGAGAGCGACAATAACAGGAGTATATAGTACAGTTTTCAAGTTTGCAACAGTGGAGTTTTACAGTTCAGCTCCTCACGCCCTTAAGTTAATGTCATTCTGTCAAGGAACAAAACAGGGGGGCTTCACTCATGTTCATCCCACTGTTGTAGCTTTGTTTGTCACTGGGGCTCGAACCCAGGACCTGAGCAAGCACTCTACCACTTAATTATATGCCCAGTCCCCACTCATCATTTTTTTTTTTTTTTTTTTGGTTTTTTTTTTCGGGGCTGGGGACCGAACCCAGGGCCTTGTGCTTCCTAGGCAAGCCCTCTACCACTGAGCTAAATCCCCAACCCCCCACTCATCATTTTTAGATGGTATTTAATAGCCAGTTAATGTTTTGTGATTTAATATAGCTAAAAGCCAAGGTCCCAGGACAAGATGAGACCCAATAGATAGATATTCTTGCTTCAATCACTTTTTCCCTTAAAGTCTTTGTTCTTTGTTTTGACAGAAAGGAAAAGACTTTGGATTTTTTCCCAGAGATGCAGTTGAGATTGAAGAGGTGTTCATATCTGAAGAAGTCGAAATGCCAACTAAAGTGAGTAAATTCATTCTCAGCAATTAATTGAGCTTAAAAGTTCTTGGCAAGGGGTTGGGGATTTAGCTCAGTGGTAGAAGCGCTTGCCTAAAGCTTAAAGGCCTAGGTTCGGTCCCTAGCTCTGAAAAAAAAAAGAAAAAAAAAAGGTTTTGACAAAAAAAAAAATGGTTTCCTTGGTATAAATGTTCATTGGTTGTGTACCTCACTTTAGTGAATGCAAGCGATAGTTGTTAAGAACTTGTCCTTGGCATTGTTTGGGCATGTGAATACAATTAGATAAGACAGAATTAACGACCATTAAAGACTTTCCCTTCTGAACAATTAACAGGCAAAAAGAGTACAGTGGTTAAAAGTGTGAATTTTGGAGAAAGTATAAGTTTAAGGCCCCACTCATCTGTTGATTGAGGCTGCAGGGATGCTTACACTTTATCACTGAAAAACAGGAGTCGTGAGTGTACACAACACAGCGCAACCTCCAACAGACAGAAGGAGAGTAGAGCATACGAAGGCCACAGAGCAGACGCAGCAGCTACTGTTAGCCACAGCTACTGATACCGTTGTCCTGCTAGGACCAAAGGTTGCCTCTCCTTCCACCTTTCCCAGGACTCACATCTGTACAAACACTTTGGCTAATGTTTTTTTAATTAATTAATGTTATGATTTTATGTGTATGAGTGTGTCTGTCTGCACGTACGTCTGTGCACCACATGCATGCCTGGAGCCTGCAGAGGCTAGCAGAATGTGTCCCTTCCCCTAGAGCTGGAGTTATAGACAGCTGTGAGTAGCCATGTGAGTACTGAAAATTGAATCTAGGTCTTTTGGAAGAACAGCTGCTGCCCTTAAACCCCGAACCATCTCTCCAGCTACTTGCTGTTAGAATTCCTTTTTTTTTTTTAATTAATTTTACTTTTTACTTTGTGTGTGCGTGTGTGTGCGTGTGTGTGTGTATGTGTACATACACATGTGCATCCCACTGGCCTCTACTGGTATTAAAGGCATGTACCATCACTGCCTTGCTGCCCTTGGAATTCTAAACGAATTTCAAATCATGTTGAGCTTGGGAATATAAAGGCATCAGAGGGCTGGAGAGATGGCTCAGTGGTTAAGAGCACTGACTGTTCTTCCAGAGGTCCTGAGTTCAAATCTCAGCTCACATGGTGGCTCACAACCATCTGTAATGGGATTTGATGCCCTCTTCTGGTGTGTCTGAAGACAGCTACAGTGTACTCATATACATTAAATAAATATATCTTTAAAAAATAAAGGCGTCAGAAAGTGATATTTTAATATATGAATTTGGCTTGCCACTTTAATTCGGATTCCAGGTTTACCACGAGTCAGGTCATGGTGAAATGAAACTGTTTGCTTCCACACACTGTTGTTGGCACTGGGATTAGCTGTCCACTGGCTGCAGGGTACTTGGCTCTGGTCACTTTTGTGCACTTTATCTGTAGCACATCCTCTTCTCTGTAGTTTCACTCTTGTAGACCTTATCCTAGGCATAACCATGTATCTCTCTTCGTCACAATCTTATGTAATCATCACTGGGCATTAGTGTGCACCTTGAGGGCAAGAGTGCATTGCCATGGAGAGCCTGTGCAGGTCAGAGGACAGCTTTGTAGACTCAGTTCTCTCCCTCCACCCTTGTAGGGATTGGACCCAGGCCTTTACAGCCTTTACTCATGGATCTGGGTCAGTAGCCAGTCATGGTCCTTTCTTGACTGGGATTCAGTAGCTCTCTAGCTGCTTGATTGCATGTTGTTCCTTCGAACAGCAATGATCTTATTAAAACCAGCCCAGAAGATCAGGCCAGATCACTTCTTCTGTTAATTTTTATTGGACCTAGCGTACAGCCTAGACCCAATCCATCCTGGCCTCGCAGGTCCTGTTCTTGCTGCTCTTCCTGTCTGTGTCACTCTTCTTGGTAACACTCCCACCCCCGGGACAGACTGGCTTTTGGACTGACTGCCCTTAGATGTGCCAATTCTTTACTAGCCCAGGGACTTGAAGGGGCTCTTTCTCTGGGAGAGCACCCCGCACCCTTTCCATCTAGCACTTTCCTCTTACCCTTCACACCCCAGCTTAAAACATTAGTGCCTCTCAGGTATTCTCCTAGATCACTGCTTCTAACCTTCCAACGCTGTGACCTTTTTAATACAGTTCCTCATGTTGTAGTGACTCCCAATCATAGAATTATCTCATTGTTCCTTCACAACTGTGATTTTGCTACTGTGATGAATCATAATGTAAATATCAGATACGCAGGATATCTAATACCTAACCCCTATGAAAGGATTTGTTCAGCCCACAAAGGGGTCGTGACCCAAAGGATGAGAACTGCTGCTAGCCTAGACTGTTGTGATGGCAACAGCAGTGGATTTCTCTAAACTTACCAAATTAGATGCAGTTATAGAGTGTCTTTTTTTTTTTTTTTTTTTTTTTTTTGGAGCTGGGGACCCGAACCCAGGGCCTTGCGCTTCTAGGTAAAAGCGCTCTACCGCTGAGCTAAATCCCCAGCCCTAGAGTGTCTTTTTTTTGTGTGCCAATTATTACTGTATATAGATTGGGTAAATGATACAATTAGTTTGCAGTTTTAAAAAAATGGGAGCCAGCAAGAGGGCACCGTCAGTGACAGAGCTTGCCATAAAGTGTGACAGCCTGAATTTGATTCCTGGAATTCATGAGAAAGTGGAAGGAGAGAACCCACTCATCTCCACATGAACATCATGCTATACATGTGCTCAAATACACATTTCAGGCATGTGCACCTGCATATGCAGATGTATGTGTGTGTGTGTGTGTGTGTGTGTGTGTGTGTGCGTGTGCGCGCGCGCGAGCGCGCACACATATACCCATGTGTAGAGGTCAGAGGTCAACTTGCTGGGGTTGATTTTGTCCTTCTACTATGTGAGTTTCTACAGTTAGTTGATAGGCACTTTTACCTAATGGACAATTCAAATATATGAGTCTACGGGGACCATTCTTATTCAAACCATGAAGGCTAGGAAGTTTACCCTCAACTGCTGACATTTGATGAGGACATTCTTGTTATATGACTCTGTGACAGAAAGAAAGAGAGTGGGAATTGGCTTAACAGAGCTAGAGGTGAGCCTATCCCTTGATGAAGAATCCTGTCTGGAATGACACACCCACTCCTATGGTAACAACAGTTTGTATCCATCCACACTGACATCATGACCTAATCACTGACCATAACGGTCCATCTCCTAAGCTTCCAACGTATGCTTTTGGGGGAAGACATTTAATGTACATAGCCCATGCTCTCAGACCACTGCACAGATGCATCCGCTCGCCTGGGTACTCTCAAGAGGTGAAGCTGTGTGTGCTCTCTCATCCCAACGGATCTGTGGGATATGCTCAAAGTATTAGCAATCTATGCCTCTCAAATATTTGATAACAAATGAAGCATACTCTAAGGATTTTACGTCTATATCATTAACCCTTAGAGGTGAGTTGTGGTGCATTTATCTGAGATTCTGAGACCCGATTTTACTTTGTGCTCTGGGGTTAAGCTAGTTGTATATATTTCTGGGAAAATTAAAGTCATCCTTTATTTTACCTTTTGAAATAAACGCGTAAGTCTTTTTTTTTTTTAAAAAACACTTATTTTTATTTACACATCATTGGGTGTATCTGTGAACATGTATGCCACATGTATACAGTTGCTTTGGGAGGAAAGAAGAGGGGGTTGGATGCTCTGGGACTGACGTTTTAGGCAGCAAGTGAGCTCAGGTCCTCTGGGAAAGCAGCTCCTAACTGCAGAGCCATTCTCCAGTCCAAGGTAAAGTCTTTCTATACAGATGAGCTGGTCTGAAATTCACAATCCTCCCTACACAGTCTCCAACATGCTGGGATTATAGGTGTGAAACAACACATCTGGACATAGTCCTCCCTCTTAAAATATTCAGGGGGAGACATTTATGATTTTTTTTTCTTTAGGAGTCTGACTTTCTGTGCCTTCTTGGAGAAGGCTACATATTTGGAAGTGAACAGAGTGAGTTTAACAGTGATGATGATGGTGAAGAACATATGTACCCATATGAAAAAGATGAAGACCAAAACTATAACATATATGAAGATGATTTTCAGCCTGAACACGACTTTTATGAAGCTTCTGAAGGGTCTTTGCCGGAAGACCAAATTTCAGCATCAGAAGCTGCTGACGATTTTAGGTTTTCCAGTAAGTGGAAGGACTGGGAAGGGGCTGCCAGCGAGGGCACAGGGGATCAGGATTACACTCCAGATCCCGACCAAGCCTTGCCATCCCTCAGTACGCCAGAAAGGCAAGGATGGTTTGGCCTGGGGACAGAAGAAGCTGAAGAGAAGACTTTTGAACCAGATACGGAACCCACACAAGAAAGCTCATTTCAGAGCAGAAAATTAACACTAGAAGAGGAGAGTGACCTGGAGAAACTACACAATGGCGAACCCCAAGGGGAACTTGAGCAAGAGGCAAAATCACGGTTTGATTCGGAGACATCAGAATTCAGTTCAGCGCCAGAGGAACAGCATGACCTGGCATCTGGGTCGGAGGGTGCACCCAATCTGAAAGCCTCTGGCTGGTTTGGTGGTGGATTTACAAGTTATTTAGGTTTTGGAAATGAGGGTGCCGAACTTGAGCCATTGTCTGAAGAAAGCCATCCGCCATTACAAGATGTTCCCAGTCCTGTCTCACCGGATGAAGATGCTCCAGCTCCATGCAGAGAAACATCAACAGTCAAGGAAGACATAGTTGTCAATGATAGCTCCGTTCTCAGTCCGAGCTGGTTTTACTTTGGTTTTGATATGCTAGGCTTTACAAATGCTGATGAAGACAAAATTATTTCAGACAAAAGGGAAAACGAAGACGGTGAGGTAGATGATCTCAAACATCCTACAGAAAATGACTTCGACCCCGAGAAGGAACAAGAAAGGAAAACAGAAGACCAAACAGGCAAGGAAAGCACCTTGGAGAAGACAGATGATTCTGGTTCTATGCAGTATCTGAAGAAGTTCTTTGATAATCCTTGGGGCTTCCAGAATCGCCCGGAGGACACAGAATTACCATTTTCCAAACAGAGGCTAGATGAAGATGACATAGTAGGTAGTGACAAAACTGAAGAACTTCTCACTGAAAATTCTCCCACCGGTAGCATGAGAGATTCCATGATGTCGGGGAGCAGATACAGCCTGTCAGGTTAGTATGAAAAGACTTATCGACATATTTGTTAAGATAATTTATTTTCTAAGTACAAGTCAGATGAAAAAAATCATGCTGGCACTGGGAGATGGCTCAGGGGATTCAGGATCTGGCGGGGAGACATAAGGATGAGCTGGCATTCTCCCCGAACACATAGCAAGCAGGGCAGGCATGGTGGCAGCTTGTGGCCGCAGCACCCAGGAGGCAGAGAGGATTACAGGGCAAAGCTGGCTAAGCCAAGCTGGAACTGTGGAACTCCACGTTCACTGAGAGATCCTGCTTCAGTGAGGAGGAGGGCAACCGAGACAGACCGAGGATGTCAATCCAGGCTTCCACGTGCACTCACACACCCAAATAAATACACGCTCTAAAAAGAAAAAAGTCCATGTTTTTGAAAATAGTCAATGGCCAACAAGAGCTATTCTTACCAAGAGTTTGGTTTACTCTGGAACTTATAAAATAAAACCCAAGGAAAAGAATGATTAGCACTGTCTTGGTATTCTGCTAAAATTTTAAGATATTTATAGTATATTTTAATTACCAGAGAACCATACTATGTAAATAGAATTAAAAGTATAAATATGGCAAGGCCTTTTAAAGTGATAGCAATTTCTTTTTTTTTTTTTTTTTTGGTTCTTTTTTTTTGGAGCTGGGGACCGAACCCAGGGCCTTGCGCTTCCTAGGTAAGCGCTCTACCACTGAGCTAAATCCCCAGCCCCGTGATAGCAATTTCTGTTCTATCTTTAGTCTCACCTTTGTCCCATTGGTCTTAGGTTTGTTTTCTTTTTTTTTCTTTTTTTTTTTTTTTTTTTTTTTTTTTTTTTTTTTTTTTTTGAAGTCCATTTAGGGTTTTTCCTCCTATTTTTATAAATAAAATCTTTGTATCATATTATTTTGATTTATTTATTTTATCCAATGTCTGTTGACTTTTAATTGTGGTAGATAAATATTTCACTTACTGACGATCGGTTTTTAGGCATTTCTGGTAGAATCATACAGGTATTGTTTTCTTTGAAACCTAAGCTAAAGGCAACCTCAATAATTCAATAGTCTAGATTTATTTTGAGGCAAGGTCTCATTATGTAGATGAGGCTGGCCTTGATCTCACAGATGTGCCTGCCTTTGTCTCAGTGCTGGGAGTGAAAGGGAGCTTTACCACACCCAGGTAGTTTTGATTCTTAAATAATATTTTATTCTATCTGCAGTTATATATTTTTTTGTTCTCCTAAGAAGCATTATGACAAAGGTTTTTCTCTAAATGTACTAGGCCCTAGAGAACTTCAAGTAGGGTTAGGAAGATGGCTCAGGAGTTAAGAACACTTGCTGATTCTCTAGGTCAATTCCCAGAATCCACATGATGGCTCAGTCACCCAGAACTCCAGTTCCAGGGAATACAATGTTTTATTTTGGCCTCTGTAGGCACCAGTCATGTATGTGGCACACATATATACAAGCATACAAAAACTTAGATATATAAAATAAAAACAAGATACTAAAATATTTTAATCACAAAATTACAAAAGATTTTCAATTTTCTTATTTCTGAGAGTGCACCAGAGGACCACACAGTGGGGGAATATCAGAATAAACGCCTCTATTTAGATGCCCATCTATTAACCACTTCTGTGATTAAAACCACATGAGTTGAGTCAGTTGTGGTGCTGCATACCTTTATCCCTGCACTTGGAGGCAGAGACAGGGACAGGTGGATCTCTGTGAGATGGAGGCCAGCCTGGTCTACATAGTGAGTTCCAGGATAGCCAGGACTACATACAGAAACTCTGTTTCAACAAACAAACAAACAAACAAACAAACAAGCAGACAACAACAACCACAGAGCAACAACAAAAAAAACTCTCACATTTTGTTTGGGTTTTTTTAGTTTCTCCTTTCTTCTTCTCCTCCTCCTCCTTCTCCTCTTTCCCCTCCTCCCCTGCTCCTCTCCCTTCTTCTTCTGGGTTTCTTTCTTTCTTTCTTTTTTTTTTTCTTTTTTTTCGGAGCTGGGGACCGAACCCAGGGCCTTGCGCTTGCTAGGCAAGCGTTCTACCACTGAGCTAAATCCCCAACCCCCTGGGTTTCTTTGTGTAATAGTCTTGGCTATGCTGGACTCGCTTTGTAGACCAGGCTCCCAAGTGCTTGGATTAAAGGCTTGCACTGTACCTGACCTCATGGGTTGTATGTTAAGTGAAGATCTGAATTGTGCTGCTCTCAGCCATATTGTGTTGCTTGTGATGGATAGATCAGAAACCAGAAAAGGAATGGAGAGATGGCTCAGTGGTTAAGAGCACTTGATGCTGTTCTGGGGCCCTGAGTTCAGTTCACAGCACCCACACTGGGCAGTTCAGTTAGAACTCCAATTTCAGGTGATACGGCAGTCCTTTGGACTCTTGGGATCCTGCATGTACATATAGAGAAGAAGACTCACATACGTATACATAAATAAAAATAAAAGATTTTTTAAAACCTTCAGAAAATATTGATCAATAATACAGAGATAACTTGTTTCTAGAATGACAGAAAACTTTTCAGAACTAGCCAAATATACTGAGAAGTCAGAAGGAAACATATTTGCATCAAATCTAGAAACATACACGATTTAAAAAAAACAGACAGATAGGTTCATAATGTATATATTTGCATAAAACTGTCAAATATAGATTAAAAAAATACTTTCAAGAGAAGAAAGCATTCATGTAAAATGAGAGTCCTGACAGATTATGCCTAATCTTCAATACAATTATTTACTGTTCAAAAGATCTATATATAAAAATTTGTCACAGATTACCTTTTTGATTTCAAAAAATCTTGAAAAATTAGTGTTTTAAATTTTATTTATCATTTCAAAAAGCAATTCTGGTAAATTTTCTAAAGAAGAAAGCTTGACACACTGGGCATAGTGATGTTCCCCCCCCCCCCAGTTGCCCCTGCAACCTTGGCAATTGGAGTTGGAGGTAAGAGTATCAGGAGTTCAAGGCCAACTTAAGCTATAGATATGTGGGGTCAAACAAATGTAAGGCTAGCCTGGGTTGTATGAGACCTTATCTTAAAATATCCAAAAAAAAAGGGGTTGGGATTTAGCTCAGTGGTAGAGTGCTTGCCCTAAGCAACCGCAAGGTCCTGGGTTGATCCCCAGCTCCAAAAAAAAAAAAAAAAAAAAAAAAATATCCAAAAAAAAAAAAAAAAAGAGAGAAAGAATGAGGCAAGACAACTAGTCAAGTACAAATTATAAGCAGTTTCGACAAACTCTGATGATGAAAATATTCAGAAATTCTTTTAAGTTTCAGGAAGTAGATATTCCACTCATAAACAAAGCAGGGCGTGTGATTAAAAGTTGAACCCGGGCTCATTCGGCTTGCACTTTACCATTGAGTTATAGCTCCCACCATTTATTACTTTAATATTTGATGTTATTTATTATGTTTTTATGTGTTTGTTTGTTGAGACAGGGTCTAACCTTGTACTCCTGGCTGACCTGGGCCCACTATTAGACCAGGCTAGCTTTGATCTCACAGAGCTGCAGCTGCCTCTGCCTCCGGAGTGTAGAGATTATCCTGTTAGTTCTTGTCTTTAAGGCATGGTCTTATGCTGGCCTTCAATTTCCCAGGCACCAAATGCTGTGCTCAAACTCCTGACGAGCTACCTCGGCCTCCAAGGTAGTTGGGCTGACAGCCTTGTCCCATTAGCTCTGGCCCAAAATATTTGCTCTGTATTAAAACAAAGAAGCAAATAAGCAAGCTAAAAACCAAAACCTTAAAAGAAGGATAAGGCTTTAGATAAAACCCTAGACCCTATGTCTTGAGTGTTAAAGAAATAGCTTTATAGCCAATTATTTTTTTCCAGATGACTTCAATAACTTAGGAACAAATAAAAACTGTGCTAATTAGAACGGGTGTATAAGAAAAGGAATTGTGATTCCAAATCACAGTCTGCGAAAAGCTAAGACTTGAGTTTAGAAAAACTAATATATAGGAATTTGTAATACAGATAAACTAGGGAAGTTCTGTTTTAGAAAAGGCCTCCAACAGAGCTTATTTAAATGATTTTGTAAACTATAATTAAAAGGTATTGCTGTGCTTGACTTAAAATTCTGTTAGTAATGAAGAGAAATGCGTGTTCATATCTAATGCAAATCTTAAAGGTTAGATTTAAGTTATGTGAAGATAATATCCCCAAGCTATAAATGTGAAAATACCATATGGATTCACCCTTTTTCTTAGCATATACTCATTTCAAATTAAGTTTAAAACAGTATTTTGAAAAACAACACCTATAATCACATATACATTTTAGTACAATTATTGGATATATTCCTTTGAATGCTGTTAACCAGCATTGTATATCAGCATTTAGTCCTGGATTTATATCAGTCTCAGTGAGCTTACGTGGCAGTGTGTGTATGTAGTCCTGGAACCCCAGAGGCTGAAGCAGAAGGCCCCCTTGAGTCCAACACCAGCTTGGGCAACATAGAAAGACCCTGTTAAAAACAAATGAGCAAAGGGAGCTCCAGCAGCACACAAAACAAACCAGGAATGCGACCTGATCTCTACTTTTCACCTTCGATGCCCAGGGGTGTTGTTAAATTACCTGTAACATGGTGAGTCTCTGGGGACTTTGGTTCTTTAATTTTATTTTAAACATCTATTTTTTTTCATATGGGTGTTTTGTCTGCATGTCTGTCTGAGCCCTGCGCTACACAAGTGCAGTGCCCATGGAGACCAGAGGAAGGGCTTTTGATTATCTGGATTTGGAGCCTCCACGTAGGTGCTGGAACCTTCATGTCTGGAGGAGTGGCTAGTTCCCTTCCCTTCTTCCCTTCCTTTCCCTTCCTTTCCCTTCCTTTCCCTTCCCTTCCCTTCCTTCCCTTCCTTCCTTCCCTTCCTTCCCTTCCCTTCCTTCCCTTCCTTCCTTCCTTCCTTCCTTCCTTCCTTCCTTCCCTTCCTTTCCTCCTTTCCTTCCTTCCTTCCTTCCTCCCTCCCTTCTTCCCTTCCTTCCTTCCTTCCTTCCTTCCTTCCTTCCTTTCCTTCCTTCCTTCCTTCCTTCCTTCCTTCCTTCTCCTTCCTTCTCCCTTCCTTCCTTCCTTCCTTCCTTCCTTCTCCTTCCCTTCTCCCTTCCTTCCTTCTCCTTCCCTTCTCCTTCCTTTTCCCTTCCCCTCCCTTCCTTTTCCCTTCCTTCCTTTCCTTTTCCTTCCTTCCTTCCCTTCCCTTCCTTTTCCTTCCCTTCCTTTTTCCCTTCCCTTTCCCCTTCCCTTCCCTTTTCCCTTTTCCCTTCCCTTTTCCCTTTTCCCTTCCCTTTTCCCTTCCCTTCCCTTTTCCCTTCCCTTCCTTTTTTTCCTTTCCTTTCCTTTTTCTTTCCTTTTTCCTCTTCTTCGTCCTTTCCTTTCCCTTTCTTTTTGGTTCTGTTTGTTCTGAGACAGGGTCTCACTATGTAGCCTAGCCTGTTCTGGAACTCACTGTGTAGACCAGGCTGGCCCCAGACTCACTAGATCAGCCTGACTGCCTCCTGAGCGCTGGGATTAGAGGTGTGCACCACCATAGCCAGCATAGTCAGTGGTCTTAACAGCTAAGTCTTCCCTCCAGCCACTTTAAAAGAATCTTGTCTTTAAACAATGCTAAATGAACAACATTGTCAAAGTATCTTATTAGGAATCATTAAGGCAAAAAAATAATTCACATCTGGCAGTAGTGGCACGTGTCCCTTAGTCCTTACTATTTGTTTTAGGAGCACACTGACACTTTTAAGACTTTGTCTTAAGTATCTAAGTAGATTGCACAGTTCTCTTAAATATAGTTCTTCAGCATAGGACCAGTTAAAACATTAAAAAAAATTTTCATTTGATCGAATCAAATGATCCATTTAAACTATGTTTGTAAATTGTATTAATTTTCTTTTCTTTTTAAAAAGATTTAAAAAAAATTTTTATGTGTATGAGAGTGTCTATATGTATATATGTGTATGGCTTGAGTGCCTAGTGCCAGAGTAGGCCAGAAGAGGGAGTCAGATCCCTTGGAACTAGAGTTTGAGATAGTTGTGAACTGTCATATGGGTGCTTTGCAAAAGTAACTAATGTTCTTAACCACTGAGCCATCTCTCAAGCTCTTTTTTTGAATATATTCATTGTTATTGTGCATGCAATATGGAGTGTGTGTGTGTGTGTGTGTGTGAATGTGCCATGGTTCATATGTAGAGGCCAAAGGACAAATGTTGGGAGTCCTTTTTCTTCTCTCACTGAGGGTTCTGGGGATTGAACTCAGGTTGTCCGGCTTGTGCAGCAAGTGTCTTTACTCCTGAGTCATCTTACTGGCTAACCCCGTCACTGATAGTCTTGAAGTAAATCGATGACTCTTTGGACCTGTCATTGACGTAATTATACAGTGCACCATTATAAACATAGTAATTTTGACCTACCTGTGTTTGAAATCGGAAATTTAAAAGTTAATTCTGCAGCAGACACAATTCTTTAGAAAATTGCTACACAGTAACTTATTTTACTGTGTGTGTGTGTGTGTGCGTGCGTGTGTGTGCGCGTGCGCCATGGTGCTTGAGTGGGAGTCAGTGGGAAATTTTCTGGAGCTGGTTTTCTCCTCGCAGAATGTTTGTTCCAGGGATGGAACTCAGGTTATGGGGCTTGATGGCAGTGGTCTTGCCTACTGAGCCGTCGTCTGCCTGGTCAGATAATCCCTTTTTTTTCTTTTCTTTTCTTTTTTTTTTTCCGGAGCTGGGGACCGAACCCAGGGCCTTGTGCTTGCTAGGCAAGCGCTCTACCACTGAGCTAAATCCCCAACCCCCAGATAATCTCTTTAAAATGTAGGTTTCCTGCACAATTCTCAGCTTAATTTGGCAAGAACTGGAATTTTTATAAGAATCCAAGCCAATTCGTTATTTTTATTTATTTATTTATTTGCTTATTTTTTGTCTTTGCTTTTCAATACACTCTGCTATTTTTCTTTCAAAAAAATGTAGGTTATCAATAGATGTGCTCATATGATTTTATTCTGAGGTTCAGGCATGCTGTGGTGTTTAAAGAATGTACTTGTGAATTAGGTGTGGTGGCGTATCTGTAATCCTAACCCTTAAGAGGTTAGGGAAGGGAATCCAGAGTCCAAGGCTACCCCAGGTTACAGAGTGAAACTAAACTCTGTCTTTAAAAAAAAAAAGGTATTATAAAAACAGAAAGTTCAGGAATATTTTGCACAAATTTGTATCATCACTATTTCATTGAGATATGAAATATTTCCCTAGTGCTATAAAAATTGTTATCAGTTAGATAACATGCTTTAAAAATTAATTAATTTATTTTTATGTGTATATATTTTTGCCTTCGTCTCTGTCTATCACATACATGCCTGGTGCCTGAGGAGGCCAGGAGAGGACATTGGTTTCACTGTGAACTGCCCTGTGGATACTGGGAATTGAACCTCGTCCTCTGGAAGAGCATTCGGTGTTCTTTCCATCCCAAAGACAGCATGCTTTCAGATATTTTTACTTTAGACTGACAGTTTTATACTTGCGTGCAGCATACCTTGATCAAATCTTCCTCTACTCCCTCTTTCTCCTTAGACTCGACACAGCACCCCTTTCTGCTTAAATTTTATCTTTTCATTTTCTTATTTATTTTGTGTTTATCTTTTCGTGAATGTATGGGGACAGCTGTGCTATAGCATACATCGAGAGGTCAGAAGATAATGTATGAAAATTGATTTTTTTCTTTCCACCGTGTGAGTCCTAGGGACCAACTCAGGCTTTCTGGCTTAGCAGCAAGAGCCTTTACCTCAACAGACACATCGCTGGAACCTTTCTTTTTTTTTTTTTTTAAATTTTGAGGCAGGGCTTGGTCGTGTAGTCTGGGCTGACCTTGAACTCAGTCTCCTGCTTTATCACCAGGAGGGCTTGATTATAGGGGCTGCACCACCACGCTTGGTTGATAACACGCATTTTTATTTAAACAGATCTAATTAATTTCTGAGGGGAAAAAGTAGGGATAAGTTTCATAATTTCCTGAGATTGCTTCCGGGATTTTGACGTCGTTATTTTGCCGGAGTAGCGTGTAAACCACCTGAAATCACCACAGGAGGCAGTAATCTTGTGAGAGTTTTTCTTTGCCTTAGGCATTGGTAGCCAAGATGATCTAACACACAGCTTAGTGTTGCTTTTAACTTAATTTCTCAGCACAGCCTCGTGCTGTACGTGGCCTGAAAGAGAAAAGAAGCATCTGTGTGTGCAAACTCATGGCGGCATGGATTCCATAGTTGCTATTTTTATATTTCTATGACGTCAGTCTCTTCCATGTACAGAGCCAACACAGAACTACAAAATGTTGTGGCTTTAACTCTGCCAATCCTTTTCTTGTTTATTCCTTGGAGCCTTGGTCTTTTATATTTAATGGTTTGTATTATTACATACACACGGTCCAGTGAGATCCAGTTCCATCAGGTTTGGAACTTGGAAATCAATCACTGTAAGCTCTAGTATGGCTTTTCTTGCTGTAACTATGTGCTCTGTTTATTCATTAGGATTAGCAACCAGTATTAAGCATCCTCCAGATACTGTAAATAACTTTTGTCATTCTGATTGTCTGGTTCTCTAACAGATAAAGTAGGCAAAGTCTGTTTCATGGAGTGATATCTACATATTGTATCTCTTTGGATAAATGTTTTTTTTTTTTTTTTTTTGGTGCTGGGGACTGAACCCAGGGGCCTTGCGCTTGCTAGGCAAGCGCTCTACCACTGAGCTAAATCCCCAACGGATAAATGTTTCAAACAGAAAAAAAAAAGCTTTTTCATTTTTTTCCAGACAGTTTCTCTGTGTAGTCCTAGCTCTCTTGGAATTCACTCTGTACACACGGGGTGGCCTCAAACTCAGAGATCTGCCTGCTTCTGCCTGGAGTTCGGGAACAGAGGCATGCGCCACCACACCTAGCTGAAATCTTGTTTAAAAAGTTAACTTGATTATTTTATTAATGTGAGCCTTTTACCTGTATATGTACTTGTGTACCACCAGAAGCTGAGACTGGATCCCCCGGATTCCAGTTACAGGAGGCTGTAAGCCGTGGGTGGGAATTGAAACTGTGTCCCCTGCAAGGTAGCAAGTCAAGTGCTCTTAACCACTCAACCATCTATCCAACCCCAGGAATGAATGAATGAATGAGTGAGCGATTTATTTATTTATCATTTTTAAAATACTTATTTTTATTTACATGTGTGTTTGTCTCTGTATGCATTTGTATGCAAGTTTCATGGTGTATGTGTGACAATCAGAAGACAAGTTGCAGGAGCTGGTTCTCCTCCTCCTCCACCATGCGGGTCTTGGGGATTGAATTCTGCTCGCCATGTTTGGCAGCACTCGCCTTTACCTGATGAGTCATTTTGTCATCCCCAGGAACGAAATCTTAACCGGACCTTTTTATTATTCTTAGTCATGAGCTTATACAGTAGAAGAAAGTTGGTGTTGCATTCGTTCCTAGTTTTATTTTTTTTAAGACCAGGCTGATGTTGCATTTGTGACTTTCTTGTCTCTGTTTATAAAATGTTGGGATTACAGACCTGTGTCACCATGTTTGGCATCATTTCATATATATATATATATATATATATATGCATGCTTGCTTAAATGAGTACAGGTTTGTTTTTGTTTTTGGTGTGTGTGTGTGTGTGTGTGTGTGTGTGTGTGTGTGTGTGTGTTCCTTGGGCCAAGGTATCAAGCACTCTGGCGTCATCTGGGCCCCTCAAGCCTCTGTCTTAACCTCCAGCCTGTGAGCAGGTTATTTCACAAGCAGGAAGGATTCAGAAGCTGTTCTTTGGTTACAATATAACCTCAGGGTTTCTCATGAGAAGAGAGCAGGAGAGTTCAAATAAGAGGTGACAGGCTGTGCCCCTGCTAGTGAGTGGAGAATGGCTCTACAAAGCCAGGAACGTGGGAGACTTCCGGAAGCTACAGAAGGCCAGCATTTGAATTTTCCTCCAAGTTTCCAGAAGGCACACAGTTCAGCAAATATGGCTTTAAGATTTGACTTCCCACTGCTCTGGACTGGGTCAAGGGCAGAGGGAAGAGCTGTGCTTTGGGGTTTGTCCTACAAGAAAGGTTTTGGTTTGCTTGTTTAGTTTTGAGACGGAGTTTCTCTGTGTAGCTATGGCTGTCCTGGAACTTGCTCTGTAGTCCAGGCTGGCCTTGAACTCAGAGAACTGCCTACCTCTATCTCTTGAGTGCCGAGGATTAAAGGCGTGGCCGCCACCACCTTCCTTAAAAAAAAGATTTTGACTTCCAAAAGTCTAGCAGAATGAATTCTGTAACTTAAGACAAAAGCTTGAGGTCATTTGTCATACAACTATGGGAACTTGTCTGGGTCGCAGTTAAGGTCCTGTGCCTTTTCTCAAATGAAGTGTCGTACAATAACTTCAGAAAATAAAAGGAACTGATGACAAAGTATGTTAGAAAAGACATTTTTCTTTATGTATTTGTAGATGTGGCCTCTGAAACAGAGTCACCCACGGGAGTCCACGAAGGAATAAATTTTAAATCCTCATCTTCTGAAAGGAATGAGCAAGATCCAAAATCATGGGTGGACCCTGAAGAGCTCTCTGTGGCACAAACAGAGTCTCTGGAAGGCGCCTTGCTCGAGACTCAGCTGGTTTCTCCAAATGGTAAGAAATATTTGTTTTTGTTTTTGTTTTGTTTTTTGTTCCAAGTCATCAAGTGAAGAATAAATTAACTTAACAGATTATATATCAAGTGGTAATATGTTTTATTTCTAAAACAACAGAGCGTGCTGCAGAGTTTCAGCTTCTGAAGTATTTGTTACACATCGATGTCTACGGTTTCATGAGATCTGCTTTTTCACCAGTTGAAATTCTTTTAGAAAGTGTAAGTTGGATTTTAAATTTTCATTTACATTCTTTAGTGTTTGTTGCCTGTTTGTCTCCTTTCGTGTGTGTGTGTGTGTGTGTGTGTGCGTGTGTGTGTGTGCGTGTGTGTGTGTGCGTGTGCGCGCGTGTGTGTGTGCGTGCGTGTGTGTGTGCGTGTGCGTGCGTGTGTGTGTGTGCGTGTGTGTGTGCGTGCGTGTGTGTGTGTGTGCGCGCGCGTGTGCGTGTGCGCGTGTGCGCGTGCGCGCGTGTGCCGTGATACAAATGTGAGGTAAGAAGAGCCTTTGCTGGAGTCTGTTCTCTCCTCACCATGTGGGTGTTGGGGATCCAATCCGCTAGGCCTGCCAGCAAGCACCTCTAACAGATGAGCCATCTCAGCACTCCATGGATTTTTAAATCTGTTGCAATAATTTTACCTAATATAGAAATGACTTAGAGTGTCTCTTGCTTATATAAACCTCTCAGTTCCTCACTTCCCATGAAGTCTTATGTTTGAGTTCTCTGATAAAGTGGATGTTGTTAGGATTTTGTTGTTGTTGTTGTTTGTTCGTTTGTTTTGCTTTCTGACACAGGGTTTCTCTGTGTAGCCCTGGCTGTCTGGAAACTCACTCTGCAGACCACACTGGCCTCCAATTCAGAGAGCTGCCTGCCTCTGCTTCTCGAATGCTGGAATTAAAGACATGTGCTATCCCCAACACCCCAACCAGGATTTTTTTAAATCTTTTTTTTTAATACTTGAATAATAGTTTTCTGTTCTTTTGGGGAAATTATACTAAATGAGTTAATTAGAAACAGTATGGCTTAAAGAGTCTTGAGTAAATTGTTAGTACCAAATGAAGTGGTGTAATAAGAATACAAAACCTACTAGTATTGTAATAATTAAATTTACTATAGCAAAAATTCTGAATTCTACTCACATTTCTCATATGTGGCTAATGCTATCATCAGCTAGATGTGGGGTTGTATTCCTGCAATACCAGCATTTGAGAAGTAGAGGCAAGACGATGGTGAGGTGGAGTTACTGGTGTTATACACTGAAACTCCATCTCAGAAAAGAGAGGGGGCATCAGAGAGATGGCTCAGTGGTTAAAAGCACTTGCTGTTCTTCCAGGGGACCTGGGTTCAGTTCCAGGCACCCACAAGTCAAGTTACAATTGTTGGGGCGTAAGAGTCCCTTCACAAACCATATGAACATTGATCTCAGTCAGAGACGTATAGTTTATTGAGTACACATCCCAGAACTGATGGATCAGGGCCATAGGTCCAACTCAGGAGCTGAACCATGACCTTAAGATCCTACAGGGCTTTTAAACCTAAAATCCACAAACGTCTGTGCCAAGTTATCCCACTAATCATTATTTAGTGGTGGGGATTTCCTTAGGAACGTGTCTTTGTTGTACAGTTATCCTGCTCCCATTGGTTAGGGTATTCAACTGTGACAGGGTACTTGCCTTGTCTAACATCCATGTCTTAACTCATCAACCAGAGTGTCAGTTACCCATGCACATGTCTTTTTCTGCCAAGAAGGATGTCTGTTCCCAGGGAGGTCTTGGGAACTTAAACTTTACTCACCCCCTACTCAAAGTGGAAGTCTTGTCCCAAATAGTTTCTTATATATTGGTGCTGGTGTCTCTCTTATTGGGATCCATCTCAGGAGCAGCTTATAAAAGGATACACCTTGAAAGCTTATTCACACGCAGGAAGTGCTGCTGGGTGGGCGGTTCCGGTTCAAGCTTATTGTGGTTAACTATACTAAGCAGTTCTAACTGACTTCTGATGTGAAGTTCAGGAGCACGGAATACAACAGAATATGCAATCAACTTGGAAATGAAGAAGTAATAGTAATAACAGCATATGAGAGTTTCCTTATGACATTGGTAACAGCACAAGATGGGAGGCGAGACAGTTAACAGTTAACACTTCACCTAGGCCTTCACACTTCAGCTAGGCCTTAGCAACAATCAGCTGCAAATCCAGTTGCAGAGGATCCAGTACCCCTTCTGGTGCCGGCACCAGGCACACACATATTTGCAGGCAAAACTCTCACATAAAATAAAAATAAATATGTCTTTAAAAATGTTAGCCTTGTGGCACATACCTTTAATCCCAACACTTGGGAGGCAGAGGCAGGCAGATCTTTGTGGGTTTGAGGCTAACCTGGTCTACAGCTTGAGTTCCAGGACCACCAGGGCTACACAGAGAAACCCTGTCTCAAAAAACAAAAACGTAACACGTTGCGTGAAATATAAAAAAGCACATACAATAGCACCGGCTATTCTCTAGTAACTCGGTTTCCCCATCCTCAAGGTCTCCATGGTCGCCCAACTTGTGTTCTCTTGTTGTTGTGGATCCTGCTCTCATTCCTAGCCATCTGCCCCCTGTGGCTAGCTGTCACAAATCCCCATAACCCAGTAAAATCAAAACTCTGGATTCATATCAGCAAATTCTCAACACTCGAAATGCCCACACAATGAACTCAGAGCCAATTGATATTGATATAAGCTGCCCGCCTAGAGTGGACAAATTGTCCTATATTAATCCATCCCTACTATGATAATTCTAGCTACTATTTAAGGCCACGGGGTCCTGGTTCGTCCTTCTCTTCCTCCATCTGTCTTCCTTCTCTGTCCATGTGGCCCTATCTGTCCCGTCTCTAAAACTCTCAGCCTGTGTTCTCTATGCACTCCCCCATCACAGGCTTTAGCCTTATGTTGTGCTTGCCCTCACCTGCATATAGACAACAGTCCACAGAAACGAAGCAAAAAACAAAACAAAACAACAACAAGAACGGATTACTAAATGAGGTATAGCCTTCCAACAAGACCCCACTTTAGTATTTAGCACAATAAGAAATCTTTTGCAAACTTCTTTACTGTTTCCTCCGAGTTAACAGAGGAGGCATTTTATCTGCTCATTTATTTTGTAGGTTGCTTTCTGGGAGTTCGTTGGAAAATGTAGGTAGGAGAAAGAGTAATTGTAATCCTGGAATATAATAGTCAGATGGTGCTACCACCCCAGGGTCTGCCCAGGAGGTGGCTTAGGTAGTGTGGTAGGTAGAAAGTGTGGGAAAAGGAAGCTAGAAAGTGCCCTAGAGGGGAGCATATTTGACCTAATACTGAAAGAAAAGTAGAGTTAGCAAGAGCAAGAAAAGGTGGACATATTGTAGTGGAAATAACGTTTTAACACTTAGGAAGTGGAAGGGAACATGACTTTCTTTGAGAACTATACGTAGGTGACTCATCTTGATGGAATAGGGAAGACGTCATAGGTACATGAGAATCACATTAAGAAGAGTTTCATTACAACGTTTAATTTTGTTCTCAGTTTTTGCTATTTTGAGACAAGGTTTCTTTACATATTTCTGGCTGTCCTAGAACTCGCTCTGTAGATGGGGTTGACCTGGACCTCCTAGAAATCCACTCGTCCCTGCCTCCCCAGTACTGGGATTAAAGATAAGTGCTATCATGCCTGGCCATTTTTTTTTTCAATGCTGGCAAACATTCATCTTAAAAATAAGCCCGCTTGATCACGGCACTTGGGAGGCAGAAGCAAGAGGATCTCTGTGAGTTCTGTAGCCAAGGCTACAAAGTGGGACTCTACCTAAAACAAACAATGCTGTAGCAATCTGACAAAACAGTGTATGAGCTGTACATGGTCCACTAGGCACACTTTTAAACCTCTGGACCAACATGTGGTGGTGGTGTTGGTTGAAATGAGTGAGGGACCATTTGAATAGATCTTGTAGATACGTTCATTGGATTACAGGTACAGTTTATTGGATTTAGTAACTGATTTGTTACAGCAAGAATTCAAAAGAAAAGTGAGATATTAACAATGTGTGTAGCTAGCTAAGTGTATGGTAATACCGCTAACTGTACAACTTTATGGAAACTACCTAATATTTTTCCTTTCTTCCTTACCTTTCTTTCTTTCTTCCTTCCTTCCTTCCTTCCTTCCTTTCTTTCTTTCTTTCTTTCTTTCTTTCTTTCTTTCTTTCTTTCTTTCTTTTTTGAGGCAAGGTTTCTCTGCATAGTCCTGCTTGTCCACTTGATCTGTAGACCAAACTGGCCTCAAACTCAGAATTACCTGCCTCTGCCTTCTGAGTACTAAGATTAAAGCCATGTGCTACCACCTCCTAGAACCTATCTTCCCTTCCTTCCTGTCTTCCCTTCCTTCCTCCCTCCCTCTCCCCTCTCTCCCTCCCTTCCTTCATTTTTTTCCTTCCTTCCTTCCTTTGTTGAGGCAGGGTCTCAGTCCAGTCTGGAGTGCTCTATGTAGCTCAGGCTGTTCTCAAACCTGTGGCTGTGTCAGATCCTCCTGCCTCCTTCTCCAATGCTGTTATTACAGGCATGAGCCACCATGCCTGACTTCATCAAGTTTTTTTTTTTTTTTGGTTCTTTTTTTCGGAGCTGGGGATCGAACCCAGGGCCTTGCGCTTTCTAGGCAAGTGCTCTACCACTGAGCTAAATCCCCAACCCCTCATCAAGTTTCTTTAAGAAGCCCCTTCTCATTTAGTTTTCTTTGTTAGGTTCCAGAAGGTAGATATTATAAAATAAAAAGGTCCAGAAAAATCATTATTATTATTATTTTTTTTTTGGTATGACTCAGTCTTGAAGATGATTACAAATGTCAGCAGGTTAGGAGAAAAATTAGTGCTAATGATGATCGCTAAATAGTCAGAATGAAGCCTTCAATCTACTTACTAGAGTGCTCTGTTGAAATATCTTTGCCTGGGTGGCGGTGACACACAACTATAACCCCAGCACTCAGGAGACTGAGGCAGGCAGGTCCCTCTGAGTCTGAGGCCATCCTGGTCTACAGAGCAAGTTCCAGGACAGTCAGGACCACATAGGGAAACCCTGTCTTGAAAAACAAACAAACAAACAAACAAACAAACAAACATCCCAAAAGCTATTGTTGGGCTGGTGATGTAGCTCAGTGGAGGAGAAAACTTGCTTGGGTCACAGAAGGCCATGGGTTTAATTCCCCAGCACTGAAAACAATGGTGACAAGAAACATACACACACAGACACACACAGACACACAGATACACACACTCTCTCTCTCTCTCTCTCTCTCCACCCTCCACCTCAGGTCAACTTTCAATATCTAAAATGTGAGTTCACTTAAAAATTCTGGGTTTGGGGATTTAGCTCAGTGGTAGAGCGCTTGCCTAGCAAGCTCAGGGTCCTGGTTTTGGTCCTCATCTCATAAAAAAAAAAAAAAAAAAAAAAAATTCTGGATTCTCTTGAACACTGAAAGATTGCAGTCTACACAGCTCCAGGATGATAAACCTGAGCTCAACCTGATAAGCAGAGGAATGTAGACTTGTGCTGTTCAACTTTCTGTGATTCCAACAGCTTGCCTTCCCTCAGGCTGTTAGCCCATAATCGTTGGATTAGACGTTCTGAAGAGTTTCTAACACACCTGAAATCTAGCAATCTGGGCACAGCTTTGACGCACATATAGCATAGCACAGGTCTGAACGGCTTCAGTAAAGAAAATAATTGGAGCAATTTTCCAGCTAATTTTGAATGGAAGGGGTTCCTTTTCTTCTTCCCTAATTGTTTGAGGTGATTGTTTCAGGCAATGAGTATTTCAGGTAGATTATGTGTAGACGTACCTTTCTCGTATCACTTGAGAAATAGAAGTACATACAGCTTCTTAGCAACTTTATCTTATAGCTAAGGAACTTCCTCTTGAAGTTCTCACATGCATCTACTCCTCCCCTGAATGCTTCATTAGTAATAAGCAGGGAAACTGCCCAGCTCCTGTTGAACAGGTAGCTCCTGATTCAGTATATTCCGAGAACTCTGACATCACAGATTCAGAGACTAGCAATGTGGCCCCACAGTGTTGGTTTCCTTCCCAGAGAGGGGTGCTTATGTGTGTAACACCAGTGGGAGCGGCTAGTCCTTACAGCTTTGACACAGGGCCTTCATAAGGGAGAGCAGTTTCTAGGCAGTGCTCTAGGTTTTCTGGTTAGCAAGTGCCTAGTGTCCCTGGATGTTTCCTCATAGTTGTTATGAACACTAATAACATTCACTGTCCATTTCCTTGAAAGCAGGTCCTTTATAATAAAATCTCCTGTTTACTTATGGAAAACACTCTGAAAATCGTTCCCTTGATAGAAATTATGAACTCTATATGAATAGATTAGAATAAAATAGTGTTTCAGCAGTTACAATCTTTGGGTTTTACTTTCCAATTGTGGATTTTAATGGGTGATATGTGTAATATTTAAGAAAATACACATGTGCAGGCATGTGTGCACACATATATTTAACAAGTTACGAGGGCCATGAAATCGGATTACGGGTTGGTAGTCGCAGCTCCACCTACAGTACCCCTCCATCCACAGTGTCAAAACAGGATCACACAGCGTGTGGAAACAGGAGTGCAGAGGTATTAAATCTGGACTCTTTCTCAGGGAGATGAAGTATTCAGGAGGGGTGTATTTACATGTTCTAGTATGTTAACATGAACTTCCTAAGAAATGGAATTGGAAGGTCTGGGTGACGAGGTGAGTATCTACACTGCTCTAATGCACTCAAAAGTTAGATGCGGGGAATTTGCGATTGTCAAGTTTACTCTTTGGTTATGGAGGAATCTTCGCTATAGGTATGCTTGGGCTTTTTCTTCTTTTTAAAACTTCACTTGTCTCATTTATGCTGTTAGCATTTGGGATAACTCCTGCAGACTTCTGGAAATGGGGCACAGATAGGCTGAGCAAAGCAAGTTTTTCTCTTTTCCGTTTACAAATCCTAAAAGCCCGATAAGATTCTGGTGTGTTAAATATGCCAAGACTCTCTGTAAAATTTTTATTTGAGTAAGGTAGTATCCTAACTGAACCTTAAACATCTCTGAAATTTTTAAAAGTTTTAAGCACGATTTTCTGACTTTAGTATTCATTTAAGCTGATTTCAGCACAGTCCAACATGTACAAAAGTTGGGTACTACCTTCAAACCGGAGTATTGAGCAACTCCTGTTATCTCCTCATAGTAGCAGTTTTTGAAACTCCCTAGGGTGATGTGGCAAAGAGTTTTGAGTATGACAAAGTAGGCCTCCGTTTGGTCTTAGAAATCACAGGCTGCAACCGTGGCTGTTTCTGATTTTGTGTGTGAGTACTTGTGGCATGAAAAGTGATGTGTTTACTCTAAGGGAAATTTACAAAGGTTTAGGATTTTATCAAGTTCTCTGGGGAGGCTGCAGCTTTTTCAGTTTCTTCTCTGGCGACTTGCGTTAGTTTGGATAAGAATGATGGTGTAGGTAAAGAAGGCATACTGTAGAGACAGGTTATCTTTTAAAACTTACGTTTAAAATCGTCTCTCCCAGTACTTCGCGCCATGGCTCTAAAAATAGGGCCCTAAATTTAGAGGGCAAGTTGCTACATTTAGTTCTTTTCTGAGAACTCCTCGTGTCCGGCAGGAGTCCACACGGGCTTGATCTGGTGGCACTCCCGGGAGTACCTGGGGATAATGCAGTCTTAAGACTGGGGCGACTAGCCAGCGCCCATCAGGAGGACACGGTGAGCGAGCGAACCCGCACGCTGGCCCGAGGACCGACGTGTGCTTGCCCAGGAGAGGTTAAACTCTGATCAGACCACACAGTTGACCCGAACGCCTTCGTGTCCAGAGTCCGAAGTGCGGAGTCACAAAGCAGGTCGCACCGGCTCACGCGTCACGGGCCGTTTTTCTAGCCTGAATTATGGCGGAGGCCGGCGTCTCTGTGACGGAGGGGTCTCCAGGGGTACGACGGTGTGGGGCTCAGGCTCTAGCGGAGGGGACGTGGGCAGGCTGGGAGCTAGGGTGAGGGAAGCGGAACTTTTTTTCACCCCAGGACTGCAACGCAGACCTCGGGGTGGAAGGCTGCTGCCCCACGCTCGGGTTCCTCGTGCTACGAGGTTGAAGACTGGGGAGCGGCGCGCGGGCCCTTTAAGCTCGAGCGAGGACGTGGCTGCCGAGCTCGTGCAGTAGAGGGGGCGTCTCCGCCGCGCCGGCGAGACCAAGGCCGGGGGTGCGACGCGGGCTCCCCCCTCAGGGCCGCAATGGTGTGCGCCGGCCGCCAGTGCATTCGCGATCCCAGACCCGCGCCGATCGAGCCGGGCTTGCTGCTGGCCGGCGGGCCGGCTGCAAGGCCTCCGCCCGTGGGCGCGGAGATGGCGGGGCCCGGGGCGGCGGCGGGTTGCGCGCGGCAGGTTCTGGAGCAGCTGCGCAGGGTGAGTCCTGGGCTCGGGAGCAGCGGGCCTGGCGGGGCCGGGCGGCTGCGGCAAGGAAGCCGGAGCTCAAGCGCACCCGCCCGGCCTGTTCTCAGCCACTGCTCGCCTCGGGGAAAGAGGCCGGGGGATCGGGAAGGCAATGTGGACGTCCCAAAGGAGCCCGTTTTGTTCCCGACCCCGGAGTCAATTTGCCTGAACATCATTTATTTTGAACAGGGGTCAGTTACACGTGGTTTTTCTGACTGCCGGAAACTGGAGTTTCTTGGTGATGAAACTTCTTGTCTTAAGCGATCGCTTGAGCTGGGGCCAGAACGAGATTTTAATTCTACATTATTTTTCCCCGGTAAAGAATGCCCTTCTAAAATGCTTTAACCATAGCGTCCTTCCTCCTTTTTGCATTGTTCATGTAAAAGGTGTTCTTGTAAACTCTACAGTTAGTGAACGTTCAGGATCCAAAGTATGTTTTTTTTCTGTTTCATTTTGTAATCAGGTGGCAGAGGTTTTTCTCCTTTAGTGTTTGTAGGTGTTTTGTTGTTGTTAGGTTTCGGGACACCCCCCTTTGCGCGCGCGCTCGCGCGCAGACACACACACACACACACACACACACACACACACACCCCAGTTTTTGAAAACTGGTGTTTTTTAAAAGACCATTTAAATATTGTGGTTGTTCTGATGAACACGTTCGGGTTATGTTCTTCTGTGAATTTAAAATAGTGTTGCCATGTCCGTGTTTCATTTATTTATCCAACTGTAGTGTAGTGAGTGCACACGCCCGTGAATGAAAAAGTTCTGTGGAGGTCCTAAATGAACTAAGGATTTTGCCACTGGCATCCTGTTGTCTTTCAGTGGAAAGAAGACACAAGATTAGTCCGTCGTAGAAACCGATAGCTTATAGAAGCACACATGCAAAGCAAGGAGACAGAGATTGTATATTCCTAGGAGGAAAGTCTTTAACAGGCTGAGCAAAAAACTAAACCGGCGTATACAGGCTCTCTGCTGCTCAGAGTATAAAGTGAGCCAAGGATGTGATGTGAAATGATGCCTGTGTAGACAGTGGTTCACGAGGACGTTTGTGTGGTGCAGGAAAGCTCATGAAGGCTTTTCAGTGTTTCGGCTACTATAGATTTTCCTGGTAGTAGTATGTATGTAGCCCATATGTCAGGGAACAAAACTCAAAACAGGAAGGAGAAATGACCGCAGTAAGAAACAGAAGTTTGGTACTAAATGAGGAACTAGGGAGAGCTGAAATGCGTATAACTTTCTTGATTGGATGTGGAGAGGGGTGGGTTGTGAGGAGAACCTAGAATACTGCTAAGTTTCTGGCTGAGTCAGTTATTGAGATGAGGTTTATGGGAAGAGAATCATATTATAGATGAGAGATAATTTCAAACCATACACATCTCCCTTCACTGAACTCAACAATTAGCGCACAGGGAGATAGCTCAGTGGGTCAAGCGCTTGCTGTGCAAGCATTACCTGGAGTTGGAGTCCTCATACACACTAAATGCTAGGCTTGTAGGGACCTCTAACTCTAGCACTGGGTGGAGGTGTGTGCAGGGGAATCCCAGGGGCTCATTGGTCACCAGCGTGGCAAAGAATGGGTGAGCTCTAGGTTCAGTGATTAAGATGGAGCGAGACATTTCCACGTCAACGGCTGGCTTTTTTGCATGTGTGCGTGCGCGTTCACACAGTGTAAACATATAACACACACACACAGGGAACAGTTAACAATATTTGGCTTTGATAAGGTTGGTAATGAGGGACATGAGAGAAGGCAGATGTCAGATTTTGCACACTTTTTTGTGGGCTCAGTGGGCTATGTTGATATCTTTGTTCCTGGTTTTAGGGAACAGTTCTTCTCTTATCTTTAGTATGGTGTTAGCTGTGAATTTTCTATCGACACCACCTGTTAGGTGGGCGAATCATCTTCTTGGCCCAATAACTTTTTAAAAATGTTTCACAATTATAAATTTTCCCATTATGCCCTGCATTAACTGCAAACTATAAGTTTTGTTATACTACTTTTTTTCAATTTAATCTGAAAGTATTTTATTTTTATTTTAAAAAGTTCTATTTTACATGTATGGATGTTTTGCTCCTGCATACATGACTACGTAGCAGTGTGTTTGCAGTGCCTAGAGATGCCAGGCGTCAGATATCGTGGGACTTGAGTTATGGACCATGTGGGTGCTGGGAATTTAATGTGGGTCCTCTGGAAGAACAATCAGCATTCGTAACTGCTGAACCATCCCTACAGCTCCTGGAAATCCTTTGTGATTTCCCTAGTTGGACTGGAGTCATGCTTCAGTAGGTAAAGACATCTACAGCACAAGCTTGGTGGCCTGAGTGTAGATCACCAAACCCACATTAGATGTTGGACCCAGCAGAGGCATTTCTAACCCTAGCTGATCCTGCTGGTTTATGGGGGGGGGAGCCGGACCCTCTTTAGAAGTTTCTGGGCTAGCTAGCCTGGCCTATGTGATGGTGGACCATAGGAAGCCGGTCTCAAACAAAGTAGGAGGTCTGAACCAAAAACCTGAGGTTGTCCTCTGACTTCACCATATGGGCTTGTGGCGCTAATGTGGTTTTTCATTGATTTGTGGCTATCTAGTAGTATATTATTAATTTCCACATTTGTAAAACTTTCAGATTTCTTTAAAAAATGTAAAAATGATCTATTTTATGTATATTGAGTATTTTACTTGCATGCATGTCTGTACACCGTGTATCTTGTGTATCTGGTCTGGTGGAGGCCAGAAGAGGGGTCAGATCCTGGACTGGAGTTGTGGATAGTGGCGAACCACCATATGAATGCTAGGAACCAAAATTTGTTTCACCCACAGGAACGACAAATCAATGCTTTTAACTGCCGAGCCCGCTCACCAGCCCCTCCTTCTGTTTTTGATGGCTAATTTCAATTTATTGTAATCAGAGATTACACACTTTTCAAGATTTGGATTGTTTAATTAATTTTTAATTTTAAATTATGTGTGTGTGTATGTATGTATGTATGTATGTATGTATGTATGTATGTATGTGTCTCTGTGTGTATGTACATGTCTGAGGAAGCCAGAAGAGGGAGGACATCAGATCCCCTAGAGCCGGAGTTAAAGGCAGGCGGTTAGGAACTGCCTGATAGGGATAGTGGAACATCATGAACTCTGGTCCTCTGTAAATGTACTTAACCGTTCACTCATCTCTCTGGGCTGGGCTGCGAGCTTTTGTATTTTAAAAAGTATATGGAGGTTTATTATAGCTTGATGTATGGATTTGTTCTGAAGACTCTTGTGTGTGCAGTTGAGAATGTGTTCTCTGCTCTTGTGTATATTTTGTTAGCATGTAAGGTCTGGTTGTTGTGTGTATTTTGTTAGCATGTAAGGTCTGGTTGGCTATAGTGTTGTTCCAAGTCTTCTCTTTTATGCTGACTCATTGAAAGTGAGATCTTGAAATCTCTAAGACTGTTGGCGAATTGTCTGTTTTTTCCTTTACTTCATTTTGTGGTTCTTCTGTTGGGTAAAATATAACCTTTTTCTTAAGACCGAGATAGCTTTTGTCATCACAGGATGTTGTTCTCTGTTCTTAATAACAGGTTTTGTCTTAAAGTCACAGAAGTCTCTGCACTGGTTTATGACCAGTTGGTATCTGTGGTCACTGAGGGAGGAAGAGTTTGGAGGTGACCAAGGACGAGGTGAAATAGGCAATCAGCTGCAAGCCTTCAGCTGCATGGTGTGGAAGAGTGTTTCAGGAGAAGCCACATGAATGGGTCTTGGTTATAGAATTGTAGTCTTTGTTGGGAGGGATGATGGCAGGGTTGCCTTTTCCTGAGTGTCTTACCTTGTGATCCTGGAGACAGATGCTCCTTACCATTGCATGGGGGCATGAGACCATGTTTCTGTTTATTGGTGTCTGAAGTGAAGGAGAGAGGCAGAAGTAGGATGAAAGGTTGTTCACCCTTTCCTGTGCCCTTTTAAGGTTGGTGCTGTACCTTAAGAGGCTAACACAGAAGGGTAAAGGAACTCTCCATAAAACCCAGAGAAGAGGCTCCACTCCTCCTCTTTGGATCCTGTCTGGAGTCACAGTTGAAGAAAGAAGAATGAAGATATAAGTATTAAAAAACAATATTCCATGCTTTTCTAATATTATGTTAATAAACTAAATAGCAACCTAGAAGGAGTCTGTAGACACAATAGCTAAAGATAGATTTTAAAGAGAGTAACCGTTAGAGGGTGTGTGTGTGTGTGTGTGTGTGTGTGTGTGTGTGTGTGTGTGTGTCAGTCCCCGGAGGGGAAGATTGCTGTGAAGTTCTAGCTGGTTCTGTGCAGATGCCTGAAAAGAATCAAGCCTGGTCATTCTTTGGGTTCTTTTTCAAAGAACCATCCATGGTGTGTAAGAGCCTTTCAGAAGGAACGTAGTGAGGCTTGGCTTGTATTGTCTTGGGCTTTGGGGAGAGATGGTGGGAATAGTTGCTTTTTATTGAATATCTGTCCTTGCGATCAAACTACATTATTAATTCAAGGTAAGGAGAGATAGGAGAGAAGGATTCATATCTCAAATTCAAAGCTCTATCAGTTGTTTTATAACTATTTCCCCTACTCCCACCCGGAAGTTGTTTTTTTTTTTTTTTTTTTTTTTGTTTTTGTTTTTTTTTGTCAAACTCAATGTGTTGCAGGATATTTTTTTTTGTTTTTATTCACTGAAAAAAAATCTGTTTCTAATTGTGGTTCAGCTCAGCCTTAGCACATCCCTTTAATCTCTGACTGGAATATAGACACGCTCTTAGTGTACGTCTTTAATCCTAAACAGTGAAGGTAAAGATAGTTTATAGAAGGAAACACTCATGTTTGAAAGTGATGTCTAATTGAGTGGCAGACAAAGTGAAGAACCAGAGAAAGATTTGACAGAATGGCATATGCCCAACTCCCACAAGAAGAGAGAGGAAATGGAAGCTACTTAAGAGAAAGCAGTTCAGAGAGGAAAAAAAAAGGTGAATAAGGCAGTTTTACAGGACAGTTGTACAGTGACAGGTTGTAGAGAGAGAACAAACTAGATACCCGTGAGGACAGAACAAGCCAGAGAATGAAGGATCCAGAAGATTAGAGCGTATTGCTAAAGTTAGTTTGAGGCCAAGCAGAGCAATTCAGTTGGAGGCTGAGAGAGAAGTCAGATTGAATCAGTCAGCTTGGGGAGGAATTTGGAGCCAGAACAGCTGAGTTGAACCAGAAAGCCAGAGATCAGAAAGAACTAGGAATGGGTGAGCTTATTCAGCAGCCAAGTCTCAGAGGCTGAAAACATTCTAGGCCTGGATAAGATTGTATGGAGGTTAGAAGCTTCCAGGACTAGATCTAGGGTTGCAGACTGAGGCAGTAATATCAAGCAAATGAAAGCTACTTTTACCCCAATGCATATAGATAAAATCTGAGCTTGTAGTCAGGGACACTACCAGCCCAGGTCACTGATAATCTTTTCTTGGCCCTCTCCCTATCCTTGTTCCTTCCTGAGTGTAGCTCTGAAAATCGCTTCATAGTTCCTCAATGGTGTGAAAACTATTGTGTTTCACCACACTGTTGCTCTTCACCCCGTGAGAGCAATTCTAAGTTGCCAGAAGAAAGTGGTTAGAGGCAGAAATGCTTGATTCTGTATGGCAGCATGTTTCACATTCATGGCGTCGGCTTAAACCACTTGTACCTGTCTTTGTAGCAGTGATGTGGAAGGTGTGTGTTTATACGCTTGTCTTCCCTTTCCTTGAAGGTTGTGGCAGCATTGCCTGAAGATATGAGAGCAGACTTCAATCCCAATGGTTTTTCATTGGAATTGGCGATATGTGTGCTTACCATTGGACTGCTTGCAATTGTCCTGTTTCTGTGGAGAGGCTTCCGATCAGTAAGTACCTACTGCATGCTAAGAGAATGTTCATTCTGGACTTAAAGCTTTTTGTTTTAAGGTTTATTTTATGTGTGCCTGGTACACACGGAGGTGAGAAGAGGGCATTGGGTCCCCTGGAACTACAATTACAGAGGGTTGTGATTACTATGGGTGTTGGGAGTTGAACCCCTGGTCCTCTACAAGAGGAACAAGGGCTCGTAATCCCTCACTCTGTCTTTCGACTAAACAATGGATTGGAGAAACTTCATTGCTATTTCAGGGAAATAAGTTAGGTCATAGTGTTCTGGGTAATGTCTGGTTATTAGAAACTGAATAGAGATTCAGAGAAATGTTTTTATATGTAAGGATTCTTAGAGGATTTTCTTTGTAGGGATAGTACACACTAGTTCCAAAACCCCACCCTTCCTCCTCCTACTCCTTGTGTTTCTTCTTTCTCCTTCTCTTCATCTTCCTCCTCTTCCCCCACTCCTCTTCTTCATACCTACCCCCTTTTGGTCTGGGTTTGCTTTTAGCAGTATAAAAAGCCAGCAGATACGACTACCTTTCAATTTAGAATAAAAAACATGGCCACTCATTCAGTTAATAACGAGATGGTTAATTCCCCCCCCCCCCTGCTGTGTAGATGAACCCCTGTCCCAGACCCTGGATCACTTATTCCTATAGATAACATTTTTTTTTTTAAAAAGAGGGAGTCCTACCATATCCTTTTCTTTCTGAGACTTCTTTTTAGATGTTGGTCCTTGTGCTTCTGACTCCATTTCTGATTTCTTCATGGTTTTCCAGTGCCCTCCAGAAGGAGTCCCTCTACCCCATGTTGCCTTTCCCATATTTCCGGCTTACACACATCTCAGAATAGCTTGTCCTTTTGATTTTCTCTTCCCCGTCTTTGCTAGGTGGTATAAATCTTCCTTTTACTCTAGCCCTAGGGCTGTCACAGTGGGTTTATCTTTCCTTCACTGAGAGCTGAGGCTTAAAGAAGAAAGGCCAATGGGTTTTTTTTAAGAGTTGGTTCATGTTTAGAGCCCCATGGTATTTCTTAGACTATTATTTTGGCTATTAAGTAGGAGTCTTAATAATAGTGCCCTCAAAATACTTCGTGTTAGGGACAGATATGTGTGGGAAAGATGGGTCTGAGTGAAGGGACAGGCGTCTTTAGACTGAGGCTGCTTCCAAGCCTTCATATGGTAACACGCAATGTGAGTCTTCACGCTTTTATCGGAAGTAGAATGCCTCTGGGTAATTCACTCATGGCAAGGACATAGGAAGTTGTTATCTTAAAGTTGGGAGTAGAAGTCAAATAGATTTACTTGAATGTTTATTTGTTTTAATATACTTTTGTTAAAAATTTGTTTCAGATTCGAAGCCGATTTTATGTGGGTAAGTTGTTATTTTTCTATTTGAGAGCTCATTGTTGTACGTAATTAAAAAACCTAAAATAGTCACAATAATTTTCTTTTTCTTTCTCAGGGAGAGAAAAAAAACTTGCTCTTGAGCTTTCTGCACTAATTGAAGAAAAATGCAAACTACTTGAAAAAGTCAGCTTTGTTCAAAAGGAGGTAAGGCATGTCTGAGAACAGCGCTGCTGGTAGTCTGGAACTTAGTGGTTCTCCGTGATTACTTAATTCCTCCAGAGCGCTGCTGAATTCGAGTTCTGTGGCTCCTCACCCCTGTCACTTAGCCACCTCTTCCCTGACGACCAAGTAGCACCTTGATTTGTTTATCGGTCATTTAGATAGTCTTTGTGAAGTTGCCTTTTTAAGTCTTTCACCGTTAAAAAAATTACATTGTTGTTATCGTATGTGTCTGTCTGTGCCTGCGCTTGTGTGCGTGTGTGGAAGATAGTGGAGGTCACTTCTTTTCTCACTCATCCGGATCCCACAGATTGAAATCAGATTGTCAGTTTTGGTAGCAAAGTCCTTAATTCCTGAGCCGTCTTGCTGGCCCATTTCTACCTTTTTAAAGACACTTACACTCTTTTCCCCTTTATGTCATATAGAAGCAGGGTTTTTGTTTTCTTTCTAACATTTTATATCGGGGTTGGGAATTTAGTTCAGTCCTCAGCTCCAGGAAGGAAAAAAAAAAAAAGATAAAATATCAAAAAAAATTAACATTTTATATTCGTTATATATGAGTTTTGTTAGATATATGGAATGCAAATATCTTCTGACTTATATTTCTATTTTGTTTGGTGTCTAAGAAAATAGGTTTAGAATTAATGTAGTGTAATTTGTTGGTTCTTTGTTTTTTGTTTTTCTTTTGTGCTTCCTGCATAGAGATTTTTGCCTGTCAAGGCTGGAAAGTTATCCTTGCTTGTTATCACGTAGAGACTTTATTTTTTTCATTTGGGATTCGTGTTAGCTTGCAAGGGCTGCTATGACCAAATGCCACTTTACAAACCGGAGTGAACTCCCTTACAGCTCTGCAAACAGCAGTCAAAGGTTAAGGTGTAGGTAGGCTTTGCTGCTTCTGTGGCCTGTCCCTCGACCTGTGGATAGACCTGCTCACTTGCTGTGTCTCCCTCTGTCCTCAGCTCTCTTAGGATTCCAGTCATATTAGGTTAGGCTCTTCTTAACTGCCTCATTTTAACCCGTTACCGTCTGAAGACACACGCATTCGGAGTGGTTGAGACTTAAGAGACGGGCTCTCTTTGTGTAGTCCTGGATGTCTTGAACTAGCTCTGTAGATGACACTGGCCTCAAATTCATGACTGCTCTCTCTTGAGTGTTGGGATTATAAACATGTGTCACCATACCCAGTTTCAGAGTAAGCATTTTTATTATTGAATTCTTATCTGTGGATTATAGTCCACTCTTCTGTATATGCTTTTTAAAGTTCGTTGTTGTTGTTTTCATGAGACAGGGTTTCTCTGTAGTCCTGGCTGTCCTGAAATTCACTCTGTAGACCAGGCTGGCCTCGAACTCAGAAATCCACTTGCCTCTGACTCCCAAGTGCTGAGAGTAAAGGTGTGCTCACCACTGCCCAGTAAACATATGTGAGGTAGTCTTTTCCTTTCCCTTTACTACATTGTGTGGATGTGTCTTTGCCATGTGTGCATGTAGTGCCCCAGAATCCAGAAGAAGGCATAATTATTTATTTCTAATTTTGTGTGTGTGTGTGTGTGTGTGTGTGTGCATGTGAATACAGAGTCCAGAAGGTACCCCTGGAGTCTGAGTTAGAGGAATTTATGAGCTACATAATGTAGTTGCTGTGACTCAGACTCAGGTCTTCTGCGAGAGTAATATATGCTCTTAACCACTGACCCACCTCTATAGCTCTCCCTACCCATTTTTGTTAAGACAAGGTTTTGTGTAATCCAGACTGGCCTCAAACTCTTATGTAGCTGAGGGTAATGAACTTACGGGTCCTCCTGCCTCCACCTTCCAAGTCTTAGGATTCCTTCAGCCCCACAGCTTCTTTGGGATTCTACAGCACAGTTGACTCGCCCATGTGAAGTTTCTAGGGGAGTCAGCTGAGGTGATACATGACCATAATCCCAGCATTTTGAAAGCATTACAAATTTGATTATAGTAGAATTACAAGTTTCAGATTATCTTGGTCTTCATGGTGAAATGACTTTTGTTATATTCACAGATTTGGATATCCATAATAGCAATCAGATTTTGAACATTTCTAAATTTTTGTTATTCTTCACCCAACTTTCCCACTTTATACATAGTTCTAGTTACTTACACTTATATACTTTCTGTCTCTACAAGATGTTTCTCCCCTCCCCTCCGCTCCCCTCCCCTCTCCTCCCCTCCCCTCCCCTCCCCTTCTTTTCATTTCTCCAAAACAGAGTTTTTTTTCTATGTAGCCCTTGGCTGTCCTGGAACTCACTTTGTAGACCAGGCTGGCCTTGTGCTCACAAGAGATTCACCGGTCCAAGCAAGCTAATACAAAGCCCAAATGGAGAAAGTAAATGGGAGGGCTGTCTTTCACAAAGGAGCAAAGAAACCCTGTCTCAAAAAAATAAAAACAACCCCCCCAAACCAAACAAAAACAAAAACAAAGAGAGAGAGAGAGAGACAAAGCGTAAAACGCAGAGAAGCAGGGAGGCAGAGAGGGCGGTGGGGGAGGGGAGGGAGAGGGGGAGGGAGAGGGGAGGGAGAGGGGAGGGAGAGGGGAGGGAAATAGCTACCTATAGTGACTCACACCAATAATCCCTGCATTCAGGAGGCTGGGGCAGAAAGAGAGCTAGCTACAAGTTCAAGGACAGCTTGGGCTATAATAGGAGACTGTTTCAAAAGAGAAAGAAAGAAAGGAAGAAAGAAAGAAAGAAAGGCAGGCAGCCAGGCAGGCAACCACAGTATATGTTACCATGTATCTAGTAAGGGCTCTGTATCTAGGATGTATAAAACATCCTAGATGCAGCATATACCTATAATGCCTGCATTCAGAATGATAAAGCAGGATGGAGAATTCGAGGGCAGCCTGGGATACTGGTAAGGCTGTCTCAAAAACAAATAAATATATATGTAATAGGTAAACCGGATAAACTTTGCTGCAGAGAAGAAAAACTTTATCAGCAAGTGGCAGGTAAACTTTGAAGACACTCAGTGTCACCAGCTTCCAAGCAAAGGCTGGTGAAGACTGTGACGCTCTCAGCCAGTGCACTGGCAACAGCACGGCACACACTCAGGATGACCCAGAGAAACTGCAGCACTCACCTACTAGTAGAAACGTGAAGCGACACAACCACTGTGGAAGTTAGACAGTTCTACCAAAACAAATACAGACAGCACTCCTCGGGAAATACCCAAAACTGCTGAAAATGAATGCTCTGTTTTTGGGGTAGGGTCTCACTATGTAGCCTGGCTGGTTTGGAACTGAAAGAAATTTGCCTGCCTCTGCCTCTTAAGTGCTGGGATTAAAGGAGTTAGAAGTATGAAAAGAATAGAGAAAATATTATGTATCAGTATTTAAGAAATGGGTGAAAGGGGACTTGGGAATAGGGCAGAGGGGAACATCAGAAAAGAAGAAAAACGTATATATCAGAGGTATGAAAAGAAATAGAGAAAATATTGTGTATTTGGTTTAGAGGTAAAAAAGGACAGAGCCTTTCCCACCAGGATGCCAGATCCCACATAGGAACCAAATACCTAAAGTAAAGTGTTCATAGTAACAAAACATTAACAATTAAAGTTATGTATAAATAATTGGAAAATAAAAATTAAAGATTAATAACACAAATGAATAAGATGAATTGGAGGTGTTATGCTCTTGGTCAGCGCTCCTTGCAGCACAGTAGCACTACCCAAGCGTTCCGTGATTTGTGTAGCTTCTTGCTGGTGTGCCTGGTCTGGGGTGTCGGGAATCCCTTAGCTTCTGCTGTCTCCCCAGAGTGTGCTGATGGGGCCTGTCGGTCCCATCTGGATGCTGTTCTGAATTCTGCAGGCTCTTTCCCGGTTCCAAGGAAATCCTTGTTCCATGGGGCAGTAGCAGGGGCTGGAGAGAAGGTTTCTTGAAGTTCTTCAGGGTCCTATGCCCCCTCTTGGCACTTTCTTGTCTATAATTTGCTGAGCTAGGCTCTTTTAGCTGAGCAGATTTCTGAGCTGGTAGATTGAGCCTCCAAGCTAGTGCTTCCCATGGTCTGTCCTGAGTCCGCGTCCTGCTCTCTGCACAGGCAGGGAGACGGAGTAGTGGGCCTTGGAAGGCTCTCGCTCAGATTCCCTATCCCTGTGTGGCTGTGGTGGTCCACTCTCCTGACTGAGTCCAGCCTTGAATTTGGATGTTTGCTTGCAATCTTTAATGGGCACCTCCTGGCAGGATCCACTGATGCTGTCTGGTGTGACTGGGTGTGCCTTTGCAAGAGATTCCAAGTCATCTTGTTTTTCCTTTCTGTGGCTCTCATTCTATATCATTATCCTGACTTTCTTATACACAGATTCCTGGCCTCCCAACATCACTTCTAAACTACTACTGTGAATCAAGGCTGTTGGTGTCTTTTTGAGCTGCTTCATTATTTGTCATGGACTGTCTGCTACTTTATTGAATTCATTTGATGGACTTGTAGTTTTTGGGGCAGTCTTAGAGGTTTCTCTACATTTAACATGCTAGATTAGTTAGGGTTCTCTAGAGGAACAGAATTAATAAAATGAATCTATATACATTGAAAGGGGATCTTCTTAAGAGTGTTTCATAGGCTGTGGTCCTGCTAGTCCCAACAATAGCTGTCTCCCAGCAGAAAAGCACAAAATCTGATAGCTCTTCAGTCCGCTGGGCCAGATGACTGAGTCTTCCATATACCTTGGAATCCTGAAGACGTAGGTTCTAGTAGAGAGATTCTTTGTTTGTTTGTTTTGTTTTTTTGGAGCTGAGGACTGAACCCAGGGCCTTGTGCTTGCTAGGCAAGCGCTCTACCACTGAGCTAAATCCCCAACCCCGAAGACGTAGGTTCTAATACTAGTGAAGGATCTGTTCTCACAGATGAGTGAGGGCAAGCAGGCAAAAATCAAAAGCTTCCCTCTTCCATGTCCTTTTATATGGACAGCCACCTGAAGGTGTGGCTTAGAGTTAGGGTGTGTCTTCCTATCTCAGATGATCCATTCAAATCAAGGGATACCTAGTTGCTTGTGTTTTAGTTAATTACAGATATAGTCAGGTTAATAAGCAAGTTTCTTCAAATAGAGATAGTCTTTTTTGATCTGGTTAAGTGTTGGAATCTCTTCTAACTGCTCTCAGTAGGACTTTCAGCACTGTGTTAGCCAGCTGTTGTGTGTGTGTGTGTGGGGAGGGGGGATGCCCTTACCCTGCTCTCAGCTCCTCCCCGTTGGCTGGACTTTTTATAAACGATGAGGGACTTTATCATGATGAGGGACTGACCTCTTATACATAAATCTGTGCAAGTCTTGGTCAAAAAAGGATGCTGAATTTTGTTCAGACCTCTGCTTGAGTTATTTGTTTGCTTGCATGGTCTGGCGAAGCGATGGATCATGTTGACTATGCCGGGGGAAGCCCACATGATTAGGCATATAATCTCTTTGAGAGCAGTATTAAGTTCCACCTGTTAGAAAAGTACTTAGAATTTTGCAGTAGTTACCAGACACATTGACCTGTTTTCTTTTTCTTGTGTCTTTGTCTTGCTTAGTTACCAAAACAATACTTTTGAAAATATTCAAGCAAGCACAGGATAGGTCCTGAAGTATATGCATTGTTTCTCTGTGGTTTCTAATTCTCTTAAAATCCTTATCTAGTTCACTCACTCTGTGTGAGTGAGTCTCCTTTTTAAGGAGAAAGAAGTGTGAACCACTGGGCTTGCCTTTCTGCAGGTCTCTCTTCTCCCTTAAATCTTTACTGTTTAAATAGTTCTCTGAGGCCTTCAGATAGATTCTGTCTTTTGGTGTGTTATTTAGCTGTTAGTCAGCAGAAAGCTTGATTGGAAGCAACATAGTCAATTTAATCTTGTGATGTTTTATATTTAATTATTCTTAGTTTTCATCACTTGATATTCTGTCTTTTAAAAATTTTATCTTCCTTACTTGTCTTATTTGTTATATGATATAAATGTCCGATGGCCGGTTACTGCACACCACCCTACTGAAAAGGCTGGAGAAACTGTTAATTTGTTCAGGGCATGACAGAAAACTCATGTCTTTGACGCTCTTTAGCCTTGATGCCTGCGTTTTTACCCCAGCTGACTTGGGTCAACTTTGCTAGTCACAGCTGTAAGGTTCTTCATATGTTGTTCAACCTCGTGGTTGTGACTTGTTAGGGGTTCTGGCTTTGCTTGTCACAGTGGTTAGATTGCAAAACTAAGCTCAGAGTTCGTTCCCCAGGTATCTGTTGAGATACAGTTTGGATACAGTTCAAGGTTTTTACTTACGTGTTGCCTTGTTTCATTCAGTATGAAGGCTTAGAGTCATCTTTAAAGGAGGCCAGCTTTGAGAAGGAGTCAACAGAAGCACAAAGTTTGGAGGTAAAAAAAAAATATGATTTAAAAGCTAGGGAAAAGATTCTCATTAAATAGCAAACTTTAAAAATATGTTATCTTCTCAAAAATAATTATTTCAGAGAAATATGAAATGGTGTATCAGGATCTTAAAGCTTACAGAAAGATTGGAGGAAATAGAATATTTGTAGTAGCATAAAACAAAACACTTTGCACTCTTATTGCTAACTTGCTATGAGGGATACATAATCAGTTTATCAGACTATATAGGTTTATAGGAAGAAATCCTTTATTCTGTATTTCTAAGAATGTATTGAAGAGATGGTTCATTTTTTGACACTGTTTGCTCCAGGAAAGAGAAACAGAACTCTCACAAATTTAAGCATAGCAGGAGACAATAAATTATGTAAGTTGTGTCCATGTTACTTTTTTGTCGTCTGGTGATAGTAGGCATTAGCTAGGATTAAACCAGAGGTTTACATTGTAAATTGTGGTATGCTGGTAGATGTTTATTCCCTGTGTACAGACCATTTCCTGAGT
The DNA here is from genome assembly GCF_011064425.1 of Rattus rattus. NCBI lineage: Eukaryota > Metazoa > Chordata > Mammalia > Rodentia > Muridae > Rattus > Rattus rattus. The sequence goes on from NC_046160.1 coordinate 72,432,411, forward strand.
TTTGTATTATAAATACTCCATCATGGCCAGTTTTCAGTCAGTCACGTGATGTCACTGAATGGGGAGTTTAGGAGAGATTCATAGTTAGCGCGATGCTAATTTTCAGCCTAGCAGACAGATTAGGACGTGATGGAGTGAGTTCCAGATGGAAGTGTAAAAAGTGAGCCTGCATGGTAGAAGCAGCCGGCCCTAAAGATGAAACCATAGAAGACGACCTTTTGCCTTTGGTTTTGTGTGTCATTCTAGTGTGGCAAGTCCGTCACCTCATTGTCTGTGCTCAGTAGAAAGTCTGTGTCTTGTGATTTAGAATGCACTTGTAGAATTCACAAGAAGCTAAAGACTCCAAATGCATTTCTTAAGTTTCTTTTTCTTTATTTGTTACCTATGAATATCCTCAAGAGCATTTTTAGTTGCTATGTGTTCTTTGCTGAGCCTCTGATATAAGTGCATTCCCAATGGGAATGAATTTGGGAATTTGGGCAGGTGTGAGGGATGCCTGCCACCCTGGCATTTGGGAGGCCAGTGCGGGAGGATTGCCAAGTCTATACTAAACAGAGAAGCAAAAAACAACACCCAAAACCAGTTAAAGCAAAAACACATGAAGAGTTTTAAAAGGTGTTTTGCATGCATGGTAACAGAAAAATTGTTACTTGGTAACAAAGACAAACATATTCAAGCTTGGTCTTACAGGTAATATAAACACAGCAGTTTGTTGTTATGACAACAGATTTATGTGAATTACGAGCCAGATGAGTTGAGATTTGGTCAAACCGAATATCTTAGAAAATACTCTGTTAATTTTAGTAGTTGAAAACATTTGTAGGAATAGTAATTGTAGTTGGACGCAAACTATAATGTAATACAAGTTTTACAAAGTTTAACAGTTGATTTTGCAGATAAAAATCAAGCCAATAGAATAATTTTGATTGAAATCAGAAGTCCTATAATGAAATAGTCAAATCTGGGGAGATTGTAGGTAAACAGTCTCTTAAACTACTGTAATACATTTTGGTTTTGTTCTTCTTTTTAACAAGTTTGTTGAAGGATCACAAATATCAGAGGTATGTTACAGTATTTAAAATCAATTAGACCAATCTAATAATTAATCATTTTAAATTAAAAAGATTACAGAAAATATGATGAAAAATATGATGATGCAGTCTTGATTTTTAATTTAATTATTTTTTATATTAAATTGACCTTGCCATTTCCCCCTGTAACATGCTTTTAAACATGCTTTACAACTAGATTGACAAGCTGTGCTTAATGGATTTTCTGTTTTTATTGGAATGCAACTGTATTAATTACTTTAGGGGTGGCCTGTGTTTCTCGCTGCGGTTAGCTGATGGGAGCCTGAAATACTTACACTCTTACAGAAGTTGCTGGCAACTGCTAGACCTGCTCTTATCTTAATATTAGAAGCAAATGTATATAGTGTCATAAACCTGTTTGATTATACTCACTGATTTTTACTCTAACTAAAATTTCTTATGCCTGGCTTTTAAAGTTGTCTTTCTGTTTTAGGCAACCTATGAAAATCTAGAAAGATCCAAATCTAAACTTGAAGATGAAATATTGCTACTAGAGAAAAAGCTAGAAGAAGAGAGAGTTAAACATTCTGAACAGGATGAGTTGGTAAGTCTTGTATATTCAACAGAATTATGTAAAGGTTATTGAATTTTATACATTTACATGACATTGATTAAAATATTATGTGCATGCCAGCCATAGTGACAAGGTGATGCCAGTACTTGAGAGGAAGAGGTGGGACTTCCAAGCTGGCCAGGACTGCTAAAGGAGAGGAGACACTGTCTTTCAACATGTAGTGAACAAAAATCACTAAACCAAGCAATAAGTCCAACCAAAGCAAAAAAAAAACAAAAAAAAAAAAACAAACAAAAACCTCAGGCATGAGAATAGAGTCTAGAAGGCCACAGACGGCAGTGTCTCCAGCTCTAACCGTTCATATTAGCTCTGACTCTTTACATGTAACCATAGATCTTTTTTACATGCTCTTTTCTTACTGTTTCTATGTAGCCCAGTCTGTGTAACTGTATCACTCAGGCTGGCCCCAAGCTCATGATCTTCCTGCCTCTGCCTCCTTCCTGCTGGGATTACAAGTGTGTACACCCCCACACTTGATTCTCTTGTACATTTATGTAGAAATTTTCCATATTTGCTGTAAAAGTAACATAAACTGTGTTACTTGAGTAATCATATACTTAGTAAAGTATATATATATAAATATATATAACTAAAAATATAACTTTCTAATTTAAATTCTGGTGTAAGGAAAATCTTGATGTATGTGAGGTGATTTAATATGACATTAGTGCACTCATCTTTAACCTGAAAAGTGCTATGGTACATTGAAATTGAGAAATGTACTATTATGTGATGTGTAAACTCTTCTTGAGCAGATGGTAAGCAAGCTGCTAATGCACTCTCATCTGAGCTCTTTTATTGATGTAATTTAACAGTACACCTAGCAAATACATGTGTTGAAGCTAGTGGGACTTATTAAATACTTATAGACTGACACTCTCTTTCCAGATGGCTGATATTTCAAAAAGGATACAGTCCCTAGAAGATGAATCAAAGTCTCTCAAATCACAAGTAGCTGAAGTAAGTAAGACTCTAATTGGTCTGGTAACTTTTGAAAACTATTTACATTTTCATGATATTTTTATTATTAGGTGTATTAGAGTTTTCTAGAGGAACAGAACTAATAGTTCATCTTTCTTTCTCTTTATCTATTTATCCATCCATCTCTCTATCTAAGGGATTTTATTAGAGTGCTTTATAGGCTGTGGTCCAGCTAGTCCAACAACAATGGCATTTTACCAGTGAAATGTCCAAGAATCCAGTAGTTCATTCTATGAGGATGGATATCTAACCTGGTCTTCAGTTTACATAAGAATCCTAAAGAACTAGGCTCTAATGCCAGTGAAGGAATGGATTTGCCAGCGAGACTGTGAGAGCAAGCAGACAAAGAGCAAAAATTTCCTTCCCTGTCTTTTATATGTCGGCTGCCACCAGAAGATTTGGTCCTTATTACAGGTGGATCTTTCTACCTCAAAGGATCCTGATACAGGAGCTCTAAGATCTGTATTAAAGCGGTTCTTCCCACTTCAAATGATTTAATTAAGGAAAACTCGTCACAGGTATACCCTGCCTGTTTGGGTTTTAGTTACTTCCAGTTGTAGTTAAGTTTATAAGCAGGAGTAACCACCATGCTCGGCTGTGGTGGTGCACACCTTTGATCCCAGCACTTGAGAGGCAGAGGCTGGTGGATCTCTGTGAGTTCAAGGCCAGCCTGGTCTACAGAGCAAGTTCCAAGACAGCAGGACTACATATAGAATTGCTATCTTGGAAAACAAAACCAAACAAAAATAGCCAACATATTAGGTAATAAAATATGTTAGTATTTGAGATAAAGGGAATCTTAATATGCATTTTTTAAACTTGAGTTACTTCAGTGAAATTCAGTTTTCGCTGGATATCTTTAAACTATGGCCATATGTGAATACTCTTGAAGTTGTATAGCATTTAATAGGAAACACTAATGGCCTCCTACAATATAAAGTGTTAGAGAGGAGACAGAGGATAAGCAGTATTGTGGCTCTCTTTCTGGAATAAGCACCCCAACAGCAGTGAGTACAGAAGAGAAATGTCACCAGAAACTAGGACAGCTGAAAGGCTGCTGTGCCAAGCCTAGTCTGTATTCTCATTTTATACTCTTCAAAACTCAAGGTAGGGCGGGCAGTTAAACAAGACTTCACAGGTCAGCAGGTTGTTAAGGGCAACAACCCATTGTTTCAGCTATTTCTCCAGGTGTTGCTGTAAAAATAAAATGCTGTCTTTTACCCCACACTAGGTCCGCCACCTTACTGCTCCATCACATCTGTTGGATGTCTTCATCTCAGTCAGCAAAGCGTCTCACCCACTCTGCTCCATCCCACATCACACTGCCAATTCTCTGGTGGCCCAGTATCTCCAGCCACCACACACTTTCTTGAATTCAATTAAATCGCCACATGAAAGAACACACAACACAATAACCTCTGATCCAGTTGATAAGATGTAATTGCCCACCTAGACATACAAAGCCCTGTATACATCCATCCCTTAAGAATATTCATAACAACCTGTAAATACACAGAGAGGAATCCTAACGTCAGCCTCCATGTTCTCTCAGCTGCTTCTCCCCCTCGCTCCTGTCTCCTCCCCCTCTCTAAAACTTTTCTCCCACCCAGCCTTCCTACTCGTCCAATGGCAGGCCTCATTCTATCCTATACCTGCCTTCACCTGTGCAATGACATCATCCTACATTCAGGTCATTCCTCTCCCAGATAGCATGTGAAGTCGTGCTTAGCCAATAGGCAGTGCAAACCATGCTGGAAGTAGACACTAAATAAGTCAATAAAGCAGTATCTAATAATCGGATTCTCCTATCTTTTCTACTTCAGTAGGTAACAGAATTGACTGCACAGTACATGGAAAGTTCAATCATTTGCCCAGAGTTACATGGAGAATGAGTGGCAGGGCTAGGACCGGGTCCTTGGTCTTGGCCAGCCTTGTTTGCTTCATCATGTGCCTCTGCTGTTAATAGTGAGATGTTTTGGCCTTTGCTTAAATCCTGTGGTCTGTGGAGAATGTATAAACCCGAGGTGTTCTGTTGAGTTGCTATAAACTGTGCGTTTGTTTTGTTTAGGCCAAAACGACCTTTAGAATATTTGAAATCAACGAAGAGCGACTCAGGGGAGCAATAAAAGATGCCTTGAATGAAAATTCTCAACTTCAGGAAAGCCAGAAACAGGTTTGTAGCCTGTACAGTCTCTTTTAGATATCGGGTATAGATTTTGAATGTTCTGGGCAAACTCAGATGATCCATGAATGGAGTCACATTCATGAGGGGCATTTGCTATAGAGCACAAGGGCAGGGCAGTCTCCCATGCATACTTTTTATCTCTGGTAAAGGGTTGAAAAGTATTTTTGTCTTTGTTTTCTCCCATGAAAGAAATAAGCCAAGGCAGTCAGCATTCTGATAACCATAGGAAACAGCAGTTAACACCGACCCTCAGTAGAGAATACTAGTAAGAGTTAACACATTAGCAGTCTGGGTCTAAAGGAAGGAGCAGTTCTGGGACACATAAAATGAAAATTTAGCTTCATTCTTATCTAACCTTCCCCCTCCCCCTGTCCCAGGTACTCCTACATATATACCCTCTCTTCTGTTCTCCTAAAACAATTTTGTCTTGTCTGTCTTGTCTGTCTGTCTGTCTCTCTTTACCAATCTTTCCCTCTCTGTCTCTCTCCCTTCTTTTCTATGATATGCATATGATGTGCATGTGTGTGTGTGTGTGTGTGTGTGTGTGTGTGTGTGTGTGTGTGTGTGTGTTTGTGAGTGTTCACATGTTATAACTTGGTGTTGGTCCTTGCCTTCACCTTGTTTGAGACAGAGTCTCTGTCTGTTTTCTTTTGTATATGCCTCGGTAGCTAATCTGCAAGCTTCTAGCTTGTCTGCCTTCCATCTCTGCATAGGAGCACTAGGATTACAGATATTGTGTTGTTCATCTCGATTTTATGTGAGTTCTGGGGAATTGAACTCAGGTCTTCATGCTCGATGGCAAGTGCCTTTGCTCATCTCCCCCTGCATAGTGAAAACATTCTCTAAGTAGTAGTGTCTCTGAGTCACATGCTGGACTTGATTATATATTCTGTGTTGACCAACATTTTCTTTTTCCTATTGTTAATAATTGCTTGGTTTTCTGTAATACATATTTGTAATGTTTTCTTCTATGCTGTTTGAGAGATGGAAATGTCATTCAGTTGACTGCTTTGGCTAATTTGTTCATTTACACTTCTCTTTTTTTCTTTTCTTTCTTTTTCTCTTTTCTCTTCTGTTCTCTTCTGTTCTTTTCTTTTCTTTTCTGAGACAGTCTCCTAGTGTAGTTTAGGGTGGCCTAGAACTCACTCCTAACTGCTGGCTTTATAGGCATGTACTATGCCTGCTGCTACCTCTTCTCTTCCTCTTCTGTCTGCTCATGTGTGTGTCTTGAGTGTGGATATAATCACACATGTGTAGGGGCCTTTAGAGGCTAGAGGTATCAGATCCCTCACAGAAGTTGGGTTACAGGCAGTTATGAGCCAACTGACATATGTGAGGGGAACCCCGCTTCAGTCCTGGGTGAGAGCAGTAGGCACTTTCAAACCCTGAGCCATGTCTCTTGTGCTCATTGTCTCTGTGGAGCTGGTTCTTGGGAGCGTAGGTCCTCTTGTCTAGTAAGAAAGTGTTCTGTAGAACGACTGACCTTTGTTCTGAGGAATCACTTCACTCCGCTGCTGAGAAGTCTTGTTTTTCCTCATCTTAAATGTTTTATTTCCTGTATCAAAGACTTGCTTTCTTGTAGTTGTTTTGATTAAACTTTCAGATAAAGAAGTACTAGAAGTAATTTTTAAGAGATTTATAGCTGAAGATTCTTATCTTTCACTTTTAAAAAAAATTTATTTTTAAATTCATTATTGTTTTAATTACATGTATGCGCATGTCTTTGTGTGCATTTGTGGTCATGATTAAGGTGTCCTCAGAGGCCAGGAGAAGGTGTCGGATCCTCTGGAGTTAGAGTTGTGCAGTTGTCAGCAGCCCGATGCGGGGTTGGGAACAGAGCTCAGGGCCTCTTGGAGAAGAGTGCGGCCTCAACCACTGTGCAGTTGCTCGAAGCTCCTGGTTGCCGTTCACATTTCTGATAGTTTGATGATCCTTGTTAGTGCTGCTTTTCCTTTTTTACACAAGTTTGACATTGCTGTATTATCTTCTTTCCACTTTGGGTTTTGAGAATTGAGTGCTGTGTAGACTATGGGGTCTTTTCTGCTTTTTTGTTCCTGCTCTTTTTGCTTCACAAACTACTAACCCGGCCTCCTAAGCCCCTCCCTCACCCCCAGGGTTTCTCTTTGTAGCTGTGGCTGCTCTGGAACTCACAGAGATCAAAGGTGTGCATCACCACTGCCTGCCTGACTTAATATATTTTTTGTTTTGGTAGGCTTTTCTCCCCTTTCATTTTTGAGGATATTGAAAAATTTTTTCAAGTGCTTTTCAGTTCATTATGTTGCCTTGTTTCTTTTGCATTCATTTTCTGTTTTACCTAAAAGGCTTACTTTTTATTTTCAGATATTTGGGACTGTTTGTTTAATTATGAAATAGTCTGAATCCAGTGGGAAGATTTGAGAGTGTCCTTGGTGTTTCTTTCTGTATTGCGATATGGCTATGGTGTTTCTGTGAGGTTCCCTAGTTGTTGTATTTGAAGATTGTTTCCATAGAAGTAATTCTGCATCAGTTTCCATTCAGAGGAGTTAGCTTTTTCTAGCAGCCTTGCAGCTCAGTGAGGTCAGGAGAACCTGCATCTCATTGGTCAGCTAGTCCCCTTACATTTTCTCTGTGTGTTACTCCTACTCCCCATCTGGTCGAGTCATCCCAGGTCCTCAGGTTCCATTTTTCCAAAGAATAACTGTTTTTGACTGTGTGTGTGTGTGTGTGTGTGTGTGTGTGTGTGTGTGTGTGTGTGTGTGTGTGTGTGTGTGTGTAAAATCAAGAGATGAATGGCATAAAATGAGAGGATGTGTATATGTATGTTCTAGGAGGAAACAGAAACAGGAAGGAAGAAGGGAAAACAGGACCAGTGCAGATGCTGGGAACTGCGTGTGGATCCTCTCCTAGAGCAGTACCAAGTGCTTTTAACTGCTCAGCTGTCTCTTCAGCCCCCCATGTCTCCCCTTTTAGTTTCCACTCATCCTCCTGTATTACTGCCTTCAAACCGTGAACCTTTCTGGGTTGTGTCACATTGTCTTTTTTTGCCTTTCTGCTTAGGTTTCTTCCATTGCCTGTGTAGTCTTTTATCATACTTACGTCTCTGCCTTCTTTCTATTTCTCTAGTTTCCTTTTCTTCATCTCTTCTCCTCCTCCTCCTCTTTCTCTCTCCTTTCTGGGTTGATGTCTTTTCCTTTTCCATTGTTCTACCATCTCAGATTTTAGAGAACATGGTGGCGATGCCAGTTGTGAAATTTCCATGCTGTAATTAAAAGTGCCCCTCCTTACACCCTGTAAAAGTCTTATTATGTAGCCCAGGCTGGATTGGAACTCACAGTGTAGTTCAGGCTGGAATTATCTGGTCTAGATAATAGTCTTCTTAAAGGTTACCTATCTTCAGGACAAAACATCCTGGTGACTAAAAGAATATCCTTAAGGTAAGTGAGAGATGTGGCGTGTTCTGTGGGTTCAACGATAAAAAGAATTGACTGGATACAGCAGAAATGTGTCAAAGACCTCGTATTGGATAACAATTTACTTTGGCAATCATTTGAAGATTATTTGTTATTTTACACTCTTCTGTTGTGAAAGTTCTTTATAGGCAGGTGGGAGGTTGAGGCAGGTTCATCTCTGTGAATTTGAGGCCAGCCTGGCCTACAGAGCAAGTTCCAGGAAAGCCAAGACTACATGGACAAACCCTGTCTCGAAAAACCAAAACCAACCAAACAAACAAAAAAGTTCTTTATAAATGAGAGCCACACCTGGCTTCCTTTTAAAAGTAGCAGCCCTACCTCTTAATGATACATCTAAGTATTTAAATCTAAAGGTTATGTTGACTTTTACCTCTTTTGTTGCTGTTTTTCCATCAGCTTTTACAGGAAGCTGAAATAATGAAAGAACAAGTGAGTGATCTCGATAAACAGAAAGTGACTTTGGAAGAGTCCAGAGCACAGGCGGAGCAAGTTCTGAGTGAGAAGGAAACTCAGATTGAGGTAATGGCCTTTCACTTTGGGACTGCTTGGCTGCCATTTTATACTTAGAAATTCAGATACTTCAGCAGCTTTCACTGCTGTCATTTCTCTGTCACCATTCAAGTGCTCCTTGAAGATTCACAGATATGTGCGTTCCCTGACTGTGTCCCTCCAGTGTTTTAGCTTGGTATTTAGCAATAAAGAAGAAAATAGGGGTTGGGGATTTAGCTCAGTGGTAGAGCACTTGCCTAGCAAGCACAAGGCCCTGGGTTCAGTCCTCAGCTCTGGGAAAAAAAAAATAATAAGAAAATAATGGTGTATTATTTTTTCTTAGTATTCTGACATCTGCTAAGAAGATGTTGAAAAGACTTTGATAAATTGGGTTTATTATTTTAATGAATTGACTGAATATTCTTAGTATCTCTACAAGTTGGTAATGCTTTTATCTATATAAAAACTTTAAAAAATATTTATTTATATTCCAGTCATCAGTTCCCTCAGTCTTTCCTCTCATAATTCCTCATCCTATTCTTCCTTCCCCTTGCCTCTGAGAGGGTGTTTCCCCCCAAGCCCCCAGGCCTCCCCGTTTTCTGGGGCCTCAAAATTCCTGACCCGGAATTGTTCCTGTCTAAAAGAGCTGCAGGGACAAAAATGGAGACTAAAGGAAAAGGAAAGGAGGTCCAATCAGAGGCCCAACTTGGGATCCATCTCATGGGGGAGGCCCCAAAGCCTGACACTACTGTGTTATGACGTGCTTACAGATGGGAGCCCGGCATGGCTGTCCTCTGAGAGGCCCTACCAGCAGCTCACTGAGACAGAGGCAAATAAATACTTAAACCCAACCATTGGACTGAAGTCAGGGACCCCTATGGTTGAATTAGGGCAAGGATTGAAGAAGCCGAAGGGGAGGGAGACCCCATAGGAAGACCAGCAGTCTCAGCTAACCCAGACCCCAGGGAGCTCCCAGAGACTGAGCCACCAACCAGGAGACACACGGGCTTGTCTGAGGCCCCTGGCACATCCGTAGCAGAGGTCTGCTTTGTCTGGCCTCAATGGGAGAAGATGCGCTTATATAAAAACTTTTTAAAAAATTGAAATTTGGTCTGGGGAGGTGGCTCACTGGATAAAGGCCTGTATTTTATAAGCCTGATGATGTGAGTTCAGATTCCTAGAACCCAGGCAAAAGCTGGCCACAGTAGCACAGTATCTAAGGCCTGTGCTCTGTGGTAGAGAGACGGAGGCAGCGTCTAGTGACTTTCCATAAGCTCGAGGGCCAACTAGCCTGGCTTCCCCTGTCTCAAACCAGTTGGGAAGGAAAGGACTGACTCCAAAGGTTTGTTTTGGTATATGTCCCTGATCCTATACATAGGAACATATGGCTCTCAGGTCACACAGAACTGATTGGAACTTCACTCTAATTGTAGGAATGAAATGCTTGACTTCCCATAGGCCGTTGAGAGCACTCCGTGGGTGGAAGCACTTGATGTACAATCTGGGCAGCCTGAGTTCATTTGCTCCTTAGGGTTCGTAGGGTGGAAAGAGAATTAACTCGTAAATTGTCCTCTGACCTTCGTGTTTATGCCATGGCGCATACACATAATGTTGCTCCCTACCTAAATAAGTCAATGTGGAAAGTAATTGAAAAAATGTTTTTGAGAGACTCTACGTTTACTTTTATTCACATCTTGCTGTATAGTTGACTAACTTTTCTACCTCTCTGAATTCAACCAGTCTGAGAATTGTGCCCTGTGGATGCTTTTCTCCCTCTAAACAGTCTACTTACGGAGCTTAGACTGCATATGCAGCTGCGTACTCACAAGCATGTGATGCACACAGAGAAAAGATTTTACTGTTTGCAGTCATTTGGGATGTTTAGTAAGAACGGGCCATTGTAAAATACTGTTGATTTAGGAAGAAGTTTTCTCTCTCTCTTTTGTTTCTTTGTTCTTTCTCTCCCTTCCCCCACCCCTTCCTATTGCTCCCTTCCTTCTCCCCTCCCTCTCTCTTTTTTAAAATATAAAGTTAAATTATATAGCCCTGGCTAAACAGACTACTTACCTTGTAGACCAGGCTGGCTCAAAGCTCACTGAGCTCTGTCTGCCTCTGCTTCTGAGTGCTGGTATTAAAGATGTAGTACCATGCTCCGCAAGTTTTGTTTTGTATTTTTTAAGGTTTAACAGTCAATAAATGCTCTAGTTCAAAACAAAACACAACCCAAAACACAACCCAAAACCATTAAAATATCTTAATGGCAGGTAGAAAATTAGAGCACATTAGGACTTACTTATGTGTATTGATTTAAAATTCTTTTATTACATCTTCGAATTTGTTTGTGTGCGATAGGTGTGGAGTTCAGAGGACAACCTTTGGGAGTCTGTTCTCTTCCTTGTGGGCGGGTCTCCGGTTCAAACATGTCATCAGCAGGAGCAGATGCTGTTATCTGCTGAGCCATTACTTGGGCCTGGGATTGATTGCTAGACTGCTGCACATTTCTAAATTGTAATACCTTCTCTCTTTGTTTTCTTGTTTGTTCTCTGTCCAGTCTCTGATCAAAAGCCTGCTAAAGATGAAGGATTGGTCTGCTGTGCTTGGAGACGACACAGCAGATGATGGAAATCTGGACCTGGATATGAAGAGTGGCCTAGAAGACACTGCTTCCTTAGGTGTGGCAACTGGCTTCCTACTTCCTCTGCATCGGGCATGTGTGCTGTGTTCCTGTACACTCGTCCTTGTACATGGAGCTCAGCTGCCCGAAAAGCTGTCTGCTCTCACCATCGCATGCAGCTAGATTTCCTAGTAAATCTTTCCTCCCCTCTTCAGTGTTGGAGCCCCTTCTGCTTTGTCCTGGGAGTCACACCTCTTCTGTTACAGTAACGTTAGGATTTGGATCATAACCACTTATGCCCGCCGTCTCTCTTGCTAATTGTATAGGTGTTGGACTAACTTATTCCCGACGCCTTTCTGCTTTGGACGGTTACGGTGCTTTAGTCTTGTTTGCCACAGACTTACTGCCATTGCTTGCTATAGTATCAGAAAACTCACGTTCCGTTAGCCATTTATTGTATTTTTAAGCCAGTTCTCTTGACTTGTTAGAGTTTAATTTGAGAAAATTACAGAATAATGATAAAAATAATACAAGAAGGTCCCATGTACTCCAGACGTAATTTGCTCCATTGGTGATTTATGTCTTGTCTCTTGGCTCCCCGACCTGTTGTATAAAGTAGTCTTCACAGAGACTAGTTTCAAGTTGTCTAGTAGAGGCCTGTACTGTACCTTGTTGCTGTGCCCTCTCCTGTCCTTAGATAACCTTTAGAAGTTTAACTGTTACATAGCCACAGTAAGAGACTTGGAGCAGCAATAACAAAACAGGACAGTTGTGACAATATACTGTTATGAAGCCACTCCCGGTGCTGGACCAGGTTGTCTAACTGAGTTGTGTACAAAGGGAGAATGAACAGATACAGTGTGGCCTGTCTCAGGAAGAGAGTGGTAAGACTTCATGCTGCTCAGTGACATGTGAGCTGTGTAGTGTAAAGTTGTTGCAATGGAGCAAGAGGTGAAGAAAGGTTACTAGAAAATGTAGCTATTTCAGGTGGTGAGAGTGGGTGGAAATTTGCACAGGCTGCTGCTAAAACAGACGAGTGGAACTATAATGAAGTTGTATTTATACTTTTTCATGTACACCTTATCATGGAAAAATAGTTTTCTAATAGGATTTATGCTTAATATTACTTTATTTGGAGCTGTAATTTCACTAATACGTTAGTATCCAAGAGTGGTTACGTCTGTGGCCAACATTTAGGTGAATATTGAGTCTTGTCAGGACTCTGTAGCTGGTACTCTGATTGCTTTTAAGGTCTAGCTTCCCGAGAAGCTATACGGTCACTCTATTTTACTTAATGTTGTTCTGAGACAGTGTCTCACTGTAGCTCAGGCTGGCCTGGAATTAACTTTGTTAGCCTAGGCTGGCCTCCAACTCACTGTAAGACTCCTGTCTCAGCCTTGGAGTGTTGGGGTTGTAGGCACGAGGCCCTCGGCTCCAATTTTTTATTGTGGGGAGAAGAGGGGTTGTAAGATTAGCTGAGGGGATAATGAATCCGTTTGGATGTCTTCAGTAATTATGGTTTCGTTTTTCACTTAGATAATCAGCCAAAGGGAGCTTTGAAGAAGCTGATTTATGCAGCTAAGGTTTGTATTTTTATGTAAATACAAAGATGGGAAAGAGGCCCTATAGCAGGGATTAAATCTGTATGTCCTTATTAATTAATTTAAAGATTGGGTTTATTTTTTTCCATATAAGGTTATCTGAGAAATTAGAATTTTATCATTTGCTTTTATATTATCTTTAGAAATTCACATAATTTAATTTAAAAAATTTCAAGTTCTATAGTAACTTTTTCAGTTAAAAATAATTTAAAAACGTTTTATAGTTATTTCACAGTTCCCTTTGTGCTTTGTTTTTCTTCTGGTTTTATTATTTTCTTACCCTGATAGGTCTAGGTCCTATTTTGAAAAGTAGATAATAGCTTTGTTTTCTTCTGGTTTATTCCTTGTACCTGTTCTTACGTAACCTGTGTGAGAAGTCCAGATCATGTAGTGTGAAGGCTGCCTTACGTCAGCTCTGATGAACACAGCTGAAGAGCAGTGCGGGGTATATGGGAAGATGTGTGTATGTTGTGTAATTGATTATTGCTTTTTTCTTCCTTTCTTTAAAGTTAAATGCTTCTTTAAAGGCTCTGGAAGGAGAAAGAAATCAAATTTATACTCAGTTATCTGAAGTGGATCAACTAAAAGAAGACCTTACAGGTAAGGTTCTTCTCAATGAGTGTATCTCCTAAAGATAATGCATTACTCCTGAGTTTTTCTGTTATTGGTAGAGGCTTTTCAGCTTCTTATACTTATAAAATAATTTTTAAAGCATGTAAGATTGTGGATCACAGTGTGTCTTAGTCAGTGTTCCATTGCTGTGAAGGGACACCATGACCATGGCAGCTCTTATAAAGGACAGCATTGAATTGGGCCGGCTTGGAGTTCAGAGTTTTAGTTCATTGTGATCACTGTGGGAAGCATGGCAGCGCTCAGGTAGACATGGTGCTGGAGAAAGAACAAGGCAGCAGGAAGAGACGGAGACAGTGGGATTGGCCTGAGCATTTGAAACCTCGAAGCCTACCCTCAGTGACACACTTCTTCCAACAAGGCCACACCTCCTAATAGTGCCACTCTGTGGGCTTGTGGACCTGTGGGGCCATTTTCATTCAAACCACTACATAACGTTATATGTTTGGTATAGTTTTAGTTGTTAAAAAGTATCAAATTGATTCCAGGACAGTCAGGGCTACATATAGAAACCTGTGTTGAATGCAGGCACTTTTTATTTTATTTCTTCTAATCTACATTTTCTTTCCTTTTTACTTGCGGAAAATGTCTTTATTGGTGCAGGCGCATGTGTGTAAATCGTGCAGCACGAGCCGAGTTTGTCCCTGCAGAGCTTTGCTTTCCCTGCCTGGTCTCTCCACGCATGTGTCTAACTGTAGACCAATCATTGCTGACCGGCCTTTACTGGTTACAGAGCTGGAAATGCACAAACCAGAAACAAACAAACAAAAGCTCCTGCTCAAGGGGGGCAAGAAAGAAATACCCAGCCTTTAGTCAGCCATTGCTACAGCTGCCCAGAGCTTTTCTCTCTAATTCTCAGCTTATTCTATTTAACCCAGAGCAGCCAGACCTGTTTGAATCTGGACCAGTGCTCTATAGGAGACTGCATCGCTGGGAGCCAGTGTCAGTGCACTCTTTTGTCCCTTTACAGCCATCAAGACTTGCACGGAGATCTGATGAGGAAGGGACAAAATGGGTCCTTGTCTGATTTTCAAAAGCTTTTTTAAATGAGTAAAATGTATAAAAAGATTGAACCACTGGATATAAAAATTACTAAGAAATGATCATTGCTCTACGTAATGATTGTAGTAGTTGCATTTTCATTAGACCTGAAAAAATGGTAGTCTAACTTTAAACCAAAGCTGCTATGAGCAAAGACTAGTACTCAGCCTGAAAGGTCCATGGAGGAGTAAGCACGGTGTTGTCAGGGTACCTGCCCTGTGGTGCATGTTACCATATGTGTGCCTTAGTGGGGAGTGCCAGTGTAGCAAGGCCAGGTCACCCGTCATGCCATTGTTTCCTGCAGTCTGTGTATATAGTATTCCTCTGAATCTAACTACTCATATCATAAAAACTTTCACAAATTGATTTTTGTTGTATATAAACATTTCCTTCTAATCCTCCTTCTCCTCTAGTCTTCTACTTCACTCAAATAATTTACAACAATCTTTCTATTGGAGTTGTGTCTTTATGGAACCCCAGGCTGTCTTGAAGTCCTGATCCTTCTCTCCGAGCCTCCCATATGATGGGGTGTATATAGGCTCATGACTACCATGCCTAGCCTGTATAGTATCCTTATAAAATAAAATATATGGGCTGCTGAGACAGCTCAATGGTAAAATCCTCGCTGCTGAGCCTGATGGCCTGAGTTCAGTTCCCAGTGGAAGAAGAGAACTGACCCCTGACCCCTGCTAGTTGTCCTCTGACCTTTGACTGCTTGACCACGCAGACACATCTCTCCCTACTCCCTGCCCCCAGCACACTAATTTTTTAAAAGTTTTAAGTAAAATAAAGTATGAGACAAATGAGCTAGAGTAGATAAAAATAAAGAATTTGTGTTGTTTTGTAAGGTTTCTGTGGTATTGTGAGTCAGTTATAGTAGAGAGAATATCCAACCTTGATTTCTTTCCTAAGTGACTGTTTTTGAAATTGGCTGACAGCATAGATGGACTTTTTTTTTTCTGGTATGAGATGTTTTTTCTGATATATAAAAATTTTCAGAAAAATAACAATTCACAGTTTTCGGTACAAGTACCATTTACTATTAATGTATTTACATAAACTTTTATGGTATATATGTTCAATTAACTGGTGTTTTAGAATAATTACATACCATTACATGTAATTACTAAGCGTTGCCACGTTTGTTACAGTTTTGGACCTGCCCTTCTGAAGCCTAGTACATTTACACATGTTTTGGGAAATGATCTTAGATGAGATTAGAACTGAGGTTCTCATCGTGGTCCCTTAATATTAGAGATGTTCAGAGTTGAAGTAATTATATTGAAAGAGTAGTGGGGTGCTGGTTTATACAGGACATATAGTTACTTGGCTTGTTCCTTTTCATTTCTGCCTGTGTTCTTGTATGTCTGTATTTACACAACTGTGCGTAGGGAGGACAAAGGTGACATACAGTGTTTTCTTCTGCTGCTTTCCACCTTGTTTGTTGAAGAAAGGGTCTCTCCCCAACCCTGGAGCTTGCTAATTTGTCTACAACAGCCGGCCAGTGAGCCCCAGAATCCTGCTTGCCTCCTTGCACAGTAATAAGGCTTACAGGTTTATTTTGTTACCCTGCTTATATGTGGGTGCTGGGGATCCAAACTCTGGTCCTCACGCTCGTGTGGCCACTACTTTACTATGTGCCATCTCCCCATTTTCATGGCCATTCTTTTAGGTAGTTTAACTGTTGAAACAAAGTTAAAGTCATTATATTCTTCCCAGGCTTGATCTTGATTGAGACACGGTCTCTCACGGCACTGGAAATGAGCACTTGTTGTCAGCTAGGGTGAATTGCAGCATATGCAGAATTTGGCTTAAACAGTGGGGCTGGGTGTTTATGGTACTGGTGATTGCAACACCACAGCTTTGTACATTCTAGGCATGTGCTCTGCCACTCAGCTCTCTGCACCGGCCTGAGCTACCGTGTAACTGACGTTTTCACTAGGTCGTCACAGATACTCAGCAAGTGAAATACAGAGTGCTGAGGGAACTGCTTGCCCTAGAAACTCTCGTCCTTCCTTTAGAAGCTACTATCTCAGACTGAAAATCAAATTCTAGAATTAGAATGCTAGAGATTTTGGAGATCTTTGTACTAATAGTATTAACTATTTAAAATAGTGTGTGTAGCATCTCAGTTAAATAGTGGAAAACAGTTGGGCAAAGAAAACATCTTATAGGTTTTCTATTGTTGCTGGAGGAAGTTTGGTTTGTTACTATTTTTAGTAATTGTCTACAGCCGAATCACCCAGGGGAATGTCCAGTCTGTCTATTTTTTTTTTTTCTTTTTTTTTTTCGGAGCTGGGGACCGAACCCAGGGCCTTGCGCTTGTTAGGCAAGCGCTCTACCACTGAGCTAAATCCCCAACCCCAGTCTTGTCTATTTTTAATAGGTTTTCTTTTATGAAATTCCTTTAGTTTTATTCCTTAGTGACTTTTCAACAATTTCTTTAGAGCATATCAAAAGTCTTGAGTCTAAACAAGCGTCCTTGCAGTCAGAAAACACGGAGTTTGAAAGCGAGAG
Source organism: Rattus rattus (assembly GCF_011064425.1). Lineage (NCBI taxonomy): Eukaryota > Metazoa > Chordata > Mammalia > Rodentia > Muridae > Rattus > Rattus rattus. The sequence continues at coordinate 72,449,583 of NC_046160.1, forward strand.
CCAGAAGCTTCAGCAGAAACTGAAGGTCATAACTGAGCTGTACCAGGAGAACGAGATGAAGCTTCACAGGTGAGCGGTGTGGACGACCCCGCTGAGTGGCAAGTGGAATGGCTATGCAGTAGTGGTTCTCAACCTTCCCAGTGCGGTGGCCTTGAATACAGTTCTCGTGTGCTGAGCCCAGCCATCACAGTAGTTTGTTCCTACTTCATAACTGTCATTTGGCTACTGTTGTGAATCCTAATGTAAGTTTCTGATAAGTGGCCCCAGATGGGATCACGGTCCACATGTTGAGAACGGCTGCTTTAAAGTAAAGGTTATGGGCTGGACAGATGACTCAGCGGTTAAGAGCACTGACTGCTCTTCCAGAGGTCCTGAGTTCAATTCTCAGCAATCACATGGTGGCTCACAACCATCCGTAATGAGATCTGGTGCCCTCTTCTGGCCTGTAGTCACATATGCAGGCAGAATGCTGTACATAAAATAAATAAATAAATCTTAAAGGTTATATACTCATGACATTAAGGCTTACAATTATTGGAAGTTATCCGCTGTATTGCACTATCACTTTTAAGAGTGTTATTTGATCTTGAGACACTTTTTTCTTCATAGAAGAAAGTGTAAATGATGTTTGAATTTCCAAGCTACCTCACACGATCTTCTTTAATGTCTGCTAAACAGTTATCAGATTATTTATTGCCTTGGAGTAATACTAGTAAGTGGGCTCAGGGAATCTGATGTGTGTTGTAAAACTGGTTGCTTTCTCCTGTGCAAATTAGTCTTGCTCAGTGTCCTTGTCCTAGTGAATACATGACAGTGTCCTTTCTTGTGTTCAAGGCAGCTACTCAGGTCGTCCTAACGCGCCTCCTTGTAGCCCATATTCAGCCTGTCAGCCTTCCTGTCCTGAGTGTGATGGTATTTTACCTCTGCCACTGCTCTGGTTAAAGCGCCATTGGCAGTAGTTGGCTTGTCACTGTGGCCTCATGAATGTCATCTTTACACCTTAACTTCCTGCACTGTCTTTCCTCTGTGATCAAGAATAACTGTGAAAACATGAATTGTGGTTCCATATTCTTGTCCTTGGATCCCCACCCCCCCAAGTATATTTAAATAGATTTAATGCAAAATTTTATCTTGCCATCAGTGCCCTCTGTAACCTGCCTTCTTGCTATCTCTGTAACTTTTTCTATTTCTCTTTTCTTTGTTGCTCTCTGTGGACGCGGACTTTCTTGAGTTTTGATGTGTCAAACATATCTTTATCTTAAGGTCTTTTATGCATGTTTCTTTTGCCTTCAGTGGTTGGCGTTCTCCATCTGTGTTTGTATGGTTTGATCCTTTGTTTATTTGGGTCTAGGTTTGGGTGTTATCTTTTTTTTTTTTTTTTTTTTTTTTTTTCTTTTTCCTCTTTTTTTTCGGAGCTGGGGACCGAACCCAGGGCCTTGGGCTTGCTAGGCAAGCGCTCTACCACTGAGCTAAATCCCCAACCCGGGTGTTATCTTAAAATGCTTTTTGACTGCTCCAACTAAAACAATACCTGAACATCAAGTGTGTCCTCCACCTGCTAATAAATTTAAACTCTGGGAAATTTTTGTTTATATGCCCAGTGCCTAAACTGAGAGGAAACAGTAGGTTTCCTGTCAGTGTTTGTTGAACGTACAGATGCGTATCCTCAGTGCGCTCACCTGTTGACGTTAGGCTGTGCTTACAGGTAGTGATGCCTAGATGGAGGCAGAGAGCAGACCTCGAGGCACTGATCCAGAGACTGCAGATTCAAGTACAAACTATAGCATAGATTTTTCTTTATGAAACCTAGCAGACTTTCACTTCTTTTTAGGAAGTTAATGAAAGTTGGAAGTTCTTATCCTTCGTACATTCTGGATGGAAAGTTAGTCTATTGATAAAGTTTGTTTGTAACCTTAAAGGCCTGGTCTTACAGAGCCTTCATGGCCTTTCATAAATACTCAGAGAATGGTAAAGGGTTTGAGTTTCCCAGCATGAGCACTCCCAGTGGAGGACGAATCAGCAGCCTCTTTCCGTTCTCCGTCTGTAAACAAGTACCCTTCTTGCAGTTACCCAGTGCCACAGCATTGAGAAGCGTTTATTGGATGATTTAACTGTTTTGTGTGGTGATTTAACTGTTCACACAGACCAGGCCGATGCTTGAGTGCTGGTGAGGGTTCCTCGTGGTAAGAAGACCACGATGTAGTTTGTGCAGAAATAACCTCGTATTAGATTAACTTTGTTTGGGTATAACTTACAGTGCTGTTGTCTATGAGTTTAATGTTAGGACATCTACAATATATATAAAATAAGACATCTTTTATTTTGTGAGATTATTTCATGTGACCCATGCCGGCTTGACCTTGATATATAGTCAACGATGACCTTCAACTCCTGATCTTCCTGCTTTCACTCCCAAGTGCTTTACAGGTGTTTGCCACCATTGTGGTTTTTTATTTATTCTTACAGAATGTATTATTTTAAATTATGTGTATGTGTGTGGGTGCTGGTGCTTCCAGAATCCAGAAATGTTGGATTCCCCCTGGAACGACAGATACATACAGTTATGAGTCAGTAGACATGGGTTCAGTGTGGGCTTTCTTAACCTGCTGAACTATCTCTCTAGCCCATAAGTATTTATTTCTATTTTCTGTGTATGTGTGAATTCCTACATGTGTGTGTATGGGACACGTGTGCCTGTTGCCCTCCAAGGGCAGAGGATGGCATGGGTCCCTTGAAACTAGAGTTACAGACATTCGTGAGCCGCCATGTGGGTGCTGGGGACAACCTGGGCCTATGCAAGAGCAGCGAGCCATCTCTAGCCCCTGGCAAGTTTTAAATATCACACAATATACATAAAGCAACGTTGTGTACTGTTTAGTTGTAAGTATTGTGAAGAGAGGTTAACAGAACAGTAAGCTTGCATTATTCCCAGGAAAAGTGTTCCCCGTATTTGTTAATTAACAGTTTTTGGTCACTTCGAATAGAATGAGTTCAGATAACAAAAATCCACTCTCTGTATTTGAAAAAAGAGTAGAGAATATTACTGCTCTGTTGAGCTATGACTGCGGATTGGTTACTCTCATTCCCTCCCAACCCCAGTACTGCACTTCCTCACATGGACCCATCGATCACTGAGCAAGAAGATGCCTCACAGGCTTGTCCACAGCCTACTCCTGTGGACGTGTTTTCTCAAGTGAGGTTCTTTTTCCCAAATGTCTGTAGTTCGTGAGCAGTTACCAAAAAACTAACTAGCACAACTTTTGTATCCCCAAATATTATACATTCTGTTCTGAAGATACTCACTATTCAAGTTGAATTATACCACTGGTTCTTCAAGGCAGGAAAGAGAAAGCTGGTGGAACTGTTAAAATGCTAGATTCGATTGTTGCCTGTATAGGATATAATACAGGCTCAGTAATTTTCTAGATTTCTTTTTTTAGATTCAGATTTAATACACAGACCCTTTTTGGATGCGACCTTTGCAGTAGTGTACAGAAATTGCTTTGTGGGATGCATCAATTCTGTTGTGATTTAAAAAAATGTATTTTCTTGATGTCTTTCATGACATTCATTTGTTGATTGTACTTTTTGAAGTTAATATTGGGAAGTAAAATATTAGAACCTAGGAGTTGGTATACTATTTTAAATACATGATTCTTTAAAGTTCTACCAGTGGAAATTACTTTGACGATGCCATTTTCAACTTTAAGGCTGTATTAGTTACTTTTCTGTGGCTGTGATAAAACACCATGACTGAAAATGCTAAACAAAACATAGCAAAAAACAAAATACTGTGCTCAAGGCGGCTGGCGGCATGGAGAGCCTGTGATGGTAAGGGGAACACGGAAGCTGTTAGTCCTTACCTAAGCGTGAGGACAGCGAATACTGAAGTAGGGAGAGGCTCCCAAGGCCTGTTCCCGGTGACAGTCACGTGACACTTGGTGGCATGTTGGCCAGCTATGAATCATAGATATAATAATGCTTCTATGACACTGCCACCCACTGATTGTTGGCCCTCTTGGGCTGTGTAAGAACACTGTGATGTCCACAGAGTAAGGAAATGGCTTCTTGGTACATTTTTCAGAGATCTATTGACACATAGCATATGACTATGTTAGTTTTCTCTGTATTGCGTTTTCCTTTTTGTGTCACAGGAAACATAGTCCCTTGTGTATAGCTGCTGACTTCTTAAATGCCCCTGAAAAGTCAAACAACAGTTGTTGGCACACACTAATGTGTCAGTGAGTTACCTGTTACCCACTACTAGTAGAAGAAATAAGGAGTGACAGAATTAGTACGTGTGCTGGTGATCTGTGTTCTATTAGCATAATTATAAGGCCTGGAACCAAATTCTTCATTTTTATCTACCAATAAAAATATGGGGACAGGTGTGATTGCACAGACCTTTAATCCTCTCTCCCAGGAGCAGAGACACGCTGATCTGTGTGAATTAAGAGGCCGGCCAGGTCTCCACAGTGAGTTCCTGGCCAGCTAGTGAGTTTCAGACCCTGTCTTAAAAAACAACAACAAAAACCAAAACCGAAAGCCATAGTTTTAGTTGTTAGCTCGTTATTAGCCAACGTAATGCTTTACCACAGGGACTCTTGGTAAAAGTGTTTAATAATATTTATATTGGATAAAACACTTGAGACTGTTAATAGCAGTAGCACTGTAATGAGCAAAGTACAGTGCTTTATAATGTTAAATTTTATGTCAGAAATACACAGACCCTTTTGCTTGTGACCTTTGCAGTAGTATATGGCAATTGCTTTGCGGGATGCATCAGTTCTGGTGTGATTTTTTTTTTTAATGTAGTGGTTTTATACATTAAAAGAAATAAAATACTCTTTGGTTTTTGTTTTTTAAATTATTTTATTTACATTCCAGCCATTGCCCTCTCTCCAGTCCCCCCTCCCACAGTTCCTCATCCCATTCCTCCTTCCCCTTCTAGATGAAATCATACATTTCATCTAGATTTTTCCAGTTTTGTTGAATATACGCTTTAGTAGTAGGATCTGATGATTTTTTTTTGAAATTTTCTGTTTCTGCTGTTTTATCTCCCTTTTCATTTCTGATTTTGTTAATTTGTATCCTGTTTCTTTACTTAGTTTGACTAAGGGTTTATCTATCTTGTTGATTTTCTCAAAGAATCAGTTCTTGGTTTTGTCGATTCTTTGTATTGTTCTCTTTGGTTCTAACTGGTTGATTTCAGCCCTGAGTTTGACTGTTTCCTGCCATCTACTCCTCTTGGGTGAATTTGCTTCTTTCTGTTGTAGAGCTTTCAGGTGTGCTATTAAGTCGTTTGTATGGGATTTCTCCACTTCTTTATGAATGCTTGCATTGTGTCCCATATGTTTGGCTAAGTTCTGTTTTCATTTTCATTGAATTTTAGAAAGTCTTTGATTTCTTTCTTTCTTTCTTCCCTGACCAAGTTATCATTGAGTAGAGAGTTACCCAGTTTCCATGACTGTGTGGGCTTTCTGTCATTTTTGTTGTTATTGAAGACCAGCCTTAGTCCGTGTTGATCTGATAGATTGCATAGGATTATTCCAATCTTCTTGTATCTGTTGAGGCCTGTTTCATGTCTGATTATATGGCCACTTTTGGAGAAGGTTCCATGAGGTTCCATATTCTCTTGTTTTGGGGTGAAATATTCTGTGGATATCTGTTCAATCCATTTGGTCCATCACTCCTGTTAGTTTCACTGTGTCTCTGTTTATTTCCTATTTCAATGACCTGTCTATTGGTTGAGAATGGGGTGTTAAAGTCTTTCACTATTAATGTGTGAGGCTCAATGTGTGTTTTGTTCTTTAGTAAAGTTTCTATTACAAATATGGGTGCCCTTGCACTTAGGGCATAGATTTTCAGAATTGGACCTCCTCTTGGTGGATTTTTCCTTTGATGAATATGCAGTGTTCTTCCCCATCTCATTTGATAATTTTTGGTTTTACTTTGTTTTAAGGAAATTAACAGTAGAGGAAAATTACCGATTAGAGAAAGAAGAAAAACTTTCCAAAGTAGATGAGAGGATCAGCCATGCGGCCGAGGAACTGGAGACCTACAGGTATGAAGTGCTCCTTCTCGTTGGCAAACTCAGAAGCAGGAAGCAGTAACTAAAGTGATGGTGCTGGTTCGTTTGCTTGTTTGTTTGAGACAGGGTTTCTCAGTGTAGCCCTGGCTTTCTTGGAATTCATCATATACACCAGGCTGGCCTCTAACTCAGAGATTCGCCTTTCTCTGCCTCCCAAGTGCTGGTACCCCATGCAGGCACCACCACCAGCAGCAAAGTGGCTTATATTTTTATTTCATTTCTTTTCATTCCGATTTCTTTGTATTTTGCAGATATTTAGAAAATATAAGAAGAGAAATCTTCCTTTTCAAGGATTTGATACTTAAGTCTCACATTGAATATAGACATTTTCTGTGAATGTCGAGAAGTTTGTAAATAGTTATTAATGCTGAGCGTGGTGGCATGCACATTATCCTGTTCTGCAATCCCACCTGCAGTCCCAGCACCTGGGGTCACAAGGTCAAGGCCAGCCTTAGCTAAATAGTGAGTTTGAGGCCAGCTTGGCCCACATGAGACCCTGTCTTGCAGAAGGAAAATGGAGAGAGCAGTTAATTTAAGCTCACATGGCTTTGTTCAGATGGGGAGAATGTACACAGATAACATTGAGTAAGTGAGCCATGAAACCAGCCGCTCACACTCGGCAAGTGCACTGAGCAAGTGCTTAGCTGTAGTTTTTGGTTCAGGCCTCAGTGGATCTAAGGAAATCGTAGGATGTCAGTCAGAAAGAGGCTAGCAAAGTGGCGCTCTGAATCATAGTGGGACTTCTCTTTACTCCAGGAAGAGTAAGTTTGCATTTTGTCTAACAGAGAAATTACCTCTGTTTCATAAAGGCAGTAAGTCATATTTTGCCTTCTAAGAGTTCCTATCCTGGGACTCTAATGACATTACAGGCATCTGAGTTAATCTCTAAGGATTCTACGTCCTGAAAATAAAAACCTGAGGACCAGGATGGTGTCTGTGACTCCAGCACTTGGGATGGAGAGAGAGGAAATTATAAATTTGCTCAAGGTCAGGCAGGGATACATGGTGAGACCTTGTTTGTTGTATAAATCCTTGTGTGAGTTTGTTTTAGCCACACCCAGGCAGTGGTACTCATAGGTTTAATTGAGGTTAAAATTAAGGCAGGGAACTTGCTTTGGGGGTGGCATATGTCTTTGATCCCAGCCCAAGGGAGGCAGAAGCAATTGAATCTCTGAGCTCTAGGCCAGCCTCCCCAGGGCTGGGATCAAAGGCATGCACTACCATCTCTGTTCATACTTTCGTAGTCATGTGTTCTCATTTCTTACTGCATGTACCTTAGTGGAATAATTACTTGTTCCTTATAGGCAGCGTGCCAAAGACCTTGAAGAAGAACTGGAGAGAACAATTCATTCTTACCAGGGGCAGGTATGTGTGTGACTTCTGTTGTGTACACAATGAAAACAGTTTGATTCTCTAGAACTGATGGAGGACTGTAGCTTCTTTTCCTCCTGAGGAGGTCAGAGGCTGATACAGTTCCAGGGAGCTAATGATTCTGAAATCAAGATTATGAACTTTTTTTCCTTTCTTTGGGTATGAGAATTATGCAGTCAAAATAAATGTCACCTTTGCAGCCCCATGCTGGGTTCATTATCTGCTCCTTGGGAGCTCAGGTTATCACATGTGGTTTGTTGGCATTACAAAAACTTACGTTCAGTTTTTGTTTAAGAGTAGCAGAATAGATCGTGTATGTATGAAAGCGTATTTTCAGACACTCGAACTGCTTCTTCAGAGATGTTGGGGCAGCTTGAGTTTATAGTTTATGTATTCTGCACTAAATTTTAGTGTTGGGAATGAATTTTTTTTTTAACTTAAAATTTTTTTAATAACTTTATTTTTTAGGTTATTTCTCATGAAAAAAAAGCACATGATAATTGGGTAAGTTTTAAGTCCTCCTAAAGCCCTTTGTTAAATTCCTTTCAGAGAATATACTAGCATTTTAGGTTAGGGAAAAATACAGACAGTATTTAAAATATAATTACTTCCTATTAATTTTATTAATTTTACCAGTGATAAAATAGTATTAGAGACCACAGGATGTGCTGAGAAGTGATTCTCTTTTATTTGTACTTTATTTGTACTTTTCTTTCTGAATGCACTTAGTTATAAAATCACATAAATTATAAATTCCTTTTAATGGAACCCCGGGGGTTACAGAGATGGCTCAGCAGTTAAGAACACTGCTGCTCTCCCAGAGGACCTGAGCTGCATTTGGTTCTGAGCATGTCACCTGGCTCGCAAGTGCCCGTAATGCTAGTCCAGGTGATCCAATGCCCTCTTCTGCTCTCTGTGCACGTCCACTTACATGCGTGCACACACACAGCAAGCAGAGCATAATTCTAGTAATTCCACTTATGTCACCTCCAACCGGAATATTCCTACACATAGAACTAAATAAAATTTAAAAACAATTTACTAGCTAATGTTGTTATTGGTGTAACATTGGTGTAATCGTTTCTGTTCAAAATTGATTTTATGATCATGTGAAAATAATTTGGAAAATAATTTACACAAAATTCTTTGATAGTACTAAATATATTTTAGCTTTGTTTCCTGTGACTGTTTAGTTTGTCATTGGCTAACATCAATTCTTATGTATGTTTCACAGTTTTAAGTAAAAGCAAAATAGAAAGAGTTTCATTTACTTGTAAATGGTTGATGGTATAGACTATTAGCTTATTTTATACCCTGTATTTAGGTAAGCCACTGTTTGCATTTGATCCATTTCATGTTTTAGGTATTCTGTGGCTAAACTGTAGAGTCCATAGAATGGCTGAAAAGCATGCAGAACAGCATATACTTAGCCTTTGTTAATGTATGTCCTACCACACACACACACACACACACACACACACACACACACACACACACGCCATATTTTAGTATCTGTACATTGTTCTATACTTAATAGATGTGCAGTGTGCATGGATGGTACTTAGTTATTAGAAACATGACCTCTGTTGGCATTCTATGAAACTGTCGTTTCCCAGAATTATGGCCATGATGGCCATGTGTTCCCAGTGACTTTGCCCTAAGCTTGTCTGCCAGCATGCCTCTTATGATTGGATACGCACATCTTCAAATACCTGTAGGCCCTGACTTTTATCTAAATAGCAATGTTCATTAACAAGGACCTGTTAGACTCTAGGCTTATGCTTTTGACTGGCATGAAACTCATTCCTCTTTTGAATTAATTCCCCAAATTTAAAATGTTTTACATTGAATTTAATAGATGTGGACTTATATCTGTTTCAGTTATGATATTATATGCTGTCACTATATGCTGATGTTTATGCTGCTCTTTCATTTAAGTTTAATTAGATAGATTTTTCAAGTGTTTTATTTTCTTCAAGCTGGCAGCTCGGACTCTTGAAAGAAATCTCAATGATTTAAGAAAAGAAAATGCCCACAACAGACAAAAGTAAGTGTCTTTGTGGGAATACTTTAAAAGCCAGAAATACTTTAAAAGCCAGAAATACTTTCTTCATTATATAATATTTGAATAAAAATAAATAAAAATGTAGTTCCCACAGAATCTATTAGGAAATATCTAGTTAGTTTTACTAGGTGAGAAGTTGTATTTATTTTTTGTTTGTTTGAAATAGTTTTCTTAGGCTACTACAGTGGCACTTTAAAGAAGCTTTTACAAATTGTACTGTAAAAAGTGTAACTTAAAAAAATTTAAACTAGTACGAGTGGACAGAAAAGATAGTGGGTGAAAGAAAGACTGTGTCTCCTGGGCACAGTGATGCTTAGAACCCCTCCATTTTCACTGCCAGGGAGATAAAGTGTTTATTGTCTCAGCCCCTAGCTTGCTGTTGTTGGGTGTCAGGTTGAGCAGGAAGAACGTGAAAAGAAGAAGAAAAGGGACAAGTAAATGCTTTTCTCAGGGTGGTAGCAGTCTTCTGGAGTATTGGACTTGCTTGCCAAACTGTACTTTTAGCATCATTAGAAACTTAGTTTTTGTCTGCTGGCTTGTAGCTTAGAAATTAAAGTCAAACAGTTGTCTTATTCTAGATATAAGGCTCAGGAACAACATTTGTTTTAAAATGTGACATTTAAAGATACAAATAAAGTAGAAATTTGAAATAAAGTAGTAGAGTCATTTAGTGGGATTTTCATTTCACAAGGGCAGTATAGTAATTCAGGGCAGGGGTTCTGCGTTGTAGCCCTGGTCTTTTTATTTAGAATGAGTTGGTTAAACAAATGATATATTTGCATTGTTTCATCTTGAATGGTTCTCCTATTTCAGAAATGTGGACTCTGTGAGGTAGCACTCACCAGTCTAATTTTAAAGAGCCAAATAATTCCAAACACCAGTGCTCTAACAAGAAGCCAGTCACCCCAAGTCCGTGTGGGCCTATGGCAGGCATCTGCCCAGAGCACTGTCAGGCCCTCTCTTTCTGCAGATGTTGAGCTTGTAAGAGTAGCTGGTTTGGAAGTGGCCTTTGCTTAAAAAATGTGTTTCTCTTGGATAAGTAACTTAGAGATGTTTGTTCTTTGTTTGCAGATTAACTGAAACAGAGTTTAAATTTGAACTTTTAGAAAAAGATCCTTATGCACTTGATGTTCCAAATACAGCATTTGGCAGAGGTAGTCTTTTTTTTTTTTTAAACCCCTTGTTTGAAATACATATTATATAACTTATATATATTGTATGTATAGTATACATTAGTGTAAGTTACCATTTCCATTTAACAGTAGTTTGGATTTTGTAGACAGTATTCTATTTGAAACTATTACATTAACTTATGCTTCATGGTTTTGTTTTCCTAGCAACAATGAAAACGATTGGTATCTCCCCTTTCAGTAGATCTCAAGACAGAGATTTAGTGTCCTCAACTCTTTGAAAAGCCCAGTGCTCTTAATAAAAATTCCAGTTTGCTAATTTTTGAGAAAATGAATGAGAAATATTTAAGTGGAATAGCATGTGACTTTACATATTATTAATACTTGGAAATTTGTTTGGTTAAAGTGAGAATTAGCATAGTTCTTCAAGAAATTCCTAGGTATTGACTTAGAGTCAGGGCAACCTTAGTGTAACGTGTCATTACTATAATACCCAGGGAGGGCTGCTCCTTTAAAGACGCAGTCGGTATCTCTGCCCGTTTACTTCTGAGTTAAGCATTTTCAGAGTAATGTTAGTTGAAGTAGAATTAAACTCCTGTTGTTATAAAAAGGAATCTTTATAGGTGGAATCTACTTTAATAACCTCTGGGAGTCATCAAATCACTTTTCAGAGTCCACTTTCATTAAAATGTAAATATGTCTTACAAGCTAAAATATCAGATTATTGTAGATTTGAGGTAGTAGCAGAGTTTGGAGTGGACAAGTGTATGAGGGGATTTGAATATAGACCCAGTGTAGGAGTCTGAGGAGGATAAACCATGCTGTGATATTTCTGTAAACTACTAGGTGTAACAAGTACACTTATAAGACTTACTGTGCTTGAAGTGTGACGTTCTTGGGGTTTAAGTTCATTTTTGTGTTGCTGTTTTTTGACCTTTGGAAGCATAACCATAAACTGGGAGTGATTAAGGTTAAGCTCATGGTCATGTGGGTTACAGAGAAATTTATTGGCTCCATGAGAGTGTGTAATTGAATCTTTCACTTACACGGATACAAATCTGGCTCTGATTCTTTGGAATATTTTATATATTTATTTACTTTCAAATTCTGACTCTGACTAAAACCTCTCATGGTTTAACATGGCCTGTCTGGCTCTGACATAAATCATGCACTTCTAGTATTATAAACCTTCCCATTTGAAAAATTGGGAAGGAATATCAAAATCCTGAGCCCTCTGCGTGTAGTCACCTTTAGTGCTCTGAGGAGAGGACAGGCTGCTCTCTGAGGCTAACTGCTCTACATATCCAATTCTAGTGCCACATAATGAGACTGTTTCAAAAAACAAAACAACAACAAAACAAACAAAAAACGCAAACCAATGTCATGCTCCCTAACTCTGTAACTCCTAAGTACCACCCGCATCCTTGTGTAACCCATGTTGTTACTTAACTATAAGCTAATGTTTTTGTTTTGTTTGGAACTTTTTTGTCTGTTGGTTGGTTTTTATGTACCATGTGTTCTGAAAGTTGCATTTATTTAACCACATAATGTTTCTCTGGGAGTTGTGGCATGCCCTCAGCATTGCACAGATAACTCTTCCAGAGGACTTGCGTTTGCTTCTTAGCACTCATGTCAACTAGCTAGTTCATGGTTCCTGTTAACTTCACATCCAGGGGATCCACTGCCTCTGGCCTTGTAGACTACTGCCACTTACATGTACATACCCACACATAGACAAACACGCATGTGCAAAGTTAAAAATAAAATACTACCTTTAAAAACATCAGAATAATGTTTAGCTGTATATATAAGTGTAAAGGTGACAGAATTCAAGTTCTGGGTGTTCATATATACAATCTAATGTTTTGAATTGTCTAATATCTAATTTGTTGAAAAGCTGTAAAAGCACCAGGCCTCCTATTTATTTAATCCTGTGCAGTGTTCAGGGCACAGATTAGACTTAAGCTGACAGGAGGGTAACCAGGTGACAGTTACTCAATAAGATGCTGATGTTTCCGTGCAGCTGACTGGATATGCATTTATATCTGCTGTTTTAATTGTTCCAGAGCACTCCCCATATGGTCCCTCACCATTGGGCCGACCTCCATCTGAAACGAGAGCTTTTCTCTCTCCTCCAACGTTGTTGGAGGGTCCACTCAGACTCTCCCCTTTGCTTCCAGGGGGAGGAGGAAGAGGTATATTTGTTTCAACATTTTTACTACTCTAAATTCCTTCCTTCCTTCCTTTATATTTTCATCTCATCTTACCTTTGAAATAATCTGTAAATAGACATTTGGAAAATACAGGCATTCCTTGCACTTATCAGAGATTTGTTTTTTTTTTTTTTTTTTTTTAACTAAGTAGAGAATATTTGACCAGATATTGTGGCGCACACCTTTAATCCCAGCAGTTGGGAGGCAGAAGCAGGAGGATCTCTGTGAGTTTGAGACCAGCATGGCACACATAGTAGTCTCCAGGCCATTCAGAATAGTAAGATTAGTGATTCAGAATAGTAATTCTGCATAGTAAGATTCTGCTTCAAAAAACAAACAAAAGCACGGCTCTGTAGCACCTTGTTCTGGTGTTTTCTTGTGCACAGTATAGTGCAGGTGACCATCCCAACTCTGACTACAGTGTACTGCACGTGGCTGTCTTACTTAGGGTTTCTGTTGCTGTGAACAGACACCATGACCAAAGCAACTCTTGGACAACATTTAATCGGGGCTGGCTTACAGGTTCAGAGGTTCAGTCCAGTATCATCAAGGTGGCAGCAGGGAAGCATCCGTACAGCCATGGTGCTGGGGAAGGAGCTGAGAGTTCTACATCTTGCTCCAAAGGCAGCCAGGAGAAGACTGTCTTCCAGGCAGCTAGGAAACGGGTCTGAAAGCCCGTGCCAGCAGTGACACACTTCCTCTAACAAGGCTGCACCCACTCCAATAAGGCTGCACCTCCTAATAATGCCTCTCCCTGGACCAAGCATAGCCAAACTACTACAGTGGCCATCCCAACTGTGGCACGCAGTGTAATGCAGGTGGCCCTCTCAACTCTGACATGCAGTTCAGTGCAGGTGACCATCCCAACTCTGTAGAGTGCTCTGAATGCCAGACTCTTTGGGTATAGTACTTAAGAAGTTGTGAATTTTAAAACATCTTATATTGCAGATTTTAGATTTATGATGGTTATCCCTGAAGGTTTGTAGTCACAAGTCAAAAAAAAAAACAAAAAAACCAATGGTTGGAACTGGAAAATATCATCCTGAGTGAGCTAACCCAATCACAGAAAGACATACATGGTATGCACTCATTGATAAGTGGCTATTAGCCCAAATGCTTGAATTACCCTAGATGCCTAGAACAAATGAAACTCAAGACGGATGATCAAAATGTGAATGCTTCACTCCTTCTTTAAAAGGGGAACAAGAATACCCTTGGCAGGGAAGAGAGAGGCAAAGATTAAAACAGAGACTGAAGGGACACCCATTCAGAGCCTGCCCCACATGTGGCCCATATATATACAGCCACCCAATTAGATAAGATGGATGAAGCAAAGAAGTGCAGAAGTGTAGATCGCTCCTGAGAGACACAGCCAGAATACAGCAAATACAGAGGCGAATGTCAGCAGCAAACCACTGAACTGAGAATAGGACCCTCGTTGAAGGAATCAGAGAAAGAACTGGAAAAGAGCTTGAAGGGCTCGAGACCCCATATGTACAACAATGCCAAGCAACCAGAGCTTCCAGGGACTAAGCCACTACCTAAAGACTATACATGGACTGACCCTGGACTCTGACCTCATAGGTAGCAATGAATATCCTAGTAAGAGCACCAGTGGAAGGGAAGCCCTGGGTCTGCTGAAGACTGAACCCCAGTGAACTAGACTGTTGGGGGGAGGCGGCAATGGGGGAGGGTGGGGAGGAACACCCATAAGGAAGGGGGGGGGGGGATGTTGCCGGATACCGGGAAAGGGAATAACACCGAAATGTATATAAGAAATATTCAAGTTAATAAAAAAAAAAAAAAAAAAAAAAAAAAACCCATACTATATAGCAGTGTAACCAGCATAAAATGTGCTTTTATGAAACAGGATCAGAATATAGAGTTTTCTAAATATATATCTAAATATATATAATATGTATATTACATAAATTAACACTTTTTAATTGTAGAAAGTCAAAACATGAAATCCTTACTCTCCTTTTGAATCATGAAAGACGTCAGAAGCGTTGTTTCCTACAGAGTTTTGATGTGGCCTTTTCAGGAGGCCTAACTTTTACTTACACTTTGAGAGACTAAGCCAGGGTTGCTTGCTCTTTCTGTATTTCCATAGCTACATTAAGTACATGAACTGCTAATGACTGTCTCTAACCATTTATGTAAGTGATTTAACAAACTAAATGTGAGGCAGAAACAAAGGAGACTGTAAAACAGGCAGCTAAATGAAGCAGACACCTCACGCTGAGTCCACTCCGCTCCTGAGTCTCCCAGGCAGCAGGTCCTTCTGCTGAACCAACGCCACTGTACGTCTCTTCCAACCGTAGTCTTTGGAGTTGGCTTCACAGTGAGGATATGAGTTTCCCAGGCTCCCCGGGTTCACTGCTGCAGGTGAAGCAGCGTGTTTCCTCTTTGTTACCTTCTTGGCCCTAAGTTTGCTCTTCTGAATTGTTTTCACATCCCAGCTCCTGAGTTGGGTGCCAGCCCTGGCTCACCTCAGGAAGAGCTTTCTTTGCTTGTGTGGGTTTTGAACTGGAAACTTCGAGGGAAAGCGATTATGCCACAGACATGGAGCCCTAGGGGGTTGTATTGAACACTTCAGAACGGGGTTTTGTTTTGAAGTTTACATGCCTACATTAAGCTTTGGGCTTAGGGCTGTTAGTCAGTGCCACCACCGTTTCCACTTCAACTTATAGAACTAAGTCATGTCACATTACATACCTATAGCAACATAACCAAAGCCAGCCACATAACATATTTGCCATTGCACTTTAGTGATTTGTGATGTTTCTGTACAATGTTGCCACATTTCATTAAGAGAATAGTCATTAAGACAAAGTTAATTTTGCATAGCACACATGGGTAGCAGCTAGCTATTATCAGCATATTATCCTAGAAATAGGGCTAATTGGCTAAACTAACTCACTGGAAGCTGAATTGTATAAGTCAAGGATTGCTTGTAGTCAAATGCTTGTTTGAAATTAGAGTAAAAATTACATTTCCTTTCTCCTTTCCTGTTTAAGTACTTTTCTATTTAATCGCTTTTAAGTGACAGTGTGTTTAGATTATTCGAAAGGTTATTTCTTATCTATTCAAAAAGTTACAGAAGTTCTTGGTAAGTACCTTCAGGCTTAAAATCTTGATTTGGATCACTTTTCCTATGACCAATGAAAGGAAAGAGTGGCTCCTTCTACTTCCTTTTGTTATCTTGAAATTTGAAAGCTTGAATAAGATTGTATATAACTAAAACAATGATTTTTAGAGAGTGGATTATATATAACTTGTTCTTAAAACCCTTTAGCTCTTGTACTTTTAGGTTTGCAGTGTACCTGGTAGTCTGTGACTCTGGTTCTCTGGTAGCAAGTGCTGAGGAGAGCCGTTTGAAGTCTTTCATTAAGGCCTGTGCACTTCATTGGAGATGCGCTCCGCCCAGTGGACTCCTGAGTGTTCTCCCTTCCTAGTCTTCTCATGAACCAATGAGGGGGAGAAAGCTAGAAGGAAAGATGTGGGAATTTTCTAGAATGTATAATCATAGTAGGTTAGAATTATAAATTCGATTACAACTTGTGGTACAAGTTTTGGCCTCTTAATGTCAGTATAGTATACTTGCAGAGTCTGAAAGTGCGTGATTAGTAGCAGAGTGGCTGGGAGGTGTGAAGTCTAGGACAGCTGGTTCACATCAGGCCTGAGCTACAGAACCTCCTCATTCACTGCTGTCATTTTGCTTAGTGCAAGTTTTTACAGTTTACTCTCTATGCCTTATTTTTCAGATTTAGTATTTATTTATTTAACCACCGGATGTAATTATAAAGTGCTGATGGTGATAATGCTTAAAGAGGCATTTTATAGGCAAGTGTTGCTAGATATTTATTTACTTATGTGTTTTATGCATGGGTTGACCCCAGAGCCTTGTGTTAGCTAAGCAGTGCTCTAATCTCTGAGCTATACACCAGCTCATAAGCAAGTATTTGTTTATGTACATTGTAAAATTATTTTTCCTGTTTCTTAGAAATGGTTTTGGTAGAAGCTTTGTTTGAATTAGTATTTCCTTTTAAAAACTGTCTTGATTTTATGACACCTTTGTGACACTTCTTGAGATAAACTAGATTTGTGTTTTCTTTATTTAGGCTCACGAGGCCCTGAGAACC
Organism: Rattus rattus; assembly: GCF_011064425.1. Lineage (NCBI taxonomy): Eukaryota > Metazoa > Chordata > Mammalia > Rodentia > Muridae > Rattus > Rattus rattus. Next base: position 72,466,598 of record NC_046160.1, read on the forward strand.
TTCTGGACCATCAGATGAACACTGAAAGAGGAGACTCAAGCTATGACAGGTTATCTGATGCTCCTAGAGCACCTTCTGACAGGTCCCTGTCACCTCCATGGGAACAAGAACGCAGGATGACAGCCCATCCACCACCAGGTGTGTGAAACAGCAGTCCTATCTTAAAGTCAAGACACATTTTGGGAATAAGTCCTGAAAAAAGAATACTAGGAGGTGATGGTTTACATTAGAAGAAGCTTTTCCTTATTGTTTTTGTTGCTTATAAAAGTAATAACGCTTATTTTTGAAAATATGAGTAGTGTAGGGATGTATAGCTAAAAAGTAAAAGTTTCCATTGTAATCTTAACCATCTTGCCCAGAATGAATGAATGAATGAAAATATATATATATATTTATTTATACAAAAAGTATATATATACATATATTTTCCCCCCCACAAACATAGTTGTTGAAATTCTCTTACTGCTGCTTGAACTCTCAGTTCTGCATCCTGGGAAGGTGCCCAGATGATACTCTCTAAGGCGACCGGTGTTCTGGTGGGCAGGGGTCTCCTACTTGGGAAGGAGGGAAGCAGTCACCTTACTGAGATATGTGCAGATCCCAAGTATGGCTTGCCTGTAGACAGGGTCGTCTGTGCGTCTGTGGATGGCAAGGACAGAGCTGGGCTTCAGGGTCTCAGACTGCGCTGTGACAGCAGACTGGGCTCCAGAGCCTCATCTTCCTCTGCTGTGGCCCTCCCCGACCGAGCCTACGCTGTTCAGCTGTCAGAGCTGTTTCCTAGGGGTTTCTAACACTGGTTATGGCTCATTGAATCCAGGCTTCTCGATTTGTGCTTGATCTCTGGCCCCCAGTTAGCTGTTTTACATAGCTTCCCTCTCAAGACAATGCTCAGCCTTCACCCTCCAAATTATTAGAGAGGAACAGGATAGGATTGCTTTCTAGTGCCGACTTCTGCTTAAGAATCACTCGCTCACCAAAACCTGCATTTCTGTTTGAGTCTTGTGAACACTGTGGGTCTGCCCTAGTTTAAGATGGTCAGTCCCCTCTTACCTGGGATACCTGGCTAATCTTTTGGATGAAGCTTCTGCTTCCTTTACCCTGCCAGAGCCATATGACTGGAACCATGTTTGGCTTGGCCTCTTTTTCATAACTTATCCATTTAGCAAAACAACCTGTAGGTTCCCCTCTAGGGACCGTGAACTTCCCAGCCACAAACTTTTGAGCAGTACATTGCATTGATTCCCTTCTGTAAAGCAGGCCTCAAGTTCAATCAGGAAATGGTTGGTCACTCCCAAGAGAGTTATGGTGCTATTTGGCCAGTGGTGTGTCTTCCCTGGACAGCTGTTCCTGTAGCCTGCAAAAGCCGTCTTACATTGGTGACTTTTCTTCTCCGGTGGACTACATAGCCCCTTCTGGCACTGTGAAAGCCAGCTGTGGGAAGAAGCTTCTAGGTCAGTTTGCGTTCTCTCTGTCCCACAGCAGAACTGTGTTCTTCAGCGACCTAGCTGTTACCACAGCAACAAAGTTCAGTAAAGTCCTTTGACCCCACTCAATTTTTACTCCCATTATAATTGATAATCGGCTTTTCTTGTTCCTTGCACATACCTTTCTTAAAACACCAATCACACAGGCAGTGACATGGCTCAGGAGGTAAGGGTGCTTGCCAACAAGCCAGAAAAACCCAAGTTCATTCCTTGGAACCCACTTGGTAGAAGGCGAGAACTGACTCCTGAAAGCTGTCTTTTGAACCTCCACACTCATGCCATGGCATATGTACACACGTGCACACACAATATAATGAGTGTTTTAAGTAATCAGCCACGTTATATTTACTGACTTCTATTGCAGTTAAACTCTGAGCGTATACTAAGACCAATATATTGCCGCACAATAGGCCCCAGATTTAAGGGACAGATTGCTTTTGTTAGTGGAGGGCAAAATGTATGTATTTTGTTAAGGAATAAAGTCTGAGTTTCTGATATTTTGATGTACCTTAGAAGCAAAATACTAATGTGTTCTCTTGAGACCTGATTAAGGACGAGTTGTTTCAGGTTTCTCCACTTAATTCTTCTGTCTCATTAATCCCATGTTTGAAGAAGATGGGGGTGTTGTGTTTACATATGAGGCCCTCTATTAGCTCTTTGCTAAGATCTGAAAGGTAGTGTAAGTGAGTTTTAGAGCCTTTCCTTAGTCACATCCCCTTACTCTTGGGAGCTCATTAAATACCGTTTTCCCCGTTGGCTCTGTTCCATCTAAGTGCTCTCCTTGGCTTTGTGCAGGAGAGATGTTCCAGGCCGTCTCATGTGGTGACATCAGGAGAAGAGTGACACTAATGCTCAGTCTAGCACCTCACATTATGAACCCCTGCCTAGTGAGGCCATGGAGGAGTGCTGCTTACTGGCTTGCTCTCCAGGACACCTGCCAGGGCTGGCAGCACCCACGGTGGCCTAGGCCCTCCTCCATCCATCACAGAATTAAGAAACTGCCCTGCAGCGCTGCCTTCAGTCAGAGCTCATGGAAGCACTTTCTTGACTGAGGTTCCCTCCCCTCGGATGACGTTAGCTGTGCCAAGGTGGCACAAGGTCACCAGGCACAAACCGAGCGCTGCATGGCCCACTTTCTCGGTCTCAAGAGTCTGGAGTGGATATCTTCCTAGCATTCTCAGTAAGTCTTCCATCACCTGCCAGGACTCCTTGTAGTCTCTTCCAGATGCTGAGTTCCACTAGGAATGAAGTTCATTTCCCCTTTCAGTGACCGTGACTGTGACTGAAGGAGTTGGCCGCAGAGGCCCTCGTTTTATAGTTAGTGCACACACGTGTGTGCAGATGCCCTTCGTCTGAGCGGACACCTTCTGCCTACCAGTTGAGACACACCTTCCTTCAGTTTGGAATAAATGCTGTAAATGTAATTTTGAGGGGATTACCTTCGCCCCTGGGTGTTTTATGCCATTGTAGTCCATTTTAGCTCCTGAATAAAAGACATGAAAGACTTGTATTTTTTATTAACAAGCTTCAAGCGTTAAGCTGAGCAGGTTCTGAGCTAACCCAGCTAGGCTGCTACCACCCAGCAGAATGCTCTGTTATATGCCATCTGTTTGCCCTGGCTGCTTCTGCTCCATGTGTGTCCCCAGGCTGCTCTCTCATTGAGACCTCATGGCAAATCCCCCAGGTCCAGCTCTCTTCCTTTTTTTAGCCCTGGTCCTTTTCTACTCTGTGGTCGTCGTCGTTGGGGCACCCTGACTAGAATCAGAAGTCCCACTCTGTCTCTTCTGCCCAGCTAAGTGGCTGATCAGCTCTTTAGTAACCAATTAGAGGTGATGGAAAGCAGTTTTTACATAACTTTAAGACTTGGCCATGCCATCTTCCTGGACTGCAAACACACACAGTGCACAAAACCATCCAACAGAATGCGAAAACCAGAATTCTCAAGTTAGTGAAGATTGAGCACACGTGATGTCTGCAGTATTTTTGCCATGGCGGCAAATGTGACTCTCGTGCTGAATTCCCTACTCTGCTCTTCCTTCTCACTGAGGGTCTGCTCAGCAGTTTCTTTGACATGTTGGTGTGGTTTCCTTGAGGTAGTTAATAATTTGACGGTGAAATGAGTAAGTTGTTTCCACAGATTCTGTCTTGTTCAGCATTTCATGTGCAGATTCAACTTCCATTTATTCAGTAATTGAAATATTCAAATTCTAACATGTCAGAGTATGCCAGGGTAACTTCTTAAATTGTTAAGAATTAATATATTACAGGTGCTTACCTGTAATATAGGTTCACAGTTTTTGTTTTTAATTTTTGGATGTAGAGGAAATGTCTAAGCATAAGTAATTAATGAAGACATTTAAAAAATTATTTTTTAGGCCAACCATATTCTGATCCAGCGCCACAAAGGCAAGATAGATTTTATTCTAATTCTGGTAGACTCTCTGGACCAGCAGAGCTCAGAAGTTATAACATGCCTTCCTTGGATAAAGTGGGTAAGAAACACTACGTGTGTGTTCGCTTGCGTGTGTGGGTGAATGTATGCTTGTGTATGATTAAATTGTGATGGTCTAGAGGACTAGGAATTGAGCAGAAGGCTGATACAGTTACTATGTCAAAGAGCTCTGAAGGCCAAAATCTCTTTCCTTACTTTCCTGTGTTTGTATTTCTTATTGTCTTAAAAAAAAAAAAAAGTTTTATGCTCTATGTGAGGGTGCTTGGCCTGCATTTATTTGTGTGCATCACCTGCATGCCTGATGCCCGTGGAGGCCAGAACAAGCCGTCAGATTCCCCTGAACTAGAGTTACAGATGGATGAATGCTGCTGTGGGTGCTAGGAATCGAACCCAGGTCCTGTAGAAGAGCAGCTGGCCATCTTTCCAGTCCTTCTTTGTTGTATCATATTACAGGCGTGTCATATAAATGAAAAGGTTAAAAAAAATAAAATTAAATCAAAAATAAATAGCAAGCAGAAAAAAGTATGTGTTGAAGGTTAGTTTGGGTGCCATGATAAGGGTTTGCTACCCCTCCCTGTGATACAGACTTCTCTCTGTTCCATAGCTAAGGTCTCATTGTTTTCAGTCCATTTACATATAGCCTGTTTTGCATTCAGGGATGTTAGGTGGCCGGCCACACGACAATGGATGTTTGTTGGGACCTCTTTGACTACCACTGAACCACCCACTGAAGGTGGGAAATGTGTGTATTTACTGTAGCAGAAAGCACACAACATTAAGAAAGAACAAAATTCAGAAATTTCAGTTTTCATTGTGCAGTCATGGGGTTCCATAAGGAACTTTTACAACAAAAGTTTATATTATATACCAAGGGGGTGGAGGGCAAACAGGAAGGATGGGAAGTTGAGGTGCTGTCCCCCAAGAAGTTCCCTGAGGAAGATTGCTTAGGAACTAGCCGGAAAGGTCATCACAACACTGCGAAAGAATGTCTGTTCTATTGAAATTTCCACAGGCCTCAGGCTGCTCTTGGGACCCTAATATGGAATAATCATGTCAAGTTCTTCTCTTGAGCCAGCAGGGGCGGGGAACACATCAGTGTCATCTGGTTCTGTAAATAGTCCAGGAATGGAAGCAAGAACTCATGAATTTTTTTCCTTTTTTTGTCTGTCTAGATGGGCCAGTATCCTCAGAAATGGAATCCAGTAGAAACGATACCAAAGATAATCTTGGTGTAAGTATTGAAAATTAAATTCTACCCTACCCATGTATCATAACCAGTTTCTTGGTTTTACTAGAACAAGGCTAGAACTATTCTACTTTGTGATATCAGTATATTATTAAAACATATGTCTACTTAGGATTAACACTGTTTCCTTCCTAGCTATGGTTTTCTTTCGCCTATGGTGAAATATTACAAATCACAAGCCGGGTTTTGGTGGTGTATGTAATCCTGTCATTTTGGAAGGCTGAGGCAAGAGGATAGTGAGTCCAAAGTCAGTGTGGGCTATATAAGGAGATGTTGTCTCAAAAAGCCAGATAATGGGCTGGAGAAATGGCTTACAGGCTAGGAGCACTGACTGCTCTCCTGGAGGGCCTGGGTTTCCAACTGCATGATGGCTTACAACATCCTTCACTCCGGTCCCAGGGGATCTGAAGCCCCATTCTTATCCTCCAATAATTGTACATGGCTATGCATGGAATGTAGGTAAAATACCCATACACATGTGGTAAACAAAACATTTTTAAAAAAACAAACAAGAAGAGACCTGACAGCCCCCTCCTTAAAAATAGCATGAATTTCAGATGGGTTTTAAAGCCACCTTACTGCTGAACAAAGTTTTATTTGAATCTTAAAGTATGTTTTAGTTTTAAAATATAACATTGATTTTGGTCATTTTGAAAATATCAGCATCTTTTTTTCCCATTAGTTTATTCATTTTATGTCCTGATCACCTAGCTCCCCTCTCCTCCTAGTCCTCCCCCTCCCCCATCTCTGAAAAAGTGGAGATCACCATTGGACACCAACCCACCCTGGTACCTAGGTACATCTTCTCTTGTTGAGGCCAGACAGGACAGTTCAGTTAGGGGTACAGGATCCACAGAGAGGCTGAAGGAGACAGGTAAGCCCTGACTCCGACCCACATGACGACCAAGCTGCACATCTGCCACATGTGTGAGGAGGCGTAGGTCTAGCCCAGGCGTGCTCTTTGGTTGGTGGATCAGTTTCTGAGAGCCTTCAAGGGTCCAGGTTGGTTGATTCGGTTCGTTCACTTGTGGAGTCCCTGTCCTCTCCGGGCCCCTCAATCCCTTCAACTCTTCCACAAGACTTCCTGAGCTCCATCTAGTGTTTGGCTGTGGGTCTCTGCATCTGTTTCAGTCACTGTTGAGTGGAGCCCCTCAAGGACAGTTATGCTCGGTTCCTGTCTACAAACCTAACAAAGTATCATTAATAATGTCAGGGGTTGGTGCTTGCCCATGGGTGGGTCTCAGGTAGGACTGGTCATCAGTTGGCCATTCCCTCAGCCTCTGCTCCATTTTAATCCCTGCACTTCTTGTAGGCAGGACACATTTTGTGTCAGAGGCTTTGTGGGTGGGTTTATGTCCTTATCCCTCGACTGGGAGTCCTGGCTGGCTACAGGAAGTGGCCACTTCAGGCTCCGTATCCCCCACTGCTAGGAGTCTGCTAGAGTCATCCTCATGACTCCCTGGGGCCTCCTCTCTCTCTATCCCAGGTCCCTGGCAGGTCCTGGAGATGCTCCCTGCTCCCCCAGCCCCATTTGTGTTCACTCGGCTGGTTCTCCTTACACCCGATCCTCCCTTGTTCCCCTTCTCAGCTCCAAAATATCAGTATCTTAACTTTTTCTTTTAACGTGTGTTTGACTGTAGTGTCTTTAAACTTTTTAAGTGTCTGTTTTGATATGCTTGACCCATGCTTGAGTTTTAGGTGAGCTAGGTAGACTATTAACTACCACGATTAAAGTTTTCCGTTGAGTTGGTAAAGACATGTTAGCACATAGCTCGTATGCTGGTGTGGAAACTGAGTCTGCTGTGCAGCTTTCTAGAGTCATGGACCACTTTCGGCATAGGCGCCTACAAGCTCTCTTTTATGCCTAATGTTCCCAGGAAAGGAGCTGTGAATTGCGCCACGTTACTGACTGCTGGTTGTCACTCTGTTACAGAACTCTAATGTGCCTGATTCTCCTCACCCCACTGAAAGCGAAGCAGTTGGCCGGGGCTTCGTCCCGCCACCATTTCCCCCAGTCAGAGCCCCATTGTTTCCAGTGGATCCAAGGAGCCAGTTCATGAGAAGGGGCCCCTCCTTTCCCCCACCTCCTCCAGGAAACATCTATACAGCTCCTCGAGATTATTTTCCACCAAGGGACTTCCCTGGACCACCACTTCCTCCGTTCCCAGGTAGGCTTTTTTAATAGTCTGTGCATATGACAGTTTATCTGTGCTTTACTTCTAGTGTGGTCCCTGCTGCTGTGATCACACTAACCAGAGCCACCTCGGGGGGAAGGGAAGGGTTTGTAGCTCACAGGTTATAGCCCAACATCAAACGGAGCCAGGGCTCGATCCACCTCAGCTAACTTTTAATTTTACTGTATTGTGATAGTTCAGAAAACCGCTGAATTTACAAGCAGTTTTAAGATTAAAATTATGTGTATTTCATTTGTTAGAAATGTATTGTGGCCGACTAAAATGTTGTAAGATCTTTTTCATAATAGTTCCTAAGTGATCATATTTATTTAAAATCTGTGATCATGTTTGGCTATTTGTTGAACCTACTGAAATTCCTTAATTTTAAAAATAAAAGTAATTTATTGCTTTTACAGCATACTTTAACATTTGGAACCCCAGATTTCTACACAGTAAATCCTGTTTTCAAGTACTAGACAAGAATCAGCTTAGGTGTCCTAGGTAGTCACTCTGACCTCATCACTGGTTTTAAAGTTCAGGTTTAAAGCGAATCAAAATGAATTTTGTTTGGGAAGTTTTAAGGTGGTCCTTGGTATATAGGAAATATTTTTAGTAGAATATCAAGGTTTTAAGTCTTGAGTGTATCAAAATCTTGTATAGCTGCTAAGATAGGACAAACATACCCGAAATTAATGATATTCTTATTAATTCTGTGTTTTTGAAGAAGTACATTTTTCAATGACAAAATTAATTCTTAAGTCAAGTATTCTGGTATGAATGACTGAATGTCATAATAGCTACTGGAGCTGGTAGTTTAACAAGTGTGCGGTACGCAGTTTAAACTTCCAATGTCTTTTACTGATCTCTTTGAACAGGGAGAACTGTGTACGCACCGAGGGGCTTTCCGCCTTTCCTTCCCCCGAGAGCTGGGTTCTTCCCCCCACCCCCACATCATGAAAATCGGAGTGAGCTCCCGCCAGACATGAGTCCGCCTTCAAAAGAACCTGCAGCTGACCCTCCAGAGACACAGGAGACCTGACCGTGTTGGGTCTGTCGGCAGTCATTGCCTTCTCACTTTCAGTTTAAGTAACTGCCGTTACTTACCTGATTATATTTTTGCTCAAATTGAAGCTTAATGGAATTATAATTCTCAGGTTAGTATTTTGTAAATAAAGATGATTTAAATATGAATCTTATGAGTAAATTATTTCCATTTTATTTTATTTTAGATAGTAACTATCTTACTTTGATTACCTCATCTATAGTTATGCGGTTTTATATATGTAATCTCATAGTTGGGGACATCTCAAACTCGAAAGGCTGTGTCTTTATACCGGGAATGTGTTCACCATGGTTGTAGACAATGTAAAAGTAACTATGTTTAATCAAATAAAATTTTAATTGATTTAAAGTCTTGTTTTGTATTGATAATAATAAAACTAGACCAGCTAGTCTTCCATAGTATGTTTCCATAAATTAGTCTTTTGACCTGTACCAATAATTCGGTGGTTCAGAAGTAAAGCATTTGAGGCTAGAGAGATGGTGGCTCAACGGTTAAGAACACTGGCTGCTCTTCCAGAGGATTTGGGTTTGGGTCACAAGTTGGGCAGTTCACAACGCTCTGTAACTCCAGCTCCAGGGGCTCAGTGACCTCTTCTGACCTCCACACGGCCAGGGATGCTTATAGTGTGGGAACATGCATATAGAGAAAATGCTTGCACACATTAAATTACATTTTAAAAAGTAAAGCATTTTATGGTCTTTCTGATTTGATTATCTTGCAAAGTATGTACCCTAGTTCTTACAGTTAGATATGAATGACCCAAAACAAATTAAAACTTTAAAATATGGATTACTTTTTTTTTAAAGCCCAGATATTGTCTAATGGTGAATTTCAATTTTTTTTAACTTACTCCACTGACTTATTTTTTATCAGTTTGAAAACAATGTGTGGGGGGACAGTATACAAGCATCCACTCGTGGGGGGGACAGTATACAGGCATCCACTCGTGGGCATGGAAGATGGTCAGAGGATCACTGGACGGTTAACCTCTTTCGACTGTAGGTTCCGGAGACAGCTCAGGTTGTCAGGCTCACAGAGCAAGCACTTTCTCCCCTATACCTTGTGGGCCCTACTGACTGACTTTCTTATATAATTTGTCTTTCTATCACTCTATAACTATTTCATTAGTGAGTTTGAGAGGGTTTCTGAACAGCACTGACTGCCTTGGAACTTGGCTTGTAGACCAGACTGGCCTTGAATATAAGAGATAATGCCTACTTCTTGCTTTAGAATGTGAATAAAGGCATCCTGGGAATAGAGGCGAGGGCCACCGGGCCAGGCTCTCATTTTACTCTTAACTTGTAAGATGGTGACTTTTCTGAGGGCAGTGTTAAGAGAGTTGCCACAGTAACTACTGTTGAGGCAATCTGTCTGCACTTTGAGCTGGGGTTCAAGTGTCTTCAGATGCTCTGTGCTTGAGTTCTTAGTCTTTGAATGCCAGTGAAAGGAGAGTGGGACCTAACACGGGGTGTGGTCAGCTGTGGTTTTCACTTAGGTTTCTCTTTTCAGGGTCGAAGGTCAGCACTTTAAACATTCTCTAACACAGCAGTGTGATCGTGATTGGAACATTCCCATGTGTTATTGGAAACACCAATGTTCTCTCTGGACTGCAGAGAAAGACTTTGCATGGAGTGTCTATTTCCCCTATTCAGATTCTAGTTAGAACATATACTTCTTCCTCTTCTCATTTTATTACTCGATTGAGCACACTCACCAGTTTGTGTGTTGTTTCTGTGGAGTAAGAATGTACAACTTTGAATTTTACAACGTACACCTCATCACACCACTTCCAAGTCCACTTCTGCCCCCTCTTGTGACCCCTCCCAACAGAAGCAAGTCCAATTTGTCTTATCTATATACTCACCTTAGGGTGCTCAAACTCTCAGTGGCTTGCCACCTATTGTGGAGAGCTACACTTCAGCACCCTTACCACACTTTTTAAGACTTCCCTGGTTTCCTGTTTAGGTTGTTAACTCTTGGGGAGTGAGGTGGAGTGAAATAGGGGTTGTCACAGAAGCCTTCCTTCTGCGGTCACCCATATCACTGCAAAAGTAGCTTCCTTGTACTTTATAGTCAGTGGCAGCATGGACCATGGGCTGTCACACGGTTCCTGACAACACTGTAGACCTCAAAAATAACTCCCAGCTGCAGCAGGACTGTGAACCAAGGCAAGGCTCTCAGAGGCAGCCCTGACTGACAGCGGTCATCAACATGGGCTTAGGTGCCAGCGCAGGCCACTCAGATCAATATAGCAGCATGGCCCAAGGGCCTCAACATGGCTTCATGCTGAGGAATAGATCATGGACTCCCCATGGTGTGATAGTGACAAGAGCCACAGACACCAGCGTGGCTCCTGGCTATATATCAGGACTACTGACTGACTCATACCCAGCAGCAGCAGCATGGATTTTGTGCCTGAGCATGGCCTCGGGTGGCTACATAGGCCACTCACATCAACATCCCCTCCTACCCGCTGGACATCAGCAAGACTTCAGTCACTACTGGCCATATGGATCTTGGGCTTCATTTTGGCCTGAAGCAGCAGCGTGGACCACCAACATGGCCTCTGGTGGCATTTCAGATCATGGCAGTCCTTCGAGGCGGTCAAATCCAGAAAGTGAACCTTTCTCATCTAAGGCCTTTGTACTTGCCCAGAGCCAGGGCGATCCTGTGGTGTTGCAGTGTATTGGGGGACAGTGGGGGTGTGGCTGAATCTGCATAAGTTCCAGGCTACTGCAAGCCACCTGGAGACCCACAGCTGCCACTGCTGTCACATCTCCATAGTTATGCACAGTTCTGCTGTTCCATTTTCCCACCTCGCCATCACATTCCACTGCCTGGCCACATTTAAGGTTTATATTGATACCTTAGTAATCTTAATATCTTTGAATCTGTTTAAACCTACTTTTCTTCTTTCTCTCCCAGGACCAGTTAGCTATGCATTTATATTTTCACATATGCTATTAATTTTATTGTGCATATAAATATATGCATAGTTGTTCTATATTTTACCTAAAATTTGCAAGTCAAATCAAATTTATCATGTAAGTGCTAATTCAGCACAGTAGTAAACACATGATTAAGTTTCTGTTCCCTTCTCTGTGACTTGCAGTGACACAATTTTCCGTCCAATCCTGTTTGTTCTTAAGCATCAAGAGCCTAAAACAGTGACACATTTTAGTTTCCTTTATCCATAGACTAATTGAAGTGATAAAGCTCAAGAAATTGAATTAGGAATGATTTTGACCAGTGTGAATGTATAATTACATGTGTAATTTTCTGATTAATTTTGTTCTGAAAAACAAAACAGAAAATGAATGTATTAGTCCTTGCAGAATGGTAGACAATGGCTGAAACAACTGAAGCATTTGTTAGGAAGTGGCATTTCTGTTCCTTCAGGTGATGTTCCCTTCTGGCATTCATCCTTCAAATGTATTTTTTTATTGGATATATTTTTATTTATATTTCAAATGTAAACTATTTCCCAGTTTCCCGTCCATAAACCCCCTATCCCATGCCCCCTCACCCTTCTTCTATGAGGGTGTTGCCCCCACCCAACCACCTACTCCTTCCTGCCTCCCTCCTCTACAGTGGTGGGGGGGGTCCAGCTTTGGCAAGACCTAGGACTTCTCCTCCCATTGGTGTCCAACAAGGCCATCCTCTGCTACATATGCAGCTGGAGCTATGGGTCTGCCCATGTGTACCCTTTGGATAGTGGTTTAGTCCCTGGGAGCTCTGGTTGGTTGGTATTGTTCTTATGGGTTTGGAAACCCCTTCAGCTCCTTCAATCCTTTCTCTAACTCCTCCAATGGGGACCCCATTCTCAGTTCAATGGTTGGCTGCTAGCATTTGCCTCTGTATTTGTCATGCTCTGGCAGAGCCTCTCAGGAGACAGCTATATCAGGCTCCTGTTAGCATGTACTTCTTGGCATCAGCAATATTGTCTGGGTTTGGTGGCTGTATGTATATGGGCTGGATCCCCAGGTTGGGCAGGCTCTGAATGGCCATTCTTTCAGTCTCTACTCCAAATTTTGTTTCCATATCTTCTCTTATGAATATTTTTGTTCCCACTTTTAAGGAATGAAGCACCTGCACTTTGGTCATTCTTCTTGAGCTTCATGTGGCCTATGGATTGTATCTTGGGTACTCTGAGTTTTGGGCTAATATCTACTTAGGAGTGAGTGCATACCATGTGTGTATTTTTGTGATTGGGTTACCTCACTCAGGATGATACTTTCTACTTTTATCCATTTGCCTATGAATTTCATGAAGACATTGTTTTGGATAGTTGAATAGTAAGTACTCCATTGTGTAGATGTACCACATTTTTTGTATCCATTCCTCTGTTGAGGGACATTTGGGTTCTTTCCAGCTTCTGACTATTATAAATAAGGCTGCTATGAACATAGTGGAGTATGTATCCATGTTATATATTGGAGCATCTTTTGAGTATATGCCCAGGAGTGGTACAGCTGGGTCCTCAGGTTGTACTATATTCAATATTCTGAGGAACTTCCAGACTGATTTCCAGAGTGGTTGTACCAGCTTGCAATCCCACCAACAACGGAGGAATGTTCCTCTTTCTCCACATCCTCACCAGCATCTGTTGTCACCTGAGTTTTTGATCTTAGCCACTGGCATGAGGTGGAATCTTAGGCTTGTTTTGATTTGCATTTCCTCGATGACTAAGGATGTTGAACATTTCTTTAGGTACTTCTCAGCCATTCGATATTCCTCAGTTGATAATTCTTTGTTTAGCTCTATACTCCATTTTTTAATAGGGTTATTTGTCTCCCTGCAGTCTAACTTCTTGAGTTCTTTGTATATGTTGGATATTAGCCCTCTATTAGATGTAGGATTGGTAAAGATCTTTTCCCAATCTGTTGGTTGCCATTTTGTCCTAATGACAGTGTCCTTTACCTTACAGAAGCTTTGCAAATGAGGTCCCATTTGTTGATTCTTGATCTTATAGCATAAACCATTGGTGTTTTGTTCAGGAAATTTTCCCCAGTGCCCATGTGTTCAAGGCTCTTTCCCACATTTTCTTCCATTAGTTTGAGTGTATCTGGTTTTATGTGGAGGTTCTATATCCACTTGGACTTGAGCTTTGTACAGGGCAATAAGAATGGATCAATTTGCATTCTTCATGCTGACCTCCAGTTGAACCAGCGCCATTTGCTGAAAATGCTATCTTTTTTCCACTGAATGGTTTTGGCTCCTTTGTGAAAATCAAGTGACCATAGGTGTGTGGATTCATTTCTGGGTCTTCAATTCTATTCCACTTGTCTATCTGTCTGTCTCTGTACCAATACCATGCAGTTTTTTTTTTTTTTTAAATCACTATTGCTCTGTAATACAGCTTGAAGTCAGGGATGGTGATTTCCCCAGAAGTTCTTTTATTGTTGAGTATAGTTTTTTGCTTTCGTGGGTTTTTTGTTATTCCAAATGAATTTGCAGCTTACTCTTTCTAACTCTGTGAAGAATTGAGTTGGTATGACAAGAATTTTAAGTCTCTGAAGGAAGAAATTAAAAAAACTCTCAGAAGATGGAAAGACTTCCCATGCTCATGGATTGGCAGGACCAATATTGTAAAAATGACCATCTTGCCAAAAGCAAACTACAGATTCAATGCAATCCCCATCAAAATTCCAATAGAGTCACACCAAGGTATTTTATGTTATTTGTGACTATTGTGAAGGGTATTGTTTCCCTAATTTCTTTCTCAGCCTATTTATCCTTTGAGTAGAGGAAGGCTTGAGTTAATTTGTTTGAGTTAATTTTATACCTGGCCCACTTTGCTGAAGTTGTTTATCAGGCTTAGTAGTTCTCTGGTGGAACTTTTGGGGTCACTTAAGTGTACTATCATATCATCTGCAAATAGTGATATTTTGACTTCTTCCTTTCCAATTTGTATCCCTTTTGCCTCCTTTTATTGTCTAATTGCTCTGGCTAGAAATTTGAGTACTATATTAAATAAGTAGGGAGAGTGGGCAGCCTGACTTTAGTGGGATTCCTTCAAGTTTCTCTCCATTTAGTTTGATGTTACCTACTGGTTTGCTGTATATGGCTGTTACTATGTTTAGTTATGGGCCTTGAATTCCTGATCTTTCCAAGACTTGAATATGAAGGGGTATTGAATTTTGCCAAATGCTTTCTCAGCATCTAATGAGATGATCATGTGGTTTTTTTTTCTTTGAGTTTGTTTATATAGTGGATCATGTTGTTGGATTTCTGTATGTTGAACCATCCCTACATCCCTGGGATGAAGCCACCTTGATCACGATGGATGATGGTTTTGATGTGTTCTTGGGTTCAGTTTGCAAGAATTTTATTGAGTATGTTTGCGTCGAGACTCATAAGGGAAATTGGTCTGAAGTTCTCTTTCTTTGTTGTGTCTTTGTGTGGTTTAAGGTATAAGTGTAATTGTGGCTTCATAGAAGGAATTGGGTAGTGTTCCTTCTGTTTCTATTTTGTGGAATAGTTTGAGCAATATTGGTATTAGGTCTTCTTTGAAGGTCTGATAGAATTCTGCACTAAACCCATCCTGTTCAGAGGGTTCGTCTTGGGCCAGGAATGAGAGCAGAAGTGGTGGTCTCCCCTGTGCTCTCAGGATTGTCCACACTTCTGAGAGTTCAGCTCTCTCCCCCAAGGGTTTTGGGTGCAGAGAGCTGTGGGACCAGTTCAGAAGAGGGCGCAGACAGAAACCAGAAGGCTCAAATGTATTTTGAATATGGATCCATGTATTTAGATCCATATTACATATTTGTATAGATCAATACATATTTTTGTACAAATAGTCTAGCACATTGCTTTTGCTACAGTCTTTACAAGCTTCATGTTGTGTGGCATTAGTTTGTGAAGGCAGTTGTAACTAACGTTTCTTGGAGCTAGGGCTGGAGAGATGGCTCAGGTATTAAAGGTGCAGTCTGCACTTGCAGACAGCCTGAATTAGGTTCTCAGTGCCCATGTCAGCTTACGTACAACCAATCTTACTGCCGCAACCTGCTGACTAGGGCTGGCCTGGGATGCTTCTAATCTCAGTATTATCTTGTCGAGGCTAAGGTTGCTTTTGGTCTCTGAGATTCCTCTTCTTGTTCTTTCTGATCTCTGGCTGACTGGCTCAACTCAGCTGCTCTGGCTCCAACGCCTCTCAAAGCTGACTGGTTGAATCTGGCTTCTCTTTCAATCTCCGACTTTGCTCTGCTTGGCCTCAAACAAACCCTGGCAATCTGTTCTGATCTTCTGGCACCTTCTCATTCTCTGACTCATTCTGTCCTCACCTGTGCCTCGCCTGTTCTCTCTGTGACCTGTCTCTATCAAACTTTGCCCGTAAAATAGCCTTCTCTCCCTTTCTTTCTCTGTGCTCTTTTCTCCTAAGCAGCCCCTCTTTTCTCTCTCTTCTTGAGAGTTGGGGATATCCTGTTCTGTCAAATCTTTCTCTGATTCATCACTTTGTCTGACACTCAATTAGACATCACTTTCAAGCATGGGTGCTGCCTTTTACAAACTAACTTTACCTCCATTGTTTGGGATTTAAGGTGTTTACTAAGGGTGAGTCTATTCCAGCCAGAGGGATTAAAGGTGTGTGCTAAGGCTGAGATAGAGCACAATTAGAAACATCCCCAGGGGTCACAGTGTAATCAAATACCCTGCAACAGATAGGGTTAGGAAACTATAAAGCTGTCTGTTGGGCGATAATTGTTGTATTTGCAGTAGTAGTTCCAGGATCGCCATAAGCCTGTTTACAAACAACTTTAGACTTAGTTTTCGCAACTTAAACCACCTGGTTTTTTCATAGCTATTTTCGTAGAACTTGGTAGGAGTTTTAGAAAACTTTCTTTTGGGGGGATTGTTTTTGTTTTTTGTTTTTTTGTTTTTTTGTTTTTAATTTGAGAGCCCCCCCCCAAACAAGCTTTGAAGACTGTAAACTTACTGTGTGTTATGGGAGGGAGGGAGGGAGGGAGCTCTTGATTGTAAGACAGAAATGTGATTCAGCCTCGTCTGAGAAAAATAAATGGAGTATTACTTTGTGTAAGAATTTCAAAGCTTTCCAGTGTGTAGTGGCATGAAGTGTATTACGGGAAGCTGGTCTCTCCTGGGTAGCTCCTCACCGTGCTCTCCTCTGTAAGTCTTCTCCTCAAGCTTCTTATTTTCTCAGGAAGGGACCACATCTTCAGGCCACACAGCATTTAGTCTGTATAATGTCAAGCACCAGTATTTATTTTTATTTAAATTTTAGCAGGCCTAGGGTTGGCTCTGGGTTTCCTGGTAGTATTTGGATGTATAAATGGGTAGAGTGACTGGGCAGACCTAGGACTCTTCCCCAAAGGACGGTTAAATGCACACAGTGACTGACAGTGCTATCGTTCACATTTTTTTATTTCTGTGTACATCTGTTTGAGTGGATTTGTGTACCATGAATGTGCTGGTGCTTGCAGAGGCCAGAGGGTGTTGGATCCTCTGGAACTGGAGTTGTAGGCATTTGTGAGTCACAGGCTGCTGGGAATCAAACGGGAGTTCCCTACCAGAGCTGGGAGAGCTCTTAAATGCTGAGTCAGCTCTCCAGCCTTGTGATTCGTTTTATTTGGGGGGGGGGGGGAAATCAGGAAGTCTTAATTTGGAAAAACATGGGAAAATCGTAGGTCACAAGTGTACTGAAAAGGATGTAGCTCCTTTATGCACAGACCTGAGAAGCAGATGTCTTGATGAATTAGAGAAAATGGATGTGGATCTTTTAGAGAGTTTGTTTTGTATCCAAATAGTCAGCAGTGGGAAGCTGCCCTCTTCCTGCTGGAGCTCAGAGGTCACAGGTGCACTGGTTAACTGTGGAGAGAAGCTTATGTAACAGGAGGCTGGGGTGCTAACAGGGATTACTGACTCCTCTAGGTCTCTGGGTGTTAGGAGAGACTCATCTTTGCATCTGATGTTTCATACTTTTCAAAATAACTCTGTAAAGCAGTTACAGCTGGTGCTTTCGTTTCTGTTTTAGATTCAGCCTTAGGGAGCAGGGCCTTGTCATCTGCTTTTTAGAACCAAAACTGAAGCTCGGGAGGATGTACTTGAGCTTGAACCAAAGCCACTTCATTGTTTCAGCTAGATTTATAAGCATGAGGCAAAGGTAACTGGGGATGTGGGGAATACCACAAACCACTGAAAACCGCAAGATCACACTCGTTACTACTTAAAAATATCGTGTTTAAAGGCTGTAAAAAATTCTCCAGTGAACCAGAATATTAATATCAGTGTTGCTGCGTGTGACCTGCATGCTCTAAAGTATGGGGGCCAGGCAGTGCTTGGGACTACAGACGTTAAGATGACCTCTTAATTTGTCTGAATTTGAGCTGCTTTGCCCTCTAACGTCATGACTACTCTAACAGATGGCATGGCGTGTAGTCTCATGTATGTGGAATTTGTACCGTGTTATATCATCAGCTCTGAAAAGTTCGCAGACCTCTCGTAGTGAGTTCAGTTCAAGTCAGGGTTAGGTAGGACAGCCATGCTCTGAAGACAGCGTTCCACCTGATCCCACTCCCCCTCTGCCTCTTACCCCTCCCACCCTTCTATGAGGTTCCAAGTTTTGGAAGAGGTGATATAAATGGTTGAGCATTCGGCAGTCCATTTACCACTCTGACAGGTTATGAGTCTCTGTAGTTACTGCTACTCATGGTAAACGGGAGACGCGTTAAGCAGAACAGAGAGCAGTGCTAATCTACGGATATAAACATAACTATCTGGAAGGCGGTTTGATGTTCGTGTGGCAAAGATCCACTGAGCAGAATAACAGCTGATTTCTAGGATGTCTGACTTTCGGATTTCCGCCATGTTTTCTGCACCAGATTTGAACTCACTCTTGTGGAGTGAGCATCCGTGGTCTTCTGACTGGGCTTTCAGTAGCAGACAGATTCCCTCCTCTGGCTTGTCGAATCTACTCATTAGAAGCAATTGGCTATTCCCATTTTACTGACCTGGCATTTGAGTCCCTTTTGATTACTTCTCCAACTCCTAAATGTGTCAACCTTACATTTTCAAATAGTTTGCCCACAAGACTATGTTTTATTTTAGCATTAACTCAAAGAAATCTCAAAGTCTCACTTCTCCATGTAGTATTTTAATGAAAACTAAAGTCTAGTTATTAACATGTTGTCAAGGACTACACTAAGTCAAAAGAATTTAATTTCCTTATTTTGGAGAAATGGGTCACATAATGGCCTACAGCTCATAAGGTGCCAGAACAGTTTATTTATTTAATAATTCAGAAGGGAACAAGAGCGGTCAGCTAGTATGTTAACAAATTTGATCAGCCAGCTTTTGATAAATAGCTTCTATCTATCTGGTTTCCAAATATATAAGAAAATGCTCATAAAGTATAAACCTCCATTTTATTTCAGTACAATCTTCAACAAGACATCATCACAGGTGAGCACAATTCTTAGTGTGCAGAAAAACAACTACAAAGTATTGTCCTTCTAATTTTACAGCTGCCTACCAGCAGGCAGACCACACACCAGCCGTGACTTTTCTTATTAAAACCAGGATAAGTTTATAAGCCTATATAGTCTACTTACATTTCTACTTTGTCTTCATAGACACTCTGTAGTAGGGCTGAGTTAATGCACCCTACAGTCATTCTCTTGCCTTGCGGTTCAGTAGACCGATACAATCACACCAGGCACAGACAATGCACTTCAGGACACTTGGAGAACACTGGCATATGAACACATGCGGTTTGACACTTAAGTAAGCGGAAAGACAGGAAAATCTTCTCACCAGGATGTAGTGGCAGGCCTGGAGAGTGACAAAGGGGCCAGGAGTGTGTGTCATGAGTACATAAGCCTTTAATCCCAGCAGGATTTATTACCAAGGAGGCAGAGGCAAGCTGATCTCTGAGTTGGAGGCCAGCTTGGGTTTACACAGCAAGTTTCAGGCTAGCCAGGGCTACACAGTGAGACACTGAGTGGTAGGATGGGATCATATAACATAGGGGCCTGTCTGACTGCGCACGTTTTCATTCTTATTTATGAAACTCATTGGCCTTGGAATTGGACAAGATTATTGTTTCAGTTTCCTCATTCAATGGAGATGAGATGGTAGTGACTCCAGGGTTGCTGTGAGAATTAAGTAAGCAAACACTTACTCCAGCACTTAAAGCAGTGCTTCACACACAGTAAATAATGCGTGGGCGTCCAGGACACTTCCAGTCAATCTTACCAGAATCTTACCAGGTGCAGGTTCTTCATTCTTAAGGCCATTCTTTTAAACACAAACTCAAACCATCGTGTGTGTAAATGCTTCTAAGTGTGTCGAATGCTTAATTTCCTCCACAACTTTGTTGTGGTTTAAATCTGAATGTCCCCCACAGGTTCATGTTTGAATTTTTTGTTGTAGTACTAGGAATAGGACCTGGGCCTCACATGCCTTTGCCAAGTGCACTGCCACCGAGCTGCCTGGGGCCCAATGATCCCAACAGCGATTCACCAGCTGAGGGTGTGGACTTGGTAGAGTGGGGCTTAGTTGGCAGAAGTAGGCACTTCGGTGGGCCAGACCACATTGTTTCTGTTGGGTATTGAAGTCACAGGGGTGAAAAGGTAACAGAGACAATGCAGTATTTCTCTACCGATTTAAGCACCACACATGGCCCTTTATTTCAGCCTTGGTGCAGGCATGCTGGAGTCCTCCCGGGCTCTGCAGAAGTGGACTGATGAACAGTGTGTGCTTACTTGTAGGTGCATGGTCCTGCCAGTCTCTGCTCTCATCCACTGCAGACTGAGGAACAATTAACAGGCTTATCTGAATTACGAGCTAAAGGGAAGTAGGAATGCCTCTTCAGGGTGGTGTCATTGAGGGACTCAGCTAACTAGGTATAACCTTCCACTCTGTGAGCTGAGACAGCAGCAGACATGGTGGCAGCACTGAATTTCTGAAGAGGCTGACCATGGACATGATTATATCTGAAAGATCTACAGAGCCAGGAGATTTCTCAGTGCATAAGCTAAAGGTACCTGCTGCTAGGCCTTCCAATGTGAGCTCGATCCTTGGGACCCACAGGGAACATTGTCTTCTGACCTGCACACATTCCCGGGGGCAGGTGCAGAGTTAATGTAAAAAATGTTGTATATAAAAAGATTACATTTTATTTAGTCATTAGAAAGAAAATGCAAATGTTACAGGCTAATGGGGGGGGGCGGGCAGGGATTCCAGTTCTTTCCAGTGTGTATCAGTTTCCTGTGTGGTATTTTCTGTGTGAGAGTGTGTAAAGTTTGGGAAGCAATGACAGTGTAGGGTGGTACCTGCATATTTTTCATGTCTGTATACTATTCCAGGAACACAGCTGTTCTCGGCTTCATAGAGAGCCACTGATTCCTGTAACAAGCCCAAGCAAGCTGGTGTCTGCATCTTAGTGTTCAACCATAGGCACACGTTCTTTCCCAGCCACCCCTCACCTCCCAGAGGCTCCCTGACTTCTTTATTCCCAGGGTGGTGAAGACATGGGAAGATGACTTTATTCACTCTGTTGTTACTGTCCTTTTGGCGGTGCTAGGGATGGAAGGCAGGGCCTTTGCACACGACAGGGTTTATTCTTGGTCCAATAAGAAACAAGGTACCATATTGAATATATTCAATATTTATTTTTTTAAAGATGATCTTATTTGTCTATAAGCTGTCAAGCTAAAAGCAGCTGGGATTTTCAAAAAGGGAAGGGCAGTATGAGATAACCGAGTCCTACTCTATTTCTGCCTGTTATTTTCTTTTGGTTTATCGAAGCGGCATGTCTCCGTGTAGTGCTGGCTGTCCTGGAAGCTCTGTAGAGCAGGTTCGACTGGAGCTCAGAGATCTGCCTGCTAGGATTAAAGGCATACAACACCAAATTCCCTTTTACTCAAGAGATATGGACACTGACAAAGGGCAGCTTGTGTTGAAGCAGGTAGAGCCACAACTCGAGAGCCTGAGGTCAGCACCTGACTCTTCACTGGGATGCTGATCATCGCTCCTAAGTCACTCTCTGCACACACCCGGGTCCATGTAGACAAACACGCTGAGTGATTCGCAGGCATCAGGTATGTTTAAGAAAAAGACTCAAAGGACACTAGATGACTCCAAGAGGGATCAGTTCTCAAAGAGTCAGTGCCCACAACTAAAAGGAGGATGGAAAAGAGAAAGAGACTATTTCCCCTTGAATGAAGGCTGTTCAAGGACCAAGAATGGAGATTAAATTAAGACAGCAATAATAGGGGCTTAAGCGAGTATTTAACAGGGGCGATTATTTCTGCACTAAATAAAGCAACTTTTAAAAATAGGAAGTTTGCAGTATCAATAACATATGCTAAAGGCACAGGACAATGGGATTTTGTTAATCAGTTCGGTATCTTTTCGCTTTCTTTTGATAAGGTCTCACGCAGCATGCAGTCCGTGCTGTCTTCAAACTCACTCTGCAACAGCAGGTGACTCTAGTGGTCTGAGTAAGAATGGCCCACTAGGCTCACGTTTGAACACTTGGTGTCCAGTTTGGGAAGGATTAGGAGGTATGGCTTATCACTGAGGGTGGGTGTGCTGGTTTGTATGCTAATGGCCCCCATACCTGAATACTTAGTTGTTGGTAGACTGTTTGAAAAACTGGTAGGGGGAGGGGGCGGCTGCAGCTGAAGGTGGGCTTTGAGGTTCAGAAGTCCATGCCAAGCCGCGTCTTTCCCTGGCTCTGGGTCCTACCCTGCTGCCTAAGGACCAGGATCTCAGCTACTTCTTTAGCATCATTGCCTGCCTGCATGCTGCCATTCTCTCCAGAGTTCACTTAGCCCCGAGACTGTGGGAAAGCTCCCGATTAAATGCTTTCTTTCATAGGAGTTGCCTTGGTCATGGTGTCTCATCACAGCAATAGAACAATGACTTAGACAGGGGCTTTGAGGTTTCAAAAGACCTATGCTATGCTTAGCTTTGTCTTCAACTTGTGGTTCTAGATGTGAATTCTCAGATGTTCCCGCTGTCATGCTTTTCTTCCACTATCATGGACTTTAACCCTCTGAACCTGTAAGACCGATTATTTAACTGTTTAATCTGTCTTACAGGTTCACTTATAAAATGCCTTGATCATGGAGTTTTGTCAGGACAACCGAAAGGTAATTAAGACCCTGAGCCTGAACTTCTGATCTTCCTATGTCCACTTTCCGAGAGCTGGGATTACAGGAGTGTACCACAGTGCTTGGGTCAGTATCTGTTTTTAAGCTTGCCTTTTATAAAAGTGAAAGAAAATAAAAATCTCTAAGCTATGCAGCCTAAGCTTTTTATTTAAACATAAACACTTTGAGCGTTTTGTATACAATAAAATACATCATAATGCCCATTTTTTAATG
The DNA here is from genome assembly GCF_011064425.1 of Rattus rattus. Lineage (NCBI taxonomy): Eukaryota > Metazoa > Chordata > Mammalia > Rodentia > Muridae > Rattus > Rattus rattus. The sequence goes on from NC_046160.1 coordinate 72,489,362, forward strand.
CTTTATTCATTGATTAAAAGAATATACATTTAACATAAACCATACAACATCAGTCATCAGGTCAAACATTCAGCTGGTTTCCTTACAGTTTCTGTCAGGAGTTATTTTATCTGATCACATATACAAGATAAAATCTCACCACATCTGGCATTTACACACACTGTGCCAGTGGATTCACACTACTGATGTACATATAAAATCCGCATGGTATGTGCTCACTGGAGACAAAACAGTGCACACCTGTCAAAAGGTCATTTAATATAAGATGGTAAAACCATTTGTAAAACATATAAACTTTTTCCATAAATAGAATCATATCTGGACATCTGTTGCATAAATTGTGTTTCCAAAGCGTACAATAGAGCAGCCAGGTCTCAGCACTGCTGGGCACCCACGCTGGCTACTTACTTATTATTGCAGACTGTCCTTAACATTAAATGCACAACATTCGTACCACTTAAAACTGGGGTCAGGTGGAAGTCTCACAGAGACCACGTCTGGACCGCGGTTGCCCTGAAACAGTTAAGTTGGCTTTTAAAGCCTCTCAGATATAACAAGGTTTTAAAACATACTCCATGGAATGTTCTTCATGTATCATAGCAGCTCATACCTGGGATGGAACAAGCTTTTGGTTTTCCTTTCTTTCCTTTACATTCACTATTCACAGTGAAACAGGTGCATGTTTTTTTTCTTTTTTTTCTTTTTTATGTTTTTTTCAGAGTTCTGAGGTTGCTGACTGAGCACAGCACAGCTGTGTACCACAGGTCGAAACTCGACCTTAAATATTACAATCTAGCAGTGTCTGCTGGCCGGAGCCGGCCAGCCCCTGCCAGCATGTGGGCACTTCTTCATGTAAGTCTATTCTTTGGCAGCTGACACTTGCGCTGACAGAGAGAATCCAGTGACGTGTTAGGGATTTCACGACTAATGTTGGCTTGCAGGCCTGTGCGTTTACAGTTCTGGACTCTGACTTGGCCTCAGAGGTTTCCCTGGAATGCGGTTCCTTTCCTCCTCTACTATTCTGAAATCTGGGCTAAACAAGCTAACTTGAATGTAACAGATGAAAAAAATTATGTCAGATATAGTTTAAAAAATCCAGCAATTTGAGTGTTCATGTCTATGTAAATACATTTAAAAGGGGATTAAGCAATGTCTAACTTATACTATATGAAATTCAGAATGGTAATTGGCAATATCAATTATTATATAGGTAATAAAAGTTAAACTCAGCTTTCTGTTAAAGATAACTCATTTGGGATACTATCTTTGCTTCTATTTCAAACAAAAATCAATGAGATGCTATCAGAATACATAGATGCAGTGCATTGCATACAAATCCACCAGGCTTATGGATATTTATATATATATATATATATACGTATAAAAATATTTGGCTCCTGAGCTCTGGATTCTGACAAACAAAGAATAAAAATGTCAAAAAGGCAGAGTAACTCAGTGAAAAACAGTTAGCCAGTAACCTCAGATAATCATTGGCTGTATGTCCTTAAGATTTGCTAACAATCCCATTAACCGTGAAAGCCCTATACAGTGTCACTTTGAACTTCTAAAACCAATACCCGACTACGTTCTTTGATCAAGAAGTAGAATATACATTTATAATTCTATAAAGCTAATACTGATTAAACACAGCACAAAAGGATTAGTTTCCACTAATGAAAAAAAACATAATGGGACCCTACTTGCATATGTAGCCACAGGAATTATACATTTTAAAAAAGCTAAATGTCTTCGCTGAAGCTTTGCATCTCTCTGTAAAAATGACGATTTGGTTCAGTGAAGACACTGAGTGATTCGATGTCCAAGACTGCGTGCCAAGACTGACCAAGGCCCAGGGATACCTGCTCAAGAAGGTTATGTACGGGATCCACATCCTGGTCGGCTAGTTCACCTTGGTCAAAATCAATGCTTTCTTCGGTGACTTCAAGCACTTTTAGGTCAGAGCCACGAAGACGAGCAATGGCAATGAGGTTGTGTGCCCACACGGTGTAACCTTAAAGATAAGCAAAAGGCAACTCTGTCATTCTCTTCTGTTTCACTCTGTCTCTGGTAAGTTAGTCTTTCCTCAGTAAGTAGTTCTTGTGAAGTCTCACATTTGTATTAACCTGTTGGTCTTTTCCCCTTAGAACACACTGAGAATAAAGAAACACAATTACCTAGGAGAGTGTACTATCTTTAAGAATACCATGGAATTGTGACCTGTTAAGTGGTGTAGCATCTTATTCTGGTATTTCATTCAGCAAAACAGAAGACATTTAAAGTATATAAATAATAACTTTGGATAATGACCTATTACAAGGAACAAATTTCATTTCCAACAAAAGTCTCTATTAACAATATATAGTAACCTGCAGTTTTTATTGTAAAAATCATTCTTTATGGTTTTTCATAGTCGCAAGTTCATGACACTTGAAACTTTAAAGTTAACTGTTCATTGTCAGAAGTCATAGAAATACCTCAGAACAGAGGTCGGCTTTAAGAAAGGGTAAGGGAGACAGATGATGGGTAAGCTTTATGTATCTAACATCTTGAAAGAAGAAAAAAAATGTAATAAAAGGGCTGGTTTAAATTAACATTCAAATAACTTGATATATGCTGAACCCCATTTTATTTCATACCTTTTTTTGTGTGTACTGATTGTATAAGTGTGTATGCATGTAAATGTGCTCACATGTATGTGGGTTCATGTGAATAGACCTGCCTGTGGAGGCCCCGAGATGATACTGGATATCTTCCCTGGTTGTTCTCTATACTTTATTCGTTGAGGAAGGATCTTGAAATCGAGTCAGAGCTCAACTGGCTAGTCTAGATAGTCAGCTTGATCCAGGGACTCTCCCCGCCTGAGTATGGGATTTGAGGTTCCCACCAAGCATGGCTGGCTCTATGTGGCTGAACTCTGGTCCTACATTTGCACAGTAAGCATTTAATTCACTGAACCATTTCCCCCAAGAGCCCCTTATACTTTTAATACGGACCTGTTTTTTGGTACTACCTGTTATGAACGGCCCAAATATGAGAATGTGAAAATCAAAACCGTAGGCTAAGAAAATGGTTTAAAAAAAACAACGTAATATGAACAACAATGCCAACCAACCAGAGGTTCCAGGGACTAAGCCACTACCCAAAGACTATACATGGACTGACCCTGGGCTTCAACCTCATAGGTAGCAATGAATAGCCTAGTAAGAGCACCAGTGCAAGGGGAAGCCCTTGGTCCTGCCAAGACTGAACCCCCAGTGAAGGTGGTTGTTGGGGGGAGGGCGGTAATGTGGGCAGAGTGTGGAGGGGAACACCCATAGAGAAGGGGAGTTGGAGCGGTTAGGGTGATGTTGGCTTGGAAACTGGGAAAGGGAATAACAATCTAAATGTAAATAAGAAATACTCAAGTTAATAAAGATGGAAAAAAATAAATAGAAAACATAAGAGATAACAGAGTTTAAGATATTCTTTGCTTGTTTTGTTATTATTTTTAAAAATGTTCTCATTCTGTAACTCAGGCTGGGTTAGAACTGACTTATGTAGCCCCAGGCTGGCCTTTCACACTCATGACAATCCTACACCAGTCTCTTAAAAAGTAAGATGATGATGTGTGATACCATGCCTGGTTAAGTCATTTTCATAGATAATTTTTGTAACTGTTTTTGAAATAAAACATTGTCTTAGTTTATCAGAATAGCAACTCCATTCAAATGAGAACAGTTCACACTCTAAGATGAATGCCTAAGAAATAACACGTACCTAGCCAATAGTTACTTCAACAATACAGTAAATACACCAATGTAGAATCTAAATGATGAGTCTGTAAGTATAGAAGCCATACTTTCCCTCTTCTGTGCTAAGTAGTTTAGTATCTTCTGACTGCAACGAATACACCCACGGCAGCTAGACACAATCTATTTACTTAGTCGTACAGAAAAAGCATTAGAGGAGTGCTTGGACAGAGCACTCAGGGTTGAGATACAACTTTCTACTTGTGATATATTTACTAGCATAAAATATTTTAGGCATGGTGTTAATATCAAACTATAGTGAACAAAAGCACATACCATGAATTGCCAAAAGAGTGAGCTTTGTGCACCGCCATGCCAATAAAACCAATGGATCTTCATTTCGGTTGTCACTAAGATCCGGAAAACCAGACGTATCAATCATATCATTCATCAATATAAAATGGGTGAGGAACTTGTCATACTGCCTGGATATAAGATCAACAATAGCCCCTGAGACACAAGTGACGTAGCTGTCAAAGTGAACCCTCTCAAGTGGTATACTGGGTTTCAGAATCTTTAGCATGTCTTCACTTTTAACATCAAAAGCCATTAGATAGACCCGAAGGCTGGAGCTCTTTCGTGACAGGGCCTTCCAGTGCTCATCGTTTGGCATGTTGTCTAATGACTTGAGCATCACTGAAGCATTGTGGACCAGAAGAGACAGTCGCTGCAAAGGCACATGGTTGCTATCGGTCAAGACTCTCGCCATCTCAGCTGTAAAGTCACAGAAATCCAGGGCAAGTGAACGCAGATTTACAAAGCGCTCTAGTTCGACTGCGGTGATGAGCGTGCTGTTGCCAGGAATGTTGTTGTCCAGTAAACTCAGGTGTTCCATGGTGTTGGCAATGGAGTTAGACAGAGACGACAGTGATGTTGGGGTTACTATTTCCAGCATAAACCCACAGGACAGCCATTTTAGTTGCCTACTATTGCTCAGTATCTCTTCAAACAGCTGCTGAATTCTACAAGGAAAATGTCACAATTTTGTCACTAGCACTCAGCATCAAATTTTTAATGGTGACTTTAAAAAATGGGCAATAAATGGCATTCAATGTTGAAATACATTTTCCCTCAATAATTGATTTCTATCCAACCTACAAATACAATTAGAATTCACATTACAATATAATAAATAAGATATATACATTAAACATGTAGAAATGCTTCTTAAGAAAATTTAGTTTTTGGGCTGGAGAGATGGCTCAGTGGTTAAGAGCACTTGACTGCTCTTCCAGAGGTCCTGAGTTCAAATCCCAGCAACCACATGGTGGCTCACAACCATCTGTAATGAGATCTGATGCCCTCTTCTGGTGTGTCTGAAGACAGCTATAGCATACTTATATATAATACATAAATAAATCTTAAAAAAAAATTAGTTTTTACTAAATATCATGGAAAACTGATAGGACTTATTTTATAACAAAGTCAAATGAAAAATTAACACCTCTTAATGTTAAGGGACTGTGTGCAAGAGAACTTTCTGCTGCAGGGAATCCACATCTATTCTCTAGCTCACAACACCTGTGACTCTATTTCCAGGGGATCTAACTCCCTCTTCTGGGAGTTCCTTTGTGGGAACCAGACATATATGTGGTGTATATATACACAGTCAGGTAAAACACTCAAACACAAAGTAAAATATTAAGAATTTATACTCCAATAATTATCCAGCAAGCTATATGATTTATCATAAAAGGCTTATGCCATGGTGTCATATAACCATCACTAAATGTATGGTTAAGGCATTTCTAGGACATATAGTTTATCCCAACTCCTTCCCTCCCTCCTATGCTTCCTCCCACGTTCTCTCTCTTCCTCCCTGTAAGTGCGTCTGAGGGTCTCTCAATCAGACCAGAGCTTGCAGAATGTATTTACTGTATTGTTGAAGGACTGCTGGTCAGCTTTCACTGGGGATTTCTGGTCTCTCAGTGATTCCATTCCAAGGTTAGAAAGACAGGTAGTCTGCTCTGCCCATGTGACATTCACATGGGTTCTTTACGGTTATGGGTTAAGCGCTTAACTGCCAAGCCCCATATATTTTCAGAGAACAAAAATAATTCTTGATTGTGTCTTGTGATTTTCAGAAAGGAGCTAGATTAATTAACACAAGCCTCTGTAAGCTTACTGTATAACTTACTGCTTAATCTTCTTGCCGTCAGGGTCTACTCTGCTGAGGTATGTGCTGGACAGACTTCCTTGCTGCTGAACGACACTTATATCTCCAAAAAGACTAAACTTCTGGAGGTTCCTATAGGAGAAAATGGTTAAAATGATTTTCTAAATGTTTAATAATACATATACATACTAAAATATGTAGAAAAAACATTCTAGAAGAGTTTACACTTTCTAACTTGCTTAGAATCCAAATAAGCTTCAGACTGCTATACATATTCAGCCACACAGCATGGAGAAACAGCGTATGTGTTAAAGGAGGTGGACCAGGTACAAAACTTGTACTCAAACTTTACTGACTGTGAAAAACAGTGACTGAAACCAACACTGAGCTCACAGGCTTTAGGTGCAAACAATGTGCAACACTGGGAACAGAAACACTTTAAGTTATGAGATGTCAATCATAAGAAATCAAATAAGCGGGAGGTGGTGGCAAACACCTTTGAACCCAACTCTAGAGAGGCAGAGGCAGGCTGTGCATTCAAGGCCAGTTTGGTCTTCAAAGCTAGTCCTAGGACAGCAACCAGGACTGTTACATGGAGAGACTTCATCTTGAGAAGCAAAAAAACTAAACCAAGCAAGCAAGCAACCAACCAAAACTTCTCAAACAGGAATGTAGGTAGGGATGGCCTCCATAAGCTCATGTATTTGAATATTTGGTCATTAGGGAGGAGAGTTGCGTGACAGGGATTGGGTGTGGCCTTCCTGGAGTAAGTGTCCCTGAGGGTGGGCTCTGGAGCTTCAGTGGCCCACACCAGACCTAGTCAGTCTCTCTTCCTGGTGCCTGCTGGTCCAGATGGAGAACTCTCAGCCCCTCGCCAGCACCATGTGTGCCTGCAGGCTGTCATGCTCCTATGAGGATAATGGACTCAACCTAGGAAACTGTAAGCCACCCCAATAAAGTGTTTTCCTTTATAAGAGTTGCTGTGTCATGGTGTCTCTTCACTACTAACTTAGCTAAAAAAATGGGGCATTTTTTTGTAAGAAATACATTTTAGATATATAAAGGAAACCTTCCCCAGTACTGTGACCACATTTGGATAAGTCAAAGGCTATTTTTAAAAAATTATGTAAAAATCTTTAAAGTTTAAATTTCAGCTATAAAATACTTTTCTAACCGCAAACTCTAAATAAGATACTAGAAAACAAATAGTTAAGATACAAACTCCTAAGTGGTAGTAGTAATCAGAAATTTCCTTAATAACATAAACAGGATAATTTTAATGATAACTGTTCAATCCATAAAAATGGTTAAAACTAACAGTAGAACAATGTCAAGGAAAATGTTAGCAGGATTAATAAAGAAAATACAGTTTTGTCTTTAAAAGTTTCAAATCAATCTTTCTAGTAACTCACAACAGCATCTCAGCGAAGGCTAGCATTTTATACTTTAAAAAGTTCAGAGAAAATCATGAAGTAAAGACCCCGACATTTTCTCACACTAACAAAGGCACAGAAAGCTGCACTTGCCAGAGGGCAGAGCTAGGCAGAGATGGTCTATACAGTGAGCACTATAATAACCAGGACTACATACAGGAAACTGTCTAAAAACAAACCAAAACCCCTAAAAAGGAAAATAAAGCAACAGAATGACATCCCAACCAAATCAAAACCGCAGAAAGCAAAGGCAAAACCAAAGACCGAAGCAACCGGACAACGAGGAAAGTTATTCCTGGGGCCATCTCAAGGCTGCTGCCTGAAAACGGGGTGTGCTCTTCCGTCTGCGCTGCTTTGTTTGCCCTCAATGGGGGAGGTAGGGGTGGGGGTTAGGGGGAGGGGAGGAGATGCCCAGGGTTGGGGACACCTGATCTAAGAAGGGGAGGGGGATGGCGGTGACCAGGAAGTGGGCACTGAGAGGGATATAGTGCATAAGTTAAAAAAAAATTTCCTTTGAGAACAACTTCAGAGGGGCCCAGTAAGTGTCACTGTATTTGTGTTAGCTCTGAAACAATTTTCCAGTTTGTCATTTTTGTATTCTAATTTATCATAGATGGAACTTTAAAATGTTAATTTTTTAAAAGAAAAAACTTAAATACTTATAAAAAGAGAGGGGTTGGGGATTTAGCTCAGCGGTAGAGCAAGGCCCTGGGTTGGTCCCAGCTCGAAAAAAAAAAAAAAAAAAAAAAAAAAAAAAAAAAAAAAAAGGAAAAAAAAAGAAAGTGTTTAGAGGATGAGATTTTTTTTTTTTAAATTTATTTATGTATTATATATAAGTACACTGTAGCTGTCTTCACACACACCAGGAGAGGGCATCAGATCTCATTACAGATGGTTGTGAGCCACCATGTGGTTGCTGGGATTTGAACTCAGGACCTCTGGAAGAGCAGTCAGTGCTCTTAACCACTGAGCCATCTCTCCAGCCCGAGGATGAGATTTTATGAAGTAAAAATTCTATCACTTTCCATTTCTGCTAGAGGAGTTCCACAATTGCAGCATTTCCCTCTTCCGGCCAACTTCCACTGTGACTATTGTAGGCCCACAGGTCGTGGGGGCAGGAAAGCGCACAGGCAAGAGATGTATACCTTTGCCAAGGCAAAATAGAAAGGACAGGAATTGTTTTTAAAACATGTATGTAAAAGACTGTGATTCAAAAATCTTTTAAACAGATGTGGTGGTACATGCTTGAAATTCCAGCATCTGGGAGACTAAAGGGACTGCCACAAACCCAAGGCCAAACTGCTCCACATTGAATTCCAGGACAGCCTATCTCAGAAAAAGAAAAACACGCAGACAAAAACAAAGCCAATAAAATACATACATACATACATACATACATACATATATATATAGATATGTCTATCTATCTATATATATATCTATATCAGGTTTGAAGGAACATTGCAACTAACACAGATGAAAGATGAATTGCATATGAAAAGATTTTCATCATTATAATTTATCAGGGAGGAAGTTAAAGCCACAGTAAAAATGTAGTTTTACCCTGGAATGTCTAAAATTACAAGAATCACAACACCAAGTGTGGGCAAAGATATGGAACAACTAGATCTCACATCCAGTGTACACATTTCACTCAAAGTGCAAAACGATACGCTCTGAAAATAGTCCATCAATTTACTAAAGACTTAAGATACAGGTCAATAATTCCAACTGAAAGAACTTACCCAAGAGAGGTAAAAGCATGTATTCATATAAAGAATCAGATTCAAAAGCCCATAGCAACTTTATTCATAGTAAAAGAAAATTAGAAACAATTTAAATATTATCCAGCTGGTGAATAAACACATCATTAACAAATTCATGCAATGGAATAACAATAAAAATGCTTGTATATACTATAATATGGATATAAAGTAAAAGTATAACAATTATATTTATTGTATTATCCTATTTGTATGAAATTCTAGAACAATCAAACAGTAGGGCCAGGTCATTGTTTCCTTAGGGCTAAAGACAGTGAACAGAGTAAAATTTCCTTGCTAAAAAAAGTTCTACAAGTTGAATTTGGTAGTCATACAGCAGAATTAATCTTTAAACACCTCTTCAACTGTACTCTTAAAAATGAGTAAGACGGGACCCTCACTCTTTCTGGTTTGCACTGGTGCCCGGAGCAGAGCCTCTGCTCCGGATCCCCTCCCACTCACCCAACACCCCAGTTGCACCTCCCCAGGTGTTCTGACACATTCAGGATCACAGGATCACCAGCTCACAGGAGGGATAGGCTCCAGGCAGAGCCAGCAAAGGCAGTTAACATTAGAGATAACACAGGCTTACAGGAGGGTCAAGCCACTGTCAGATCCAGCAAGACAAGCTAATACCAGAGACAACCTGATGGCAAGAGGCAAGCGCAAGACCATAAGCAACAGAAACCAAGACTACTTGGCATCATGAGAACCCAGTTCTTCTACCACAGCAAATACTGAATATCCAAACATACCTGAAAAGCAAGAATCAGATATAAAATCACATCTCATGAAGATGATAGAGGGCTTTAAGAAGGACATAAATAACTTCCTTAAAAAAAAATACAGGAGAGCACAGATAAACAAGTAGAAGCCCTTAAAGCGGAAACACATAAATCCCTTAAATACAGGAAACACAATCAAACAGGTAAAGGAATTTAACAAAACCATCCAGGATCTAAAAATGGAAATAGAAACATTAAAGAAAACACAAAGGGAGACAACTCTGGAGACAGAAAATACTAGGAAAGAGAGCAGGAGTCACAGATGCAAGCATCACCAACAGAATCCAAAAGGATAGAAGAGAGACTCTATAGAAGATATAATAGAAGACACTGACACAATAGTCAAGGAAAATACAAAAGCAAAACATTCAAGATATCCACGACAAAATGAAAAGACCAAACCTAAGAATAATATGTATAGAAGAAAGTAAAGGTTCCCAACTCAAAGGGCCAGCAAACATCTTCAACAAAATTATAGAAGAAAACTTCCCTAACCTAAAGAGATGCCCATAAACATAAGAAGCTTACAGAACTCCAAACAGACTGGAGCAGAAGAGAAATTCCTCCCGTCACATAATAGTCAAAACAACAAATGCACAAAAGAAAGAAAGAATATTGAAAGCAGTAAGAGAAAAAGGTCAAGTAACATATAAAGGCAGACCTATCAGAATCACACCAGATTTCTCACCAGAGACTAGGAAAGCCAGAAGATCCTGGGCAGATGTCACACAGATCCTAAGAAAACACAAATGCCAGCCCCAGCTACTACATCCAGCAAAACTCTCAATTACCACAGAGGGAGAAACCAAGGTATTCCAAGATAAAACCAAATTTAAACAGTATTTGCCCACAAATCCAGCTGTACAGAGGATAATAGAAGGAAAAGTCCATCACAAGGAGGGAAACTATATACCCAAGGAAAAGTAAGAAAGTAATCTTTCAACAAACCCAAAAGAAGATAGCCACACAAAAATAATTCCACCTCTAACAACAAAAATAACAGGAAGCAACAATCATTGGTCCCCAATATCTCTCAACATCAATGGACTTAATTCCCTAGTAAAAAGACAGACTAATATTCTATATACATGAACAGAACCCAGCATTTTGCTGCATATAGGAAATGTACCTCAGTGACAAAGACAAACAGTACTTCAAAGTAAAAGGCTGGAAGACAATTTTCCAAGCAAATGGTCCCAAGAAACAAGCTGGAGTAGCCATTCTACTATAATGTAAAATAGACTTTCAACCAAAAATTATCAAAAAGATGGGGAAGGACACTACATAATCAAAGGAAAAATTCACCAAGATGAACTCTTAATTCTGAACATTTATGCCCCAAAAGCAAGGGCACCTACATTTGTAAAAGAAATGTTACTGAAGCTCAAAGCATAAATTGAACCTCACACAATAATAGAAGATTTCAACACCCCAGTCTCACCATTGGACAGATCACGGAAACAGAAATTAACCAGAAACTGAAACTAACAGAAGTTATGAACCAAATGGATTTAACAGATATCTATAGAACATTTCACCCTAAAACAAAAGAATATACCCTTCTTCTCACCACCTCATGGTAGCTTCTCAAAAATTGAGCATATAATCAGACACTAAACAAACCTCAACAGGTACAAGGACATTGAATTAATCCAATGTATAATATTGGACCACTATGGACTAAGGTTGGTCTTTAATAAAAACAAAAGCAACAGAAAGTCCACATGGAAGTTGAACAACTATCTACACACTTTTAACTTGGTCAGGGAAGAAATAAAGAAATTGAAGACTTTTTAGCATTTACTGAAAACGAAGGCACAACAGACCCAAACTTATGGGACACAATGAACGCAGTGCTAAGAGGAAAGCTCAGCTCTGAGTGGCTCCAAAGAGAAATTGGAGAGAGCATACACTAGCAACTTGACAGCATACTTGAAGGCTCTAGAACAAAAGGAAGCAAATACACCCAAGAGGAGTGGACTGCAGGAAAGAATCAAACTCAGGGCTGAAATCAATCAACTAGAAACAAAGAGAACTACACAAAGAATCAACAAAACCAGTTCTTTGCGAAAAATCAACAAGATAAACTCTTACCTGAACTAAGTAGAGGGCACGGAGACAGTATCCAAATGAACAAAATCAGGAATGAAAAGGGAGACATAACAACAGAAACTGAGGAAATTAAAAAAAAAAAAAATCAGATCCTACTACAAAATTCTATATTCAACAAATCTGGAAAATCAAGATAAAATGGATGATTTTCTAGACAGATACCAGGTACTGAAGATAATCATCTAAACAGTGCCACAATCCCTAAGGAAATATAAGCAGTCATTATAAGTTTCCTAACCAAAACCAGTCTAGGGCCAGATGGTTTTAATGCAGAATTCTATCAGACCTTCAAAGAAGACCTAATACCAATATTTCTCAAACTATTTCACAAAATAGAAACAGAAGGAACACTACCCAATTCATTCTATGAGGCCACAGTTACACTGATACTTAAACCACAAAAGACCCAACAAAGAAAGAGAACTTTAGACCAATTTCCCTTATGAATATCGACGCAAAAATACTCAATAAAATTCTTGCAAACTGAACCCAAGGACACATAAAAAAACGATCATCCATTATGATCAAGTAGGCTTTATCCCAGGTAGCAGGGATGGTTCAATATACAGAAATCCATCAATGTAATCCATTATATAAACAAACTCAAAGATAAGAACCACATGATCATTTCATTAGATGTGGAGAAAGTATTTGACAAAATTCAAGACCCCTTCATGATAAAAGTCCTGAAAAGATCAGGAATTCAAGGCCCATAACTAAACATAAACTCTCTCCCTCCTTATCCAAAGTGACTGGATATAAAATTAACTCAAACAAATCAGTAGCCTTCCTCTATTCAAAGGATAAACAGGCTGAAAAAGAAATTAGGGAAATGATACCCTTCATAATAGTCACAAATAACATAAAATACCTCAGTGTGACTCTAACCAAGCAACTGAAATATCGGTACGACAAGAACTTCAAGACTCTGAAGGAAAAAATTGAGGAAGATCTCAGAAGATGGAAAGATCTCCCGTGCTTATGGATTGGCAGGATTAATACAGCAAAAATGGACATTTTGCCAAAATCAATCTACAGATTAAATGCAATCCCCATCAAAATTTTCAACTCAATTCTTCATAGAGTTAGAAAGAACAATTTGCAAATTCATTTGGAATAACAAAAAACCCAGGATAGCAAAAACTATTCTCAACAATAAAAGAACTTCTGGGGGAATCACCATCCCTGACCTCAAGCTGTTTTACAGAGAGATACTGATTAAAAACTGCATGGTATTGGTACAGAGACAGGCAGATAGATCAGTGGAAAGGAACTGAAGACCCAGAAATGTACCCACACACTTACTGTCACTTGATCTTTGACAATGGAGCTAAAACCATCCTATGGAAAAAAGACAGCATTTTCAACAAATCGTGCTGGTTCAATGGGCAGTCAGCATGTAGAAGAATACAAGTAGATCCATTCTTAAGTTCTTGTAAAAACTCAAGTAAAAGTAGATGAAGGACCTCCACATAAAACCAGATACATTCAAACTAATAGATGAAAAAGTGGGGAAGAGTCTCAAACACATGGGCACTGGGGAAAATTTCCTGAACAGAACACAACGACTTATGCTCTAAGATCAAGAATCAACAAATGGGACCTCATAAAACTGCAAAGCTTTTGTAAAGCAAAGGACGCTGTCTTTAGGACAAAACAGTGACTAACAGATTGGGAAAAGATCTTTACCAACCCCATATCCGGTAGAGGGCTAATATACAAAATATACAAAGAACTCAAGTAGTTAAACTCCAGAGAGCAAAATAACCCTATTAAAAAATGGAGTACAGAGCTAATCAAAGGATTCTCAGCTGAGGAATGTCAAATGGCTGAAAAGCACCTAAAGAAATGTTCAACAGGGGTTGGGGATTTAGCTCAGTGGTAGAGCACTTGCTTAGCAAGCGCAAGGCCCTGGGTTCGGTCCCCAGTTCCGGAAAAAAAAAAAATGTTCAACATCCTTAGCCATGCAAATCAAAACAACCTTGAGATTCCATCCCACACCAGTCAGAATGGCTAAGATGACAAAACTCAGGTGACAGCAGATGCTGGCGAGGATGTGGAGAAAGAGGAATACTCCTCCATTGTTGGTGGGATTGCAAACTGGTACAACCACTCTGGAAATCAGTCTGGAGGTTCCTCAGAAAATTGGACATTCCACTACCTGAGGACCCAGCTATACCTCTCCTGGGCATATACCCAAAAGATGCCCCAATATATAACAAAGACACGTGATCCACTATTTTCATAGCAGCCTTATTTATAATAGCCAGAAGCTGGAAAGAACCCTGATACCCTTCAACAGAGGAATGGATACAGAAAATGTGGTACATCTACATAATGGAGTACTACTCAGCTATCAAAAACAATGACTTTATGAAATTCATAGGCAAATGGATGGAACTGGAAAATATCATCCTGAGTGAGGTAACCCAATCACAGAAAAAAACACATGGTATGCACTCACTGAATAGTGGGTATTAGCCCCAAAGCTGGAATTACACAAGATGCAATCCATTTAGATTGTTATTCCCTTTCCCGGTTTCTGGGCCAACATCCCCCTAACCCCTTTCCCTCCCCTTCCTCCCCCCATTACCGCCCTCCCTCCAACAATCACCTTCACTGGGAGTTCAGTCTTGGCAGGACCAAGGGCTTCCCCTTCCACTGGTGCTCTTACTAGGCTATTCATTGCTACCTATGAGGTTGAAGCCCAGGGTCAGTCCATGTATAGTCTTTGGGTAGTGGCTTAGTCCCTGGGAGCTCTGGTTGGTTGGCATTGTTGATACACCTTCTTCTCACCACCTCATGGAACCTTCTCCAAAACTGACCATATAATCAGTCACAAAACAGGCCTCAATAGATACAGGAAGATAGAAATAATCCCATGCATCCTATCAGATCACCATGGACTAAGGCTGGTCTTCAATAACAATAAGGGAAGAACGCCTAAATACACATGGAAGTTGAACAATGCTCTACTCAATGACAACTTGCTCAAGGAAGAAATAAAGAAATTAAAGACTTCTTAGAATTTAATGAAAATGAAGATACAACATATCCAAACATACAGGATACAATGAAAGCAATGCTAAGAGGAAAATTCATAGTTCTGAGTGCCTGCAAAAAGAAACAGGATAGAGCATATATCAGCAACTTGACAGCACACCTAAAAAGCTCTAGAACAAAAAGAAACAAATACATCCAAGAGGAGTAGAAGGCAAGAAATAATCAAACTCAGAGCTGAAATCAACCAAGTAGAAACAAAAAGGACTATACAAAGAATCAACAAAACCAGGAGCTGGTTCATTGAGAAAATCAACAAGATAGATGAACACTCAGACAAACTAACCAGAGGGCACAGAGAATGTGTCCAAATTAACAAAATCAGAAATGAAAGGGAGACATAACAACAGAATCTGAGGAAATTCAAAAAAATCATCAGATCCTACTACAAAAGCCTATATTCAGCGAAACTGGAAAATCTGGAGGAAATGAACAATTTTCTGGACAAATACCAGGTACCAAAGTTAAATCAGGAACAGATAAACCATTTAAACAACCCCATAACTCCTAAAGAAATAGAAGCAGTCATTAAAGGTCTCCCAACCAAAAAGAGCCCTGGTCCAGACGTGTTCAGTGCAGAATTCTATCAGGTCTTCATAGAAGACCTCATACCGATACTCTCCAAACTATTCCACAAACTAGAAACAGACGGAGCACTACCTAATTCCTTCTATGAAGCCACAATTACTCTTATACCTAAACCATACAAAGACCCAACAAAGAAAGAGAACTTCAGACCAATTTCCCTTATGAATATTGATGCAAAAATACTCAATAAAATTCTTGTAAACCAAATCCAAGAATACATCAAAATGATCATCCATTATGATCAAGTAGGCTTCATCCCAGGGATGCAGGGATGGTTTAATATGCAGAAATCCATCAATGTAATCCACTATATAAACAAACTCAAAGATAAGAACCACATGATCATTTCAGTAGATGCTGAGAAAGCATTTGACAAAATTCAATACCCCTTCATGATAAAAGTCCTGGAAAGATCAGGAATTTAAGGCCAACATCTAAACATAGTAAAAGCAATATACAGCAAACCAGTAGCTAACATCAAACTAAATGGAGAGAAACTTGAAGCAATCCCACTAAAATCAGTGGGAGAAGGCTGCCCACTCTCTCCCTACTTATTCAATATAGTTCTCTAAGTCCTAGCTAGAGCAATCAGGCAACAAAAGGAGGTCAAAGGGATACAAATGGGAAGGGAAGAAGTCAAAATATCACTATTTGTAGATGATATGATAGTGCACTTAAGTCATCCCAAAAGTTCCACCAGAGAACTACTAAGTCTGATAAAGAACTTTGGAAAAGTGGCTGGGTATAAAATTGACTCAAATCAGTAGCCTTCCTCTACTCAAAGGATAAACAGGCTGAGAAAGAAATTAGGGACATGACAACCTTCACAATAGTCCCAAATAATATAAAATACCTCAGTGTGACTTTAAATAAGCAAGTGAAAGATCTGTATGACAAGACTTCAAGTCTCTGAAGAAAGAAATGGAAGAAGATCTCAGAAGATGGAAAAACCTCCCATGCTCATGGACTGGCAGGATTAATACAGTAAAAATGGACATTTTGCCAAAATCAATCTACAGATTAAATGCAATCCCCATCAAAATTCCTATTCAATTTTTCATAGAAATAGAAAGAGCAATTTACAAATTTATTTGGAATAACAAAAAACCCAGGACAGCTAAAACTACTGTCAACAATAAAAGAACTTCTGGGGGAATCACCATCCCTGACCTCAAGCAGTATTACAGAGCAATAGTGATAAAAACTGTATGATATTGGTACAGAGATAGGCAAGTAGATCAGTGTAATAGAATTGAAGACCCAGAAATGAACCCACACACCTATGGGCACGTGAACTTTGACAAAGGACCTAAAACCATCCAATGGAAAAAAGACAGCATTTCCAACAAATGATGCTAGTTCAACTGGAGGTCAGTCAGCATGTAGAAGAATGCAAATTGATCCATTGTTATTGCCCTGTACGAAGCTTAAGTCCAAGTGGATCAAGGACCTCCACATCAAACCAGATACACTCAAACTAATAGAAGAATTTCTTTTCTGGCCCAATCTATTTGGAGTTCTGTAGGCTTCTTGTATGTTTATGGGTCTCTCTTTTTTTAGGTTAGGGAAGTTTTCTTCTATAATTTTGTTGAAGATATTTACTGGCCCTTTAAGTTGGGGGTCTTCACTTTCTTCTATGCCTATTTTCCTTAGGTTTGATCTTCTCATTTTGTATTGGATTTCCTTTGTGTTTTGGGCTAGGAGCTTTCTGCATTTTACATTATCTTTGAGGGTTGTGTCAATGTTTTCTATGGTACCTTCTGCCTCTGAGATTCTCTCTTCTATCTCTTGTATTCTGTTGGTGCTGCTTGCAGCTATGACTTCTGATTTCTTCCCTAGGTTTTCTATCTCCAGGGTTGTCTCCCTTTGTGCTTTCTTTATTGTTTCCATTTCCATTTTTAATTTCTGGATGGTTTTGTTCAATTCCTTCACCTATTTGGTTGTTTTTTCCTGTAATTCTTTAAGGGATTTTTGTGTTTCCTCTTTAAGGACTTCTACTTGTTTACTTGTGTTGTCCTGTATTTCTTTTAGGGAGTTATTTATGTCCCTTTTAAAATCCTCCATCATCATCATAAAATGTGATTTTAAATCTAAATCTTGCTTTTCTGGTGTGTTTGGATATCTAGTATTTGCTTTGGTAGGAGAACTGCGCTCTGATGATGCCAAGTAGTTTTGGTTTCTGTTGCTTAGGTTCCGGCACTTGCCTCTTGCCATCAGGTTGTTTCTGGTGTTAGTTTGTCTTGCTGTTTCTGAGAGTGACTTGATCCTCCTGAAGGCCTCTGTGTCAGTACTCCTAAAGGCCTCTGTGTCAGGACTCCTAAAGAGCTGTTTTCCTGTTTTTTTTCAGCTGTTTCTGGGAACAGGTGCTTTGCTCTCAGGTGTGTAGGCCCTTCTGGTGACCGTCTTTCAGCTCTTGGTGCAGGCAGGGATCAGAAGGTCCCCGCCCTCCCTAGTCGATTTCCCTCCTGGGTCAAGAATGTGGGTAGCAGGCAGTCTCTGAGGGTCCAGCTCTCTCCCCCACGGGATCTGGGTGCAGTGAGTTGTTTGACTGGTTCAGTTCCGGCACAGACCGGAACCACAGTTACCTGCTGCTAACTGCTCCTACATTCCTGTGTCCAGAGGCACTATGCCGTTTCCTCTTGGGCCAGGGATGTGGGCAAAGGTGGGCAGGGGTGGCAGTCTGTCCTGTGGTCTCAGGATAGTCCACACTTCTGGGTGTTCACCCTTCTCCCCCATGGGATTTGGGAGCAGGGAGCTGTGGGATGGGATCAGTTCAGTTTTGGGCACAGCCAGAAACCGGAAGTGCCCTGTCCCAGAGTATTTCTGCCTTTGTGTGTCCTGAGTCCACCAGGCAGGTCACTTGGAGCAGAAAAGCTGGTCTCTCGGGTGTGTAGGCACTCCTGGTGACTGTCTTTCAGCTCTTGGCATAGGAAGGGATCAGAAGGGTCCTGCCCCTGACTGCTCCTAGGTCCTTGTGCCCAGGGGGCACAGTTGGCACTAGGAGATTCCCTCTTGTGTCGGGAATGTGGGCAGAGGGTAGTCTCCTCTGATTTCTCAGGAGTGTTCGAATTTCAGAGGGTTAAGCTCTCTCCCACATGGGATTTGGCTGCAGGACAGTGTGACTTTTCAAGCTAGCTAGTTCCTGTCTCTTTTTCTTTCAAAAGCTATTAGTGCCAACATAGTTTACATTTATGATCTACTAAATTCTAATGACTTGACAATGGCCCTACTTTCAAATTCACATGAATCTGAGAATTAAGCTTTCTTTTTCTAAAAAATTGTGATTCACTTGCTACAATTGTTTTAAAAAATTATTCATCTTTAATTTTTTTGTCGTAGATTTATTTCTATTATTTTGTGTGTATGAGTGTTTTTCCATCTGTGTATCAATTGTGTGTCTGGTGCCCAAGGAAGCAGTGAGCCTCTATATGGGTGCTACGTTTTGAACCTGGATCCGTTAGCAAGAACAAGTGCTCTTAACCTCTGAGACAATTCTCCAGCATCTAAGCTTTCTTTTTTTGAGGAGGGCTTCGCTAGGTTTGGATCCTAGCACCCACAACGTGATTCACAGTTGCCTGTTAACTCTAGTTCTAGGGGGAATCCAACATCCTGTCTGGCCTCTGCAAGCACTGAATGCACATGGTGCATAGGCAAAACATCCAAAGTACTCACACATACGAGACAGAAAGAGACTGAAAAGAAGACCTACAACGCAGCTTAAAAAGGAGGATGGGGGGGTTGGGGATTTAGCTCAGTGGTAGAGCGCTTGCCTAGCAAGCACAAGGCCCTGGGTTCGGTCCCCAGCTCTGAAAAAAAGAAAAAAAAAAAAAAAAGGAGGATGTGAAGGCAGTGCTGGGGAGGGGTAACTAGGCTATGTGAAGGCAGTGCTGGGGAGGGGTAACTAGGTTATGTGAAGGCAGTGCTGGGGAGGGGTAACTAGGTTATGTGAAGGCAGTGCTGGGGAAGGGTAACTAGGTTATGTGAAGGCAGTGCTGGGGAGGGGATAACTAGGCTATCTTAAAAAGGAGGATGTTAAAGGCAGTGCTGGGGAAGGGGTAACTAGGCTATCTTAAAAAGGAGGATGTGAAAGGCAGTGCTGGGGAAGGGTAACTAGGTTATGTGAAGGCAGTGCTGGGGAAGGATAACTAGGTTATGTGAAGGCAGTGCTGGGGAGGGGTAACTAGGTTATCTTTGGTGCTCAGTTGTCTCACCAGAGGTGTTACAGTCAAACTTCACCTCCAATAAGAGCAGTAGTCTCTGAATTTTTATATCCACAAGCCCCGAAGGTCTCTTCCTTCCATCAATCGACAACTCTGAGTCAGAGTGTGTCCAGGGCACTGCTTATGTCCCGGATCCTAATTCATAGACACGAGTCTATGTCAGGACAGTGTGGGGCTCTACGGCACAGAGGTACGGAAGACCTTCACAGGCTCGAGACCAACATGCTGGGTACGACTGACCACTTTAAGTGTCTGGGCCTACACAGACTGGCAACACAGACTGCCTTGGCACTGCTGCTTTCTATGTCTTCAAAGTCTGAGAGACAATTGGTAGAAATTAAGCGGCTTTGCAGGCATTTTCCATGACCATGCCCACATTAGCACTGAGAGCCCCTCGTATGAGAAGACGTTTACCACAGTTGTTGTCTGTCTGTCTGTCTTTCCTTTTGGAAACTTTGGAAATGAAAATGCTCAACAAAGCTTAAAACAAATTTTTTAAAACAAATTTAGCTCAGTGGATAGTATATCCTGAGCCTAGGGGTTAACACACTAGATCAAGTAGAAGAAAGAATATCAAGGATTAAAGCAAGGTTAAGATTTTACTATATTCAGACATCAATAAAGAAAATGTCATTATGGCTGTGACCTTCAAGAACTGTAATATATAATCTAAAGACTAATGCTGTTTAACAATCCTTGAACTAGAAGGTGCTGAGGCTCAAACCAAAGGCATTAGGGAAACAAACACATCCCTCCCCATGAACACATTCAATGAAATTAGAGCAGAAAAGTCCCCTAACCCAGGGGAAGTTGGAGACATCCAGAATTAGGAAGAATCTTAGAACTCCAAATATGATTAGAAAAGAACCTCTCCATGTGAAGAGTTCAGAACAAAGAAAGAATACTCAAGGCTGCAAGAGAAAAGAGCCTAGTTACTTACAAAGGATTTACCCCATCAGCATTACATCACACCTCTCAGAAGAAATGCTAAAGGCCAAGAAAGAACAGGAGGATGTGCTTCAAGCCTTGACAATAACTAACTGCAAGCCAGGGTCTCTATACCTAGCAATGTTATTCGTTGCCTCTTAAATGGATGGAATAAACAAAGACTCCAAAACTAAGCAATTCTTCACCTCTAAGCCAGCACCAAAAAAAAACAAAACAAAACAAAAAAAACCCAAAAAACAAAAAACAACAACAACAAAACAAAACCCAACCAACCAACCAAACAAACAAAAACATAGAACAGGAAAATTAAATATTTTATAGTCAGTATGCCAGCAAACCTTTAAAATTAAGAAGGGAGAAAGATAAGGTGCAAGATAACACAGGGGTTTGTATAGTTTTGAAAGAAAATGTCTTGTATAGTTACATAATAGATTTTATGACATTTTATAAATTTACATGTTTTGCTCATATTCACACCCATTATTCTGTTCTTCCCTTCCTCTTCCCAACTAATCCCCCTCCACCCTTTCTGAAATAACGTAATGAGTTTCATTAATGTTGCTTACAGGGACATGGCTGAGGGTTGTTTAGAGTTATATGGGTACCTTACTAGTGGCTACTATTAAATGCACACAAACCCTCAGGGTGAAATGGGGCCCAGCAGTTCTCCCTTTCATGACAGGGTGCCGTCAGGTCCAGCCTTGTGCAGGTAGCTGTGTGTTCAGGAGTAAAATGGCAGGGTAATGCCCAGTGATACATACTCACCTGCTCCTCTAGTCCTTGAGTTCTTTTAATCCTTTCTTTGACAACCTGGAGACTTAGAGGGGGTGATAGAGATGTGTGTGTGTGTGTGTGTGTGTGTGTGTGTGTGTGTGTGTGTGTGTGTGTGTGTGTTAATGGCTGAGCCCTCGACAGTCACTTATTCTCATCATTCTGACTAGTTACAAGCCTCAGCAAGACTGCCACCACTACAAAAGGAAGCTTCTCATATCAAAGCCCGCAGAAGCACTAACCCATAGACATAAACACAGTAATCTGAACAACAATAGACAGCAAAGAAAGAGCAGCCACTATGTTTACCCACTGAGCCATCTCTTCAGCCCTGTCCACTATTCTTGACTTTACAGTATGCTTGGCTCAGAGTTTACCTGTCCTTCCACCTTTTATGCCTTCGTGCTTTCACTCTTATGAAAGTGTATTCTAATTGTAATGATCAATCTTGATTATCAACCTGAGATTTATAATCACTAAAGAAACATACCTCTGGGTGTGTGTCTATCAAAGTATTTCTGGGAAGATTTAATTGATCAAGGAAGCTCCATCCTGCGTGGGGGAGCAGCCCTAGGCTGAATACAAAGGAAAAACTGAGTTGACACCAGTGTTCATTTCTCTGCTCCTTGACAGAGAAATGTGATGAGCAGCTGCTTCATGCTCTTGTCACGCGTCTGCTGCTATCCTGAACTTTCCGCTTTTAAACCAAAGTCAAATACACACCTTCTCTTAAGTTGTTTTTGTCAGGCACTTAATAACAGCAACGAATAAAGTAACTAATACAGGCATCTTCATTCACTGAAAGATCGGCTTGGCCTGAATTCTTTCTCTTTAATCAGTATCTTCATTTTGTCAGGAATGTGGCAAAAACCTATTCATTGGCAGGCACAGTTTATCCTGCAACTGATATTTTTCAGTTCAAATCTATTCTGAATCTAAGTGTTCCCAGTCAATGGCTTGTTTAAAATAGGGCATTCTTCAATCAAATCTTTAATGCTTTCCAAGGTTACCTTGGTACAAGCTTTTGGTTCCTGGCTTCCATTTATAAGTTTATTTCTTTATTCCTTTTTATTTTTACTAGGCACTTATCATGTACAATGGTCGTAACTTCTGCAGTATGAGGTACTTAAAGACAAAAGCATTTTTTTCTTTCTTCACAACTTCAGAGAATAGTTCTGTTTGTAGTATAGATCCAACCAACCTCAGTATATGATTATTTTTTTTCCTGAAGGTTTCCTAAGTGAAACCTTTTCACTTAATTCCAGCACTTGAGGGGAGGCAGAACTGGTAATCTCTGTGAGCTCAAGGCCAGTCTGGTTTAAAAAACAGTTCCAGGGCATCGAGGGTACACAGCTGAGACCCTGTTTCAAAAAAAACCAAAAGAACTTATTATCTTTTCACTTAAAGAATTTTAGAGGTTTTCTGTGGCATAGCTGACCTGCTGGTTTCAGTACTCGTGTGCTTGGTGTTATTACTAAGTAAAGTATGGGTTACTTAGACTTCAGCACAGTGGTGCTTTATCAGTCAATCTCTGAAGTGAAGTGTCTATTAGTGAGTAATTGGTGGACAGCATAGACACTACAGATACACTGGGCAGAGGGATGAGTCATGTCTTAGGGCCAGATGCGGTAATATAACTTTCCACTATTCTACTCGAAATGATCTGATTTAAAACATGTTTGACTTTTTCCATATAGTATTTTTGGGTCATGGTTGATGGGTAACTGAAATACCAGATAGCAAAGTAATGCATAAGGAGCGACCTTATCATGCTGGTGTCTGTGGATTTAAAGAAACAGTACTTTTACTCCAACCTCAGATTACTGGAGATGTTTACCCTTCTTCTCTGGTACTAGGTGTCCTGGGCATCTAGGCTCTAGTGGTTTTCTGTACTCAATATGAAGGAAGACAGAAACCAGTCATTTTGGGATTACACTGAAGTAGGGTACACGGCTTACTTCATCTCTCCCCTTCTCTCCAGGAGGGAAAGTCCCAGTCCGGAGCTTTTCTGAGTCTTGTGGAACACTGTCAGCTGTAAGAGGAAGGTCACTTTTGTTGCTCTTTGTTGTCTGAAGGGTCTGTGCTCTATATGTCTTTCTGTGGTAGTATGAGGCAAGATAGAAATGACTCCTTAGGGTGAAGATAAAAGGCTTCTTACAAAAACCAGATGGCCAGGAATATCATCCACTGTATCCTTCACTACCACAGAAGGCCTAGGAGGTAAGCGAAGGAAAAAGCTACTGTGTTCTTACCCACAGGAGCATGGATTTCTCAGGTTTGGCCTTGTCTATGGTGTTATAACTTCTTAAATGGGTTCTAGCCTTTTACTATACATACTTTATTTGAATATTATTTTAATGTTTCTGCAGGAAAACAATTGTTTGACTTATTTACGTCAACTTGCTCTCATAACAAAATTTTCATGTGATAAAAATGCACATATTGATGAAAAAGATAAAAATTATAAAGCACTACAATTTTGCAGAAAGATGTATACATTTACTGGTGATGCTATCTGCTGAGTTTATTTTTTTCTGTATCTTCCAATTTTTCTATTTTTATAAACACATTTCTTGGGAATTCAGAAAGAAATTAAAATAACTGTATAGTTTTGAGTTTACAAGAATTTCATTAACAATCATAATAAAATTTACCTAGTTAATATACTGAGATGCTTTGGAAGATTTCTAGTTTCAGGTTTAGGACATATTTCCAATGTCCAAGCACTAAATGGCAATGGAATAAAAATGTTTTCTACATTCTGGAAATCAGTCTGGAGGTTCCTCAGAAAATTGGACATTGAACTGCCTGAGGATCCAGCTATACCTCTCTTGGGCATATACCCAAAAAAGATGCCCCAACATATAAAAAGACACGTGCTCCACTATGTTCATCGCAGCCTTATTTATAATAGCCAGAAGCTGGAAAGAACCCAGATGCCCTTCAACAGAGGAATGGATACAGAAAATGTGGTACATCTACACAATGGAATATTACTCAGCTATCAAAAACAACGACTTTATGAAATTGTGAGGCAAATGGTTGGAACTGGAAAATATCATCCTGAGTGAGCTAACCCAATCACAGAAAGACATACATGGTATGCACTCATTGATAAGTGGCTATTAGCCCAAATGCTTGAATTACCCTAGATGCCTAGAACAAATGAAACTCAAGACGGATGATCAAAATGTGAATGCTTCCTCCTTCTTTAAAAGGGAACAAGAATACCCTTGGCAGGGAAGAGAGAGGCAAAGATTAAAACAGAGACTGAAGGGACACCCATTCAGAGCCTGCCCCACATGTGGCCCATATATATACAGCCACCCAATTAGACAAGATGGATGAAGCAAAGAAGTCAGAAGTGTAGATCGCTCCTGAGAGACACAGCCAGAATACAGCAAATACAGAGGCGTATGCCAGCAGCAAACCACTGAACTGAGAATAGGACCCCCGTTGAAGGAATCAGAGAAAGAACTGGAAGAGCTTGAAGGGGCTCGAGACCCCATATGTACAACAATGCCAAGCAACCAGAGCTTCCAGGGACTAAGCCACTACCTAAAGACTATACATGGACTGACCCTGGACTCTGACCTCATAGGTAGCAATGAATATCCTAGTAAGAGCACCAGTGGAAGGGGAAGCCCTGGGTCCTGCTAAGACTGAACCCCCAGTGAACTAGACTGTTGGGGGGGGCGGCAATGGGGAGGGGTGGGGAGGGGAACACCCATAAGGAAGGGAGGGGGAGGGGATGTTTGCCCGGAAACCGGGAAAGGAATAACACTCGAAATGTATATAAGAAATACTCAAGTTAATTAAAAAAAAAATGTTTTCTAATTGTGACAATAAACCGTTAACCATCTTTTAATAGTAGAGCCAACAATATACCCACGAACTGGCTGGTTATGGATAGGAGAGACTCACAAGTTATGTGGAACCATCCAGGCCAGAAAAACACTATCATGCACAGACTAGAGTTACCTGCAGCCACAGTCATCAAAAAAGCATGAATTAAATGACAGCTCAGTCAGTAAGTAAAATACAACACAAGCATGAAGACCTAAGGTAGACAGACAGATGCCCAGCTCCCACTTTTACAAACAGATCCCTGGTGCTCCTAAACAGTCAGCCTAGTCTGTTCTCGGAATTCAGGTCAACTGAGACCTTATTTCAAAAAGCAAAGTAGATGGCCCCTAAAGAACACCACCTGATGAACTGTTTGAGGAGTAAGAGGAAGATTAGGCCTGGCCTTGTTAGAGGAGGTATGTTGCTAGGGGTGGGCTTTGAGGTTTCAAAAGCTGAAGTCAGTCCCAGTGTCTCTCTTTCTGCATGCTGTCTACCATCAGCATATAAAACTCTCAGGCACTGCTCCCGTACCTTGCCTGTCTGCCATGATGATAATGGACTAGCCCTCTGATACTAAGCCAGCTCCAATTAAATGCTTTCCTTTATAAGAGTTGCCTTGCTCGTGGTATCTTTTTGCAGCAACAAGTGAATAAGACAGTTGTACACGCTTCTATAGCTCCATCTTTCTTCCCCTTTGGCTCCCAGAACTTTTCCTGACATGGCTGTTATTCATTTGCCTTGGTCATCACTCTTTCCAGACCAAAAATCGTGCCAAGTTCAGGCCTCGGGTCTGCTCTGTACTTGGAATGTTATTTGCTCTGAGACACACAGGGCAACTCTAGTCACTCACCACACAGCTCTAAATGACTTTTCCAAAGACGTCTTTGTGTACCACTCTATCTACTGTTCAACTTAAGTCACTACTATAATCTCCTTTTATCTACTGTGCTAATGAGTCCCTGAATGTATGTGGATGTCAGTGTATGGATGGTGGCCGCATTGCTTAGTAAGAAAGGTTATCTCACTGAGACCTGTGGCCAGAGAGCCAGGGAGCCTGACTCCATGTCCCTAACATTAGGATTACAGTGTGTGTCACCATTCCTGATTTTTTATGTGGGTGCTGGGAACTGAACTCAGGAGGTCTTCATGCATGTGTGGCAAGGACTTAACCAACTGAGCTCTTTCCTCAGCCCATACTCTTTTTATTATCTGACTTTCAATTATACAACTTGAAGAGATCTTTTATTTGAGTATTGTCTTCCTAGAAAGTAGATGTCACAAGAACAAGGGATTTGTCTACATTCTCTGGCATATAGTAGGCTCTCAGTGTTCAGAAACTAAAAAATAGACCCCATATTTTTTTAATTATCACTTTAGGTCTCAAGTTAGGAAAACTCTTCCAAGGCTGTCTCAAGAATAACACTACATTAAGATGGATTTAATTACTTCATTCAGGTTTCTCAGTGGTTTGAGTCTTATTTTTTTTTTTTGTCCCTTTGAGTCTTATTTCTTATTCTCAATAAAGATAAAACTGTACCATGCATTAGAAACTCCAATCCCTCTCATAGTAGCTCTCCAGGTGAGTTTGATCAGCCTCTATTCACAGTGATCTTAAGTGATGTTAAGGCTATCTTGGGGAACTCCATTACCATATCATTTTAAGGTATGGAGTTGTTGGTTATTCACAAACTCACCTATTGTCTCCATCAGCAATACTTCTTGGGCAGTATGAACTGGTCAATCACCACATATTATATGTATTTTATAATGAGCTGTTTAAACCAAGTAATAATCAGTGAGCTCATCAAAATGAAAGGTGTCTCACGCAGTATTTGTTAGTTGCTGGAGCATTTTCTTTTAAGAAAAGTAAGGCTCAAGTCTGTTGAATTAATGGACCTTGTTTGAGATAGTGCTGAAATTGGGATATGGATTACTCTCAAAGTCCATGGCTAAGGTAGGCTTGAATTTAAAATCTAAATAAACTTATGTGGCTAGTAGCACCGTATTGGGTAGACAGAATAATATTAGAGCCAACAAATAGGTCAACAGACTGAAACCTTCAAAACAGTAAGCAAAATTATTATTTTTTTGATAGGCTCTCTTTATGTAGCTCTGACTGTCCTGGAAGTCACTTTGTAGACCAGGCTGGCTTCAAACTCACAGAGATTCACATGCCTCCACTTTTCAAGTGCTGGGATTAAAAGACACTCACCACCACTTTTAACATCTCTTTCTTTTCATCAGTTAATTTAACTGAAACATGTTACAGGAATAAAAAAGCTAACTGACACACAGGATAATGAAGTAGAAGTAACCATAAAGTAGCCAGTCTACAAACTAGGAAAGAGAGGCAAAGCCTAGAATTGTAAAGAAGAAAACCAATCCCACATTTAACTTCTCTGGCCTGGTGCAATGTTTCATCTTAATAAAAAAAAAAAAAAAAGCACCATTCCAATTCAGAAAAGCTTACATAAAGCTTACATACAGTACACAGAAAAGATAAACATCAATTAGACAATATTATTGCGTCAACATCTGTTAGAAAACTGCATCTGCCTAGGATACATGAGATTCAGGAATGCTCCAATACAGCCAAAGCTACAGAGAGAAACAAAAACAAAGAAAAAACTACCACCAACAAAAAAAAAAAAAATCCAAATTAAAAAACAAAAACAAAAGCAAACAAAACATTTTAGTGAGCTTTTACTGCAGTTCTAGACAAGGCAGGAGGTCTTGCCTCCTTTAAAGAAATATTTCTGAAACCCTGTGTTTTATTGGCAAAGAGGTATTCTTTATTGTTTATTATCATCTGTTCTTAACACATTCGATACCAGTATGGCAGCCATAATCACTCTGACAGTATAAATAATTCAACTCAAAACAGACAGTTATCTCTCAGAAGATCAGTAACACTGATTATACCCCACAACTCTAGGTCAACATTTTGGTTCTTTTCCTGTAAGGCATGACCATACTTGGAAGAAAATCAAAGTAACTATGACTTGTGTAAGGCATTCAGCACAAGGCTGGGAAGTGGAATGTCTGGTACAGTATAATTCATACTCTTATGTTTAAAAAATGACAGAAATCGTAAAGAGCATTATAAATTAAAAGAATATATAATGTTTATTTCTTATTAGTTACTAAGTTCTGGCAAACAGGAAGGACTGGGTTCAGTTCCCAGCAGCACTTAAATTGGCAGTGGTAGGGTTGGGGATTTAGCACAGTGGTAGAGCGCTTGCCTAGCAAGCGCAAGGCCCTGGGTTCGGTCCCCAGCTCCGGGGGGGGGGGGAATTGGCAGTGGTAGAACACACAGTACTTCAACACTAGAAAAACCATCAAAAAACCACTAAGTGACATTGTTAATACACTATTTTAGGTTTGTAGTTTTTAATCACAGAATCACAAGTGACACTGAAAGTTTACAAAAAAAAGAAGGCCACAGGCTTGACTGAAGTTAGTGAATAAGATAGTTAGCTTAAAATGTTTTTAATTTGTTAAAGCTTTAAGGAAAAGTCTCATTTATATTTTTATCATTTGAATACTTCCAGTATCAGAGTATTTAGACAGTTCCAAAAATAAAAATGACATTATCTCCAAACATATAAACATAACTTTTTGAAAAAAAAAAAAAAAAAAAAAGGGTCTCGTGTATTCCTTTAAACTAGCTAAATAGTCAAGGCTGACCTTGAACCTTGGATCTTTCTGCTTCTTCTGAGTGTGTGTGCTACCACTGTCAATCTAAGTGGTGCTAGGGACTGAACCTAGCCACAACTTCCTGTATACCAGAAAAGCACCTACCAACCAAGCTACACCCCAGTCCGACAGGATTTAATTTTAAGAGAGATAGCATTAGTACAAATAATATAAACGTACATAATGAACATGCTACCAAAGCATCAGTGTACTCACTATAGCAGATGGAAGGAAAAACTCACAATCACGGACAACTGACAGTTGTTAGCAGAGAAGTGATAGCAGACTCAGAAGAGCAGACACACAGAGCTTCACAAACAAGTACATTAGGACAGAGACTTAAATGGTAAAGATGAAAGGAAAAGAACTAAAGACAAAATGTAGTACTGTACTATTAACATGCTATAGATCCATGCTATAGATTATTAAAACACCGAGAAAAGCTAGGCACTGTGGAAAGTTCTTACTTGAATCAAAGGCACTATGCTCCCACCCCACCCCCAACCTCTTTTTGCAGGGGCTGGTTAACTCAGAACATATCAGCTGGTCTCTAGCTATGTTCAAATCTTGGGAGAAAGCCTCCAACCTGATTAAGAAAAATTTTAGCCTTAGTTAATTTTGACAAATAAATTCAAAGCAATAAAGTGGAATGACTTCATGTGAAAAGCTTATGAAACAGGACCCTGGAAAAATGTTCCCATAAACAATTTTTTTGTATTGTTTTGTTTCTTGAGACAGGAGTTCACAAAGCTCATGCTGGCCTTGGACTTGCTATGCGGAAGATGATGGATGACCTTGAACTCCTAAGTTCCCTGCTTCTAGCTCCCACACATTGGGATTCCAGATCTGTATCATCCTGGTGTCCATACACAAATATGATGCTATAATATAGCTTAACCTACTTGAAGCAGGGTTTCTCTGTGTAACCCTGGCTGTCCTGAAACTCACTCTGTAGTCCAGGCTGTCCTCGAAGTCAGAGATTCCCCTGCCTCTGCCCCCCAAAGCGCTAGGATTAAAGGCAAATGCCACCACCACCCTTGCTTAAACTCTTGATTTAATTATAAATCATGGAAAAAAATGTAGTCTATACATAAGACATATTTGGCTTAGCATTAATCACAATCTATTCTCAACCCTATTTAACACAAAGATGGTAGGCTATTGATTGTGAAAGGAAGGACACTGCTTAGAGAAAAATAGTGCCATATAACACTGTACATCACTTGTCCTACTAAGCACCCATTTCTGGTCTGTAAAGTGGGACAGTATTTTCTGCCTTGACCCTAGCAATGTTGGAATGTCAAACCACTAAATTATTTGTGCTGCACTTATTTTTCTTCCGAATTAGGAGTGCCACTGTAAGGTTGGAATAAATTTCCAGATACAGAAAATATAAATATGGTTGGACAGGCACTAGACTTTCATGGGACAAAAGAGAAGTACTGATAGGATATGGAGTCTGCCCTGGAGTCCGAATACGGGTTATGAGCTCTAGGTGGAATTATAATAAAAGTCCTGATTCGAAATGACAGTTTCATACTTACCTCCACCCCCAGTCTGCCCAGCTCCTTTACTCCATCCCAAGTTATGTTGCATTACTTTTGTGTTAATTATTGGGAGTAAGTTCAGTCTGATGGTGCATAGGCTGAGGCTTCAAGTCTGACAATTTTCTCCCTCGATGATTTTAACTAGCACTCCTCCTAGTTTTGGGCATGGCCCAGGCTAATAGAACTATTTCAGGTAGGGAAAGGACTGTTAAAGATTTCTTATAGGTTAATTCTTGTAGTCATGGACATCAGCAGGAAAATTATTCACCTCGTCACTATGAATTACCTATCGCCAATGGTCAAATTCAGAATCAGAAAACTTATTTTTTGTAGACGCCTCACAACTTTCCCACGCATAAGATAATGACATTGCCCAGTAGCTTTATCCCATTGCCAAGAACGGATGAATGAAACCATGCCTGAGAGGCTCTAGGAACATCGTTTGATAAAGTGTCTCGCCAAGTCCCGTTATCATCTCTTGTCTCCGGAAACAGTCCGGTCAGGACCGATAGCTGCACCGACACAAGGCCACCCTGAAGCCGGCCGGCACACCCCCACGGGATCTTCCCAAGGCGAGAGGAAGGGGAGACGACCCTCGTGGTCCCCACGCAAGCCTACCTGTTGTTCCGGATGCTGAGCAGCACGCACAACACCAGCTCCAAGTAGATGCGCAGCACTTCTAGCCAGCGGGAGGAGAGTTGCAGGGCCTCACCTTCTTCCCCTCCGTTGCCCGTGTCGGTGCCCCCGCCGCTACCGCCACCGTCGCCCGGGCCGCCGCCTCCGCTCAGATAATTCTCCGCGGCGAACTCAACCCGCAGCTCCCGTACGAACCAGCCGCACTTGCGCATGAGAAACTCGAGCCGCGGCTGCTCCGCTGGCGAGACGCGGAGGCAGATGCGGAGCTGGGGCCACAGGGCTGGGTAGAAGAGGCACTCCCGCCAGTGCGAGCAGGAGGCCGAGGCCCGCAGCCGGTCGGGCGCCGGCAGAAAGGGAGAAGATGTGCACGATGAGTTCGCTGGGCAGCGACGCGGCGCCGGCCGCCTGCCCGCACAGAGCCATCCGGCTCCGCCGCCGGCCGCCCGTCCCCGACCGCCCGCGCAGTCCTCGCAGCAGCCCCGCAGCCGGCGCAGCTGCCGCAGCCGCAGCCGCTGCCGCCGCCGCCACCGCACCACCCGGGCGGCCCCGGCTCGGGTTCGCGCTCCCGGCGGTCGGGGCTGCGGCACTGACAAGAACAACAACATCAATGACAAGGAAGAAGGGGGCGGAACCGTCGTGCGCTTCGGCGGAACCAAGTGCACCACGAGTGGCTGAGAGGGGGAAAGGCTTGGGCGGGAAGGCCTGCGCGCCTCCGGCTTTCTGTACCGCACGCAAGTGTTCCCCGGCCAGCCAGTCAACAACCTCAAAATCCTCGCTCGAACGGACCGGGGGCCCGGAAGCGGCCGCGCTGCTTCGGAGGAAACCGCGGCTCTCCCCGTACTCGGACGCGGAGGCACGGTAGTGGTAGGGACTGAGCGTGACGTCGGCGGCGACGGGCGGAGCCTGGCCCGACTTCCGGAACCGGGGAGCTCCTGGTTGCCTGGATCTCGTGGCACGTGACCCAGGACGTCAGCAAACCGGAGGGCGTGGCTAGGGCGTGGGGGGCGGAACCACTCAGAGCGTCCCTCGCGGGGTAGGTCTGGCCCTTCCAGCGTGCTCGTGGCGGAACCCCGGCGTGCTGCGCGAAGACCCGACGCTTTTTCATTCGCTGAACTGAGGTCGCGGCTCCCGAGGGCCGGCACGCAGCATCTTTTCCCATCTTACTTGTTCAGAGTAGGACAAAATCGGCTACCGAAAGGCGGGTCGTGGTGGCACGCGGACCTTCCATACAGAGGCCGACGTGCAGAGGCCGCCCACTCCCCAATGAGGAACGAGTGACGACAGCGCCACCCTTCGTGTTTAGAGGGGCAGGGAAAAAAAATGGCTAACGATTTTCGTCTTTAAGGCTGGTACCCAGGCATAAAGGCTCTCTGAACCCTTGTCTGCAGAAGTTCTGTGTAATTAGTGTGTTTTATTACTAGCTAACGATCATTTAGAGGTAACATCAAATTAGGAAGTTAAGACAGGTTTTAATTTTCAGTTTCATAAAATCATTTAAGTGTTTTTGAAGAGAGCTGTAGACACAGATGGTCAGTGCACCAGTGTACATTCACCTCTGTAACAACACACCCCTGTATACAAAAGTAGCATGAATTAAAGTAAATATTTTAATATTATCTGATACTCCTAAAAACAAGTCGGAGAGAACCTTTTGTTTAGTTTGGTGATCCCAAAGAAAGGGATTTTTAAAACAACCCTGTAAGTTCTCAGCATAAGAAGTAGCTCACTCAAGTTGTAGGAAGCAGCGATATCGGAAAGGGTTAAGAGATTTTATGTCCGGGGTTGGGGATTTAGCTCAGTGGTAGAGCACTTGCCTAGCAAGTGCAAGGCCCTGGGTTCAATCCCCAGCTCCAAAAAAAAAAAAAAAGAGATTTTATGTCCACTGCTTCAAATTGTTGGAACAATCTCTTACACTAAGCAACTAGCTATTCTAGATGTTTTTAGCCCTATGATATGACAGCGGACCTTTCCGTTCATGTTTCTTTTATACATTTTGGTGTCATGAAGCTAGTAAGATAATAATAGTATCCCTTTACCTTTAAATTTACGTCAGCTCAGTTGGTACTTTGAATAAAAAATGTATTCCAGGTAGGTCACTTCTTTGAACCCTCGCCTGTAAATTTCGATGTAATTACTGTTTTATAAGCATTCAGTGAACATTAAGTGGCAACAGTAAATTAGGAAAATAAGGCTTGGATTTGAATTTCCGCTTCAAAGTCATTGAAGTGTTTTGAAGAGAGACAGATTTTGGAGCTTCGCTTTAGTGTACACCTGTTACAGCTATTTTTGGATGCCAATTTGACTCTTATCTGGAGTGAACTACGATCCAGAAATGGAGGGCACACTTGTGAAAGTGTGGCTTGGTTTGAAGTGGGTAAATTCACTTCTAGTTGGGACCTTTGAGGTAGGAAGACAAACCTCTGATTTGGATCTTGAGGGTGAAAGACATACCTTTAATCTGGGCCACAACTTCGGCTGGAAGTCTATATAATATGGAAGAAGGCAGTTTTGCTCTTTGCCTGAATGCTCTCTCTTGCTAGCACATTCATTCCTTCACTGGCTTTGGAGCCTACTTTGGAATTCCAGAATATACAGAAGACCAACGGGCACAGCTGCCCATTGTTGGGTTAGTTATACTGCAGTCTGTAAGTCATCCCTGTAAGTTCCATATATATATGGAATTTATTAAAGTTCTGTGACGCTAGAGAAACCCTGACTAATACAACCTCCATAAAAACAGATTGCAAAGATGACATCACAGGTGGGAAAAATATTTGAATATTTACTAACATTCCATATTTAAATTACAATTACTTCCCAAAATAGGTTTTATAGATGCTTTGTATAAACTAGGATCCAATTAAGGGCCACACTTGCATTTCTTTATGTAATTTTAAATTTTGTTTTCCTCCATTATGTAATCTGGGAAGCATTTTGGTTTGTTTTCTTAAATGTCCTCCTTTCCCTCTAGCCATACACTTAGTAGGTCTGACAACAATTCATAATTCTTGCCTAAATCACTGTTAAAATGGTGGTTAACTTCCTTTTCCATTATTGTATCTACAGTTATTTGTATTATTCTGTAGACTTAAGAAGCTTTCTTTAAAAAAGAACTAGTAACATGGAAGATGTCAGATGGATTTTTCTTGAATTTGTTTTTTTCTGCAAATTACTATTTATTCATGAATGTTTTATATATTTGAATCAATCATTGCTTCTCTAATTCTGGTACTTGCAGAATCCTCTTTCAAATAAATTTTTCTATAGTTTTTTTAATTTTTAAAAAGTTTTCTCTATCTTACCCTTGACAACTGATGGATTCTTGGGGAGGAACAGTTATTGTCTTCAGTTGTATAACAAGCAGTGGGGGGGGGGGCACCAGGCTACAGTGATCACAAAACAAAACCAAAAAGCATGAATTTTGGAAGAGCATCTGTGAAGAGTGGGAGGGATTATGGAGAAAGAAAAGGTGGGGGAGAAAAAGAGTAAACAATGCATTAAAATATGTACGAAAGAACATTTGATCCATAAGGAGTAAATTAAAAAAAAATCATTAAGCCGTTTTAGTAAAATGAGTGGAAAGGTGAAACTGAGCTTCAGTCCTTTTCTGCGTTTGCTGTTGTGATGGAGCCGGGAGAACTTTAAATGTGTTGTGTGACGTGTTTGGTCTTTGCTTTCTCATCCGGGAAGGGATTTCTGCAGCCCTGGTCTTTGGCTCTTAAAAAGACACACCTACCTTTTCATTGAGATGTATTTTACATGCCACAAACTTTCTGTTCCAAGTGTGTAACTGGATGATCTTTAGTAATTTTGTCGAATGATGCAGCCATCACAATAAATCAGATTCAGAACATTTTCTTCAGACACACCAGAAGAGGGCACCAGATCTCATTACAGATGGTTGTGAGCCACCATGTGGGTGCTAGGATTTGAACTCAGGACCTCTGGAAGAGCAGTTGGTGCTCTTAACCACTGAGCCATCTCTCCAGCCCCCAGAACATTTTCGGTCCACAAATAAGGTTCCACATTTGGCTAATCCTCACTTCAACCATTTCCCAGACCATTGTGTACATTTTTGTCTGCATTGCCTATTTTGGGCATTTCAGATGAAATTATACAATATATGACTCTCCGGTTTCTTTTACTTATAATGTTTTGAGGTTCATTTGTAATATGCTACATGTTTCTTTATGTTGAAAATATTCCATTCTGCATTTTTTTTTTTTTTGGTTATGTCCAATCAGTAATTGATAGATGTCTAGATTGTTTTCAGTTCAGGTTGTTATAAATGTGCTCTTCTTTAATTCAAACTAACAACTGAGTGAAAGGAAATTCAGAAGTAGCAGCATGATATCATTGGCAGTCTATTAGATGCACATCACCAAAATGCATCAAAAAATTATGAACATGGCCGTTGGTGATACATACCTTCAATTCCAGCTCTCAGGAGGCAGAGATAGCCAGATCTTGAGTTGGAGACCAGCCTGGTCTACAGAGTGAGTTCAGGAACAGTTAGGACTACAGAGAAAAACCCTGTCTCAATCAATCAATCAATAAATAATAAATAAAAGAATAAATAAACTATATAAAAATAAAGAAAAAATTGTGAAATTGTGATTTGTAATTGATATTTTTTCCTTAGTGTTTTACTACCAATATGATGCCTTCTTGGGCTAGGCTTTAATAGTTAAGAATGTTACTTAAGTAAAAGATATTTTACTAAGGTGTTTCTAAGTGTTATGTTTCAATTTTTACTTTCTTATTAGAGATAGGAATACTGTTACCTATAACTATAAGCTAAGAAATGAATTATAAGAAACGATCATGCCCAAGTACAATAAGAAAACAGCAGTTTCCAATAGTGCCACAGAACTTTAAGGCACTTAACATTAATTGTCCATTGAGTATGTGCACTTAACGTGTTAAGTGAACTAGATTTTTTTTGACATTTATGTACTCATTATATTGCTAAAGGAACATTGTTGACTTACAAAAGTCAGTATGAAATCAGATTTGATGAAGTTATAAAGCCTGAGCTATGATTCAGAGTGTGGGAGGAGGCACTGGTGTTATGAAGCTCATAAATACCTAGTACTACTGAGTTCCAGGTTCCAAAAGAGGCATATTGTCACCATGGCAACCACCATGCCTATTTTTTGAATCCCAGGCAACCGTTGGTGGTTGTTAGGACTGCCTTATCCAGGTGGATGGATTGGATTGAATTGCCTACCTGTTGACAGGCAGTGGGTCTGTTTTTTTCTCATAATTCTATTGTAGAGATGTATTAGTTCGTTGTTTTGTCTTATTTTTCCACAAGACAATTTTAAGTATTCTGTGTTCTTATATGCTTCTTTTTAAAATATGCTAAGTTTAGTGCTTTTCTCCCAGTTAGGTAATTAGAATTTTCTCCCCATTATTGCTTAGATTTGGCAACTTGTTTTGAGCTAAATATAATTTTTATAATACTGAATCATGGGCAATTTTATGGGCAGAAAAAAATGACTGTGGCAGAATTCATTTTATGGAACTTAGGGCTACTGATAAAACAATTCCCTAAATTCAAACAGTTTTTGAAAAAGTTATTTTTTTCCCCTGAGCAAATCTATCATCTTAGATGATGTTGGCAAGTAAAGACAACATAACTCTCTTCCAAATTATGTCTTAGTGCATTGATAAATTTACCCAGAGGTAACCAGGCATATATCCAGTTGAGGCACAGGGCCATCCATCAGTCTTTAAAATTTTTGACCCAGAATTGTTCCTGTCTAAAGGAAACGCAGGGACAAAAATGGAGCAGAGACTGAAGGAAAGGCCATCCAGTGACATCTTGGGATCTATCCCATGCATAAGCACCAAACTCTGACACTATCACTGATGCCAATGTTGTGCTTGCAGACAGGAGCCTAGCATGGCTGTCCTCTGAGAGGATCTACCAACAGCTAACTGAGACAGACACAGATACTTAGAGCTAACCATTGGATTGAGGCCGGGGACCCCTATGGAAGAGTTAGGGGAAGGATTGAAGGAGCTAAAGGGGATTGCAATCCCATAGGAAGAACAACGATATCAACCAACCAGACCCCTCAGAGCTCCCAGAGACTAAGCTACCAACCAAAGAGCATACATGGGCTGGTCCATGGCCCCTGTCACATATGTAACAAGGACTGCCTTGTCTGGCCTCAGTGGGAGAGGATGTGCTTAATCCTGCAGAAACTTGATGCCCTGGGAAGGGAGGTGCTAGTGGGGGTGAGGCAGGGTTGGGTGGGTGTTGGGGGAGCACTCTTTCAGAAGCAAAGGGGAGGGTGGATGGGGTGAAAAACTCAGAAAGTGGGAAAACAGGAAGAGGGGCAACATTTGAAATGTAAATAAAATAATTAGTTAATTGAAAAAAGAATTTTAGCACTTGGAGGCAGATAGAACTCTAAGTTTGAAGCCAGCATAGCTCAGCATTAGGCCAACCAGGACTAACTATGTAGTGAGACCCTGCCCAATTGTAAGACACACATACACTTCTGTGTATGTGGAAATAGATCTTACAATTTGAATATTCCTTCTTTCTTCCCTAGACAGTAAGGTGGAAGCAGTTCTTAGTAGGATTTTATTACAGGAAAAATAAAGGATTGAAGAGAACTTGCCTTTACAGAGTGGTTAGCTAAACAGATCAAATGACCTGTAGTTGGTGTCTTATGGTTACTATGGCTGTGATGAAACCCTCTGACCAAGGTAACTCTTAGAAAGCTTTTGATTCAGGGCTTGCTTACAGTTTTAGAGGGTGAGTCTATGATTATGGTGGAAAGCTTATATGCATGGTGCTAGAGAATAGAGAAGTAGCTGAAAGCTTTGTTTGATGCACAGGCAGCAGGGAGAGACAGAGAGAGAGGGAGAAGGAGAGGGGGAGAGGGGGGAGAGGGAAAGAGGGAGAGGGAGGCAGAGACAGAGACACAGAGAGACACAGAGATAGAGAGATAGAGACAGAGAAACAGAGACAGAGAGGCAGACAGAGAGATAGAGATAGAAAGAAACAGAGACACATACAGAGAGAGAGGCTCAAAGCTCACTCCTAGTGGCACACCTCTTCTAACAAGTCCCTGATTTCTGATTCTTCTCAAACAATTCCACTCCCTAGTGACTAAGCATTTGAATATATGGACCTATGGGGGCCATTCTCATTTTCATTCAAAGCCCCATAGCTTGTATTTTGGTTTGGGTATAGCGAATTGCTGGTTGCCGTTATATATATATATATATATCTGAACCTGCCCTGTATAAACCACTTATAAGTTGGTTGTACACATTTGGAAATTGGAAGGTCTACATTGACAAAACAGGGATTGGTATCTCGTATCCCAAGAAAATCTGGTCAGGAGCATTGAGAAAACTGGGCCCTATATGGTGAGATAGGATGTGAGGCTGTTGCTTTCTAGAAGGGACTTTTACTAGAAGTGAGGCAACCTCTGTGTTCCCAGGTGTCATAGTTAGGGCTTATGTTGTTGTGAAGAGATACCATGATCAAGGCAACTCTTATAAAGGAAAACATTTCATTGGTTGGCTTACAGTTCAGAGGTTTAGCCCATTATGGAAGGAAGCTGGTGGCATGCAGGCAAACATGATACTGGAGTTCTACATCTGCATCTGCAGGCAGTAGGAACAGACAGTGAGCCTCTCTCAAAGCCTGCCTGCAATGACACAAATCCTCCAACAAGGCTATGCCTACTCCTCAAGGCCACAACTCCTAATAGTTCCACTCACTATGGGCCAGTGGAAGCCATTTTTATTCAAATCACAATGCCAGGTTTCATAGTTCTTCAGGAGTAATTAAAACAATTTTTAAAGCGATGAAATCTCTTGATTGATGCTTGATTGACATTAAAAGTATTCTGCAGACATACAAGACAAGAGTTGATCTTTCTTTAGGACACTGAATGACAAATTCCTAGTGTTGTGAAGCTGAGGGTGGCATGCCTTTTCATTCTTCTGTCTGGGCCTGCTAACGTATTCCTGACATTTAAGTTCACTCCAGAGGTGCTGTTTCCACCTTCCCCACTCCATTTAAAGAAAAAGAAAAAAAGTTTATCTTGTATGACTATTTTAAAATATGTTGATTTTTGGCCTTTTACTGAGAAGGATACTTTCAGAGGTATATTTTACTGATTAAATATAAATTGTTATTATATTATAATTAAAATCCAAATATCACTATTTTTAAGGTCTTTTATTTAACCACAAAGAATTTTTGATACATAATTAAAAATTAACGATTTGATGATTTTGATGATTTTGGTTAACAAGGGTCAGTCTCAGAGTAGTGACTTCAGTTTGGTTTCTTTGGTTGCTAAGCGAGTTGAAGCATTGAAAATATTCCCTCCCTCCCCTCAGTGCTCACCCTTTCCTCTTTCTTTTTTCCCTAGATATAGTAGGAAGCTTGGAGAACATCCACATGCTTGTAACTCACTGAAGTTCACAGCAACCACTCCCCACCTCTCGGTGTGCCAGAGTCTCTCTGTTTCCTCTTCAGACATTTTAGCTAATTTACTTTATGTAGGACTCTTAGCTGCTGGTCCAACTCCAACGCTCTAAGACCTAGCTAAAGTTTCTAATTTCATGAACAGATTTCTTCTGTGTCTTTGGTTGAAATCCCTGAGGTAATCTGCTCTGGTTATCTTAGGGACATACATAGGTCACAAATCGTTTGATTGGATACTTTAGATCCTTGTATCTCTGTTTTTGTCTAATGAATTTAGAGCATTTGACCATTGCGTGGTTCTTTGGACAGATGGATGTAGAAATAAAGATTAAGGACAAAGAGCATTTTCCCCCCCAGAACTGATACTGTAAGGCCTTGCAATCACTCTGAAATCTATCTTGCACAGTATATACCATGGCTCAGTTCTGTTTTAAGCAAAGATGCCTATAATGATTCTACATTGAACAAAAGTGGTCTTAACTGGATACTCTGGGGCAGAGCATCTTGTCAGATCTGGATTGGCGCCTGTGTTGTTTTATTAATTTCAACTTGGCAGATTCTTGAATCCCTGGAGATGGGCTTCTGGACACGTCTCTGGGGGAATTATCATAATTACAATAACTGAAGTGGGAAGACCTGTCCACTCTGGG
This sequence comes from Rattus rattus, assembly GCF_011064425.1. Lineage (NCBI taxonomy): Eukaryota > Metazoa > Chordata > Mammalia > Rodentia > Muridae > Rattus > Rattus rattus. The sequence goes on from NC_046160.1 coordinate 72,529,785, forward strand.
TGGCATCATTCCCTGGCTTGACTCCTGGACTACATAAAATGGAGGACACAAACTGAGCACTGGCAAGCGTTCTTTGCTTTATTTCTTGATCGATGGATACAATGATTAGCTGCTTCAAGCTTTCGTTGCCTTGTCTTCTGCACTATAATGGATTATACTTTGAACTGTACCTTAAGGCATTTCTCCTGTAAGGAAAGAAACTAAATCACTTCCTTTGGGCAAATCAGTGATTAATAACTTCTTCTGGACCACCTTGCAGGACCTGAGTTAATATAGTAAAAGTGAGGACCACACCTTGACCAGGACTATTTAATTATGTATTCTCTCTCCCACCCTATTTCTTTTTCTATTTAAGACCAAAGTTTGTGTGAATACCCTGAAGACAAAGTTGGACTTACTGGACCCTTCTGCTTGCTCCTCTTACCAACATACATTTAATCTTCTTTCTTTGCTCTTTTTCCTCCTTCTCTTTTAAATACTTGCCATATTCCGGGCATGCTTTATTGGACCCTCTGGCATTTCTCACTCTGCTTCCAAATTCCCCTTTCCCATTCTCGGTTTCTGCCATTCGGTGATTGGCCTGACTCCATTGCTAACATCCACACCTAGCTCAAAAGGCATTTTCTCTTTTCTCCCTCTCATCCTCAGGCAGCTGCTGAGCTATCCCTGTAGTTTTTATTTTTAACTCTAATAAGATTTTCTCAAGCTTCCTTCTGAATCTGTTTTTAAATTATTTTATTAAGAAGAGTAGAAATCCTAAGAAGGAACCCCAAATTTCCTGTAACATGAGCACCCTAGGTGAAAGTCCCTGGTAATTTCCAACAATAGTACTATGTTGAGGAAGATTTGGAGGTGTTTTTTTCTCCTTATTGTCTTTGACTTGTAATGTCTGTGATGGTTGTAAAAAAAAAAAACCTAGTGATATTAATGACATGTATTTTTTTTAATCCCTAGTTTAGCTTAATAGTCATTTTATGAGACAATATATTAGCACTTGTTTTCTACTTTTGTTGAACACACACGCCTAGCCCATATCCATTCCTAAGTGTCATCTCTGGTTATCCAGAATCATATTTACTGGAACCCACAGTGCCACCACCTATCAGAATCTTGGAAGAATTCCTTATCAGGCAACACACAGCCACCATACTCTCCAGAGGAAACAGAAACCAAGGAACAAAACACCCACACAACAAAGACAAGGTCAGATATCAGCACCTAGAATGGTCATCTCAGGACCAGATGCCTAGATATCAGCATACAAAGCACTCAATAGCAGCCAGAGCAATGTCTCCATTAAATCCTGAGTATTGCAACACAGCTGAAGTACAAGACAATGGCCTTAAACCAGCCTTCATGAATATGATCGAGGTCCTCAAAGAGGAAATGAATAAATCCCCGAAAGAAATCTCTGAAAACTAAGTGGAAAGAAATGAATAAAACAGTTAAAGACCAGATGAACTGAAGAGAAAACAAATTATATCAAAGACCTTCTTTTCTTCAGCCTGGAGGAAAAAGTCTTTCTACATCTAGCCATTCAGAGATAAATGTCACATTTCTCAAACTTGTGCCAGCCTCTGAGAACATATCTGTCTTAGTTAGGGTTTTACTGCTGTGAACAAATACCAGACCAATATAAGTTTTATAAAGGACAACATTTAATTGGGGCTGGCTTACAGGTTCAGAGGTTCAGTCCATTATCATCAAGGCGGGAACATGGCAGCATCCAGGCAGGCATGGTGCAGGAGGAGCTGAGTTCCATATCTTCACCTGAAGGAAGCCAGAAACAGACTGAGCATCGTCAGGCAGCTAGGAGGAGGTCTCCAAGCCCACTCCCACAGTGACACACTTCCTCCAACAAGGCCCCACTGTCTAATAGTGTCACTCCCTGGGCCAAGCCTATGCAAACCAACACACCTAATAGTGCCACTCCCTTGGCCAGGCATATGTAAACCATCACAGTATCCACATGAATTTCACAAAAGTTCATCTTTAATTACTTTGACAGTTTGCTTGGAAGCCTCTTCCCCACACATCTACTGCATTCTTCATTCATGCTTTCACTTAAACGCCACTTGTGCAGAAGAACTTGTCTGCACTACCTTATCCAGAATCTCAACCTCCTACTCTTGACACAACCTATGCTTTGAGCATCTGAGGTGCTGGAGACCAAATCCAGTAGCTTGTACATCCTAGGCCGGCTCTCTACCTCCAGCTACATCCCCTGAACCTCATCCTCTTTCTTCATTTTTCTTTCGTAGTTGTCATCACTTTAGAACACCATGTATTTTGCCAATTATGATTCTTCTGTTTCACAAGAATACAGGCAAGCAGAGTCATAACTTTGTTGATTATTATATCCTTAATGTCAAGAGGCCTTGACATGTAATAAGCATTCAAATATTTGCTTAATGATGAAAGAACCTGGCAGTGTTGTCCAAAGTATATAGACATAAAGGAGATTATGTTTAAAATATTATTATTGTGCTGTGGGGGAAAGAGAACAGCTTCACCTTTTAGAATTACTGTTAATCAATTAACAGTCCTTTATTGTTGTTTTCCTGTTTCAGATAAGGCCTTCTTGAGACAAACTAGAAGAACTTTAAAACAGCTCCCAAACTCATTCCTTCTTGGCAATCTATAGTAAACTTTATTCATAGTATCATTGGGATGCTCCATTCTATCGCCATGGGGCAGTTCTGCCCTCTATTTTCGAAAAATCTATGTAGGGTTTAGCATGACTTCCAGCTGTGTGTACTGAGGAATATGCCTCTATCATGTGATGTCTTTCTCATGTGATCATGTATGAGATCTCTAAATAAAAGCTCTTTGCTTTCATTGTTATAGGGGAGGCTTTGCTTTGAGAACTCTCCTAAATGTTGTTTCTACTATTATCTTCTGGCTGTAACGAGCAACTTTTTCTTGCCATTGCAAAGGGATGGATGTTCTGGAAATGGACAAAAAAAGGTCTTGGTGACCCTTTGACTAGAAAGAGAAATGCCATGAAGTGTAAAACGTGGATAATGACAAAGAGCCTTATTAAAGGGGGCAATCCCAGGAGCTCAGGTTAGAGAGCATATGCTTAGGGTGTGCCAGGCTCTGATCCTATCCTGAGCATTAGTCAACCAATTCATCCATTCATCCATCTGTCTTAGTTAGGATTTCTACTGCTGTGACAAAACACCAAAGAGCAAGCTTGGGAAGAAAAGGTTTATTTGGCTTATACTTCCGTGTTGCTGTTCATTATCAAAGGAAGTTAGGACAGGAACTCAAACAGGGCAGGAACCCGGGGGCAGGAGCTGATGAAGAGCCATGAAAGTGCACTCCTTACTGTCTTGCTCCCCATGGCGTGCTCAGTCTGCTTTTTTATAGAACCCAGGGATAGCACCACTCACAATGGGCATGGCCTTTCCCATTAATCACTAATTAAGAAAAATGTCTTACAGTTGGATCTTATGGAGGCATTTCCTCAGTTGAGGTTCCTTCTTTCTCGATAACTCTAGTTTGTGTGTCCATTTGACATAAGACTAGCCAGCGCACCACCATCATCATCATCAGTCAGTGGATGGGGGTGGGCACAGAGTTAATGGAAAAACAATTGAGTCCAATAATAGACATTTTGTTTAAGGTAATAGTAGATCCTATCTGCAGATCTTTTCAAACGCAGAATTGTGAGTTAAAAACTAAGAAATATTGACTTATAAAGATATTTTCCCCCCACAGAGAGATAATTGAAGCAGGAAAAAGTGAGATTTTCAAGCCAAAGAGTAATGGAGAAAACCATAGGAAACTTGTGAACTTCCAGGTCAGGGGAAGAGAGAAGTGTAATGAACACGACAGAGAAGACAGAAAGAAATAAAACCAGGACAGTTCTAAGTAGATACAGCCATAAGAATTTATCCAGGTTTTAAGAATAATCAAGCTACCGTCACTTTCATATTTAATAAATTCTCAAATATGTTCATCTAAGTCCTTAAAATCTGAGCTGAAATGAAAGAAAGCAACATTTCATTTCAATCTTTATTTTAAATCGTCAGACTGACATATTTTTCCAATAACCTCTGAGATGAAAATACAGCTTGTGTCCTTTTGCACATTTAATTGGAATTTGGATGAAAGATAAAGAATATGATGCAACAAGACTCTGTCACCCAGGAAACCAACTAATATCACGGAGAATCGTGCAGGCTTCTTTATAAATATGCGTCAACCCTGCTTGGCATCTGGGCTAGTTCCATATATAAAAGGAACATCCAGTCCATATTTATTTACCCTAGTAGCAAATTAAGTAAGTTAGAAAATTTAGAAATAGGTAACTTAAGAACAATTTTTTTGGAAGGGACAGCTTTTAAGTAATTAGTTCATGGCGGAGAGGGGAAGGAGGATTTGATACTTGGCTCATGCCGCTCAGTTTCAGCTTGGGAAAATACACAGGTTACTATCAGTAGTGCTGGTCCAGAGAACACCTACAGGTTTGTCCAGTGCACTTGCAACAGTTAAAACAGTAGTCTTGTGTATTCTTTGTCACAGTTAAAACATTACTTCAATGAACAGGTTATAGTGTAAAATAAGAGTTAATTCCCAGGAACAATGACTGTATCAATTTTATTTTAATCCCAGGTCTCTGAATTCATGCTTGAAATTTAGTAATGAGGTGGGGAAAGTGGGTTAAGCCTAAAATGATACTGACAAGGGAAAATAGAGAACAGGATAAAGTCAGGTCTTTTTTTTTTTTTAATTATTCTCTATTGTATTTTTATCTAATTTAGTTTCTTATTAAGGACTAAGCATAATAGCCAGAAAACTAATTTCGAAAGTTAAATTTTAAAACTTTAAAAAAAAAAAAAACAAACCAGAATCGCAACTGTTCAATTTGACCAATGAAGACTCAGGAGCCAGTTGCTGGGGTGAAAGCCGCCTGGTTCAGAGAGGAGAGAGAGCACCCAGTTGACTTTGCTTTTCTCTCACACAGGCTCAAGAAACCTTCCAACTACGTCTGAAATGAACTACTTAAAGTCAGGGTAATTTGTCTCGGCTAATGTTTTTTTGCTGTTTCTATTCGTCATGACATAGAAGGAAGGAAATGCATCCTCTCACATCATGACATCTGGGAACCAGAAGGAAGGCAAGCCTCCACACTAACTTCATTTGTTAATTGATTAATCTTCTAGGCTTCACGCCTGAGGAGTGACGCTATCCATGGTCATGGTTGTGACACATTTTGTGCCTTACTTAATCTTTCCTGAAATCACCTTACAGGAAATATATATATATATATATATATATATGTATATATATATATATATGTATATATATATATATATGTTTTTGTGTTTTCTTAGATAACTCTCAGGTGAATTAAGTTGATTATCTCTATTAACCATTACAGATACCCTATTACCTGGTAAATGAAAGTTTACAGCTTGCAATGTATGACATAACGTTAAATATTGAATGGGGTTAAATGTACCCCCATCGTATAAAAAGGAAAGAAAGAACGAAAGAAGGCACGATAGATCAGTGGTTCAAAATAGAGGGTCAGCCATACGTGATATTCACGGCATCTATGTGATTGCTCCTCTAGTTTTTGATGTATTTATTTAAAATATGCGTCATATTTTATTAATGTGCATGTGTATCTATGTGCACATATATACAGATGCCAGAAGAGTTATTGGTCTCCCTAAAACTGGAATTGTCCAGTATGTGCACTGAGAAAAATGTGAAGAAACTCAGGTTCTGTGTGAGAGCAGTATGCACTCGTAAGTGCTGAGGCAGTGTATGTAGTCCCTTGATAGCATTTGGTATCAACGTCCCTCTTAGAAACATTTTTGATGAACCCCTAAGGTTTTGTTATATTATGCTTTCCTCTTGGTTGTTGTTATTTTGGATAACAAGAATTGTTTCTATGATTAAAATTGTTTTAGAAAGAGGAACACTCCTCCCTTGTTGGCAGGACTACAGACTGGTACAACCATTCTGGAAATCAGTCTGGAGGTTCCTCAGAAAATTGGACATTGAACTACCTGAGGATCCAGCTATACCTCTCTTGGGCATATACCCAAAAGATGCTCCAACGTACAACAAAGACATGTGCTCCACTGTGTTCATAGCAGCCTTATTTATAATAGCCAGAAGCTGGAAAGAACCCAGATGCCCTTTAACAGAGGAATGGATACAGAAAATGTGGTACATCTACACAATGGAATATTACTCAGCTATCAAAAACAATGACTTTATGAAATTCATAGGCAAATGGATGGAACTGAAAACATCATCCTGAGTGAGGTAACCCAATCACAGAAAAACACACATGGTATGCACTCATTGATAAGTGGCTATTAGCCCAAATGCTTGAATTACCCTAGATGCACAGAACACATGAAACTCAAGAAGGATGATCAAAATGTGAATGCTTCACTCCTCCTTTAAAAGGGGAACAAGAATACCCTTGGCAGGGAATAAGGAGGCAAAGTTTAGAACAGAGGTAGAAGGAACACCCATTCAGAGCCTGCCCCACATTTGGCCCATACATATACAGCCACCAAACTAGATAAGATGGATGAAGCAAAGAAGTGCAGGCTGACAGGAGCCGGATGTAGATCTCTCCTGAGAGACACAGCCAGAATAGAGCAAATACATAAGTGAGTGCCAGCAGCAAACCACTGAACTGAGAATGGGACCCCTGCTGAAGGAATCAGAGAAAGGACTGGAAGAGCTGAAGGGGCTTGAGACCCCATATGAACAGCAATGCCAACCAACCAGAGCTTCCAGGGACTAAGCCACTATCCAAAGACTATACATGGACTGACCCTGGGTTCCAACTGCATAGGTAGTAATGAATAGCCTAGTAAGAGCACCAGTGGAAGGGGAAGCCCTGGGTCCTGCCAAGGCTATACCCCAGTGAATGGGATTCTTGGGGTGAGGGCGGTAATGGGGGGAGGATGGGGAGGGGAACACTCATGTAGAAGGAAGGGGAAGGGGTTAGGAGGATGTTGGCCTGAAAACCAGGAAAGGGAATAACATTTGAAATGTAAATAAGAAATACCCAAGTTAATAAAGATGGGAAAAAAAAAAAAAGAAAATGCTCTTGTTCTTCCATTGGATGGTTTTGGCTCCTTTGTCAAAAATCATGTGACCATAGGTGTGTGAGTTCATTTCTGGGTCTTCAATTCTGTTCCATTGGTCTATCTGTCTGTCTCTGTACCAAAACCATGCAGTTTTTTATCACTATTGCTCTGTAATAATGCTTGAGTTCAGGGATAGTGATTCCCCCTGAAGTCCTTTTATTGTTGAGGATAGTTTTAGCTATTCTGGGTTTTTTGTTATTCCAGATGAATTTATAAATTGTTCTGTCTAACTCTCTGAAGAATTGGATTGGAATTTTGATGGGGATTGCATTGAATCTGTAATGCTTTTGTTAAACTGGCCATTTTTACTATGTTAATCCTTAGACTATCCTTAAAGACTGTATAATCTCCCAACACAGCAACCCTAGCTGGGCACTAACATTTTAACATGAGCCTATGGGGCCCATTACATTTCTTTCTTTTTTTTTTTTTTTTTTTGGTTCTTTTTTTTCGGAGCTGGGGACCGAACCCGGGGCCTTGTGCTTCCTAGGTAAGCGCTCTACCACTGAGCTAAATCCCCAGCCCCTACATTTTCAAATCACGGCAAGCTCTGTATTAAGCTGGATCTCACAGAGTCACAGAGTGAGACAAAGTGGACCTCCTTTCTGCTGCTGACCATTGCTCCAGAGGAGTCACTGTCTCACCAGAAAAAAAAAAAATCTGGATTTGAGGCTTATGAGAACGCAGGGTTGGAACTAGCATTTACCACTACAACAAGCCTTAAACAAACCCTTCCATAACAAGGTTTTACATTTTTATTTAAAAAGTATCTCATATGAAGCTACTGAAATAAAGAGTAAAAATATGGTTCCTCACATTTCACAATAGCCTAATGAAGCAAATTGAGAAGTAGGACTTTCCTGTTTCCTCGGATTCTGGACTCAGGTCTCTGAAGAGTCTAAAGAAGAACGCTGGTCCTTCTGTGTGAAGCTCATGGTGGCCTTATAAATGGTGGTCCTGTGCAACTCCCTGGCACTCGCTGCAGGTCCTCAGAGAAGTACAGATTATGGGATGTGTTCTCGCATTCTAGCTGCAGTCAGTCAGGTCATTTACTCATGGAAAGCTTCCTTGTTGTCCACTAGATGCAGTGGCCATTTCATCAACATCGAAATCCTTTCTCACAGATTGTTGTCTTGGAGAAGATACAGCAAGACAGCAGGCGCTTGAATGCAGGAACAAAAATTAGAAAAACAGTAACAAATAACAGTCATGTCCGTCTTGAAACTCTGAAGAAGAGAGCCACCGATTTTTTTCACCAACAAATGCTGTTGGCTTGTATATTCTCTGCCAAGGAGGTGGCACTATTAGAAGGTGTGGCCTTGCTGGAGTAGGTGTGTCACTGTAGGTGTGGCTTTAAGACCCTCACTGTAGCTGCCTGGAAGTCAGTCTTTCACTAGCAGCCTTCAGATGAAGATGAACTCCCAGGTCTGCCTGCACCATGCCTGCCTGGATGCTGTCACGCTCCCACCTTGATGATAATGGACTGAACCTCTGAACCTGCAAGTCAGCCTCAGTTAAATGTTGTTCTTTATAAGACTTGCCTTGGTCATGGTATCTGTTGACAGCAGTAAAACCCTAACTAAGACAGTAGCTTAAACCCAAAGCAAATCAAATTATGTTCGTTTCATTAAGCTTGGTTTTAGATATGAGCAAGGTTTGTGTGGTTGGGAATAATGTTTGGGGTTTGTTTGTTCTTGAGAAAAATGTTATTTCCCTCCAATTATCTATGCATGTATCTGCTTGAAATCCTCTCTGTGCGTCTTCGGTTGTGCGCCAGTGATTCTTTTGGAAGCTTGAGTCATGGTGACTGACAGCACATTCTGTCACCAGTGTGATTCTTTCATACACAGGAGTCTCATTAGATTTATCTGACGGCAAAGAAAGACTTGGTATGGAAATTTATTTTACCAAGTAACAATCTTTCCTTAAATGTTGTCTCAATCACTTCTAAAAAGTGCTGATATGAAATAAAGTTCCTTTAAGAGGAAAACATGTAGTAGTTTTAATACTGAGGTCATACTGTTGGCTTTTGATGTTTTATACTAAGAGATTAATGTATGTTTAAGAGAGGAGGAATGGAGAGAGGGAGAGGAGAGGAAAGAGAGAGAGAGACAGAGAGAGACAGAGACACAGAGACAGGTAGAGAGACAGAGATTGAGTGCTTCTTTTGTCCACCATTCCAATCTCCTCACACAACTGCAGTCCTCACTGAGTTTTAGTAGACTCCTAGAGGGAGTCTGTATGGAAATTTTACATTGGCTACCACCTCCACCAGCTACGTAGACAGTAGGGACAATCCTTTTCCCATCTAAGGTATGGCTGTGAGTTAGAAATACAGAATGCCTGGGGACCTTCCTCTGGCTGTTCCCAGTGATAGCCTTTCCAGCCATGCACATTCATTCACTTCTTTTAGGATCATACGAAACATTTATTCCTTTGCCCTTTAAAAAACAAACAACTAGGGGCTGGAGAGATGGCTCACTGGTTGCTCTTCCAGAGGTCATGAGTTCAATTCTCAGCAACCACACTGTGGCTCACCACCATCTGTAATACCCGATGCCATCTTCTGGTGTGTCAGCAACAGTGTGCTCATATGCATAAATAAGTAAATCTTAAAAAACCAAACCAAACCAACCAACCAAACAAACAAAAAAACCAGCTAACTCTCCCTCAGGTCCTTTCCTATTGCAACTTATAGATGTTTGTTGGTTGTCTTTTTTTTTTTTTTTTTAATGTTCAATGCGAGCATAGGACCTGGCAGGTAAGAATTGTTGGCTGGCGGCTGGGTAGCTTAGTCTGCTTTTACAACCCTTTGTAACTGAGAGCTTTTATCAGGTCCTGCCAGACCATCTAGGGCAACTGCAGTAGAGCAAGCAAGCAGAATTTTAACTTTGCATGTATTGGATACCGAATGCAGGTGCTAGTTATGATTCCAAGTACAGCATAAGCATAGTCCCCGGTCTACAGGAGATTACAAGTTGGTGGATGTGACTGAAATTTAGCTCCTCAAACACAGGGAAGGAGAAATTATGTAAAGTGTTTCTGGATGTCCTGATTTTGAACTGGCCTTTGACACCTGCAGGAATGTGACCCTGGGCTGAGGTGTGGGAGAGGAATGAGCGTTACCTCACTCGGAGCTGCAGGAGCAGAAGGAAGCGAGGTTACATGGAGCAAGGGGCATGGCCAGGAGCCAGAGCAGCCCAGCCCAGCTTTGTCTGTGTCTAGTGACTGGAAAGACAACATGGGAGCACTGCTCAAAGGCTTTGAATGCTAAACAGCATCTTG